>NW_028250418.1:0-600000 GCF_964263255.1 Lissotriton vulgaris
TCAAAAATAAAACATTTGAAAACGGACCATTTTCCACATTTCTGAAGCATGACGTAATGGGGGGGTGTTATCTCTTTTGTCGAAAATCAGCCGTTTTTGCTCGAACATTAAATGCCTCCAAATGGTATTTATTTCACTTCCCGGGGTGAAGAAACCCTTTTTGAGAACTCAGAGTGAGTAAATTGGCCATTTTCATGCACTTTTAACCATTCCATTAATCTTGTGTTTTGGGCCCCTGGAAGCATGAAAATCACTTTAAACATGCTAATTTTAGCTCTAACACTGATGATCCACCTACAAATGTGAACTGACGTTCAAAAATAAAACATTTGAAAACGGACCATTTTCCACATTTCTGAAGCATGACGTAATGGGGGGGTGTTATCTCTTTTGTCGAAAATCAGCCGTTTTTGCTCGAACATTAAATGCCTCCAAATGGTATTTAATTAACTTCCCGAGCCCCTGGAAGCATGAAAATCACTTTAAACATGCTAATTTTAGCTCTAACACTGATGATCCACCTACAAATGTGAACTGACGTTCAAAAATAAAACATTTGAAAACGGACCATTTTCCACATTTCTGAAGCATGACGTAATGGGGGGGTGTTATCTCTTTTGTCGAAAATCAGCCGTTTTTGCTCGAACATTAAATGCCTCCAAATGGTATTTATTCCACTTCCCGAGCCCCTGGAAGCATGAAAATCACTTTAAACATGCTAATTTTAGCTCTAACACTGATGATCCACCTACAAATGTGAACTGACGTTCAAAAATAAAACATTTGAAAACGGACCATTTTCCACATTTCTGAAGCATGACGTAATGGGGGGGTGTTATCTCTTTTGTCGAAAATCAACCGTTTTTGCTCGAACATTAAATGCCTCCAAATGGTATTTATTTCACTTCCCGGGGTGAAGAAACCCTTTTTGAGAACTCAGAGTGAGTAAATTGGCCATTTTCATGCACTTTTAACCATTCCATTAATCTTGTGTTTTGGGCCCCTGGAAGCATGAAAATCACTTTAAACATGCTAATTTTAGCTCTAACACTGATGATCCACCTACAAATGTGAACTGACGTTCAAAAATAAAACATTTGAAAACGGACCATTTTCCACATTTCTGAAGCATGACGTAATGGGGGGGTGTTATCTCTTTTGTCGAAAATCAGCCGTTTTTGCTCGAACATTAAATGCCTCCAAATGGTATTTAATTAACTTCCCGAGCCCCTGGAAGCATGAAAATCACTTTAAACATGCTCATTTTAGCTCTAACACTGATGATCCACCTACAAATGTGAACTGACGTTCAAAAATAAAACATTTGAAAACGGACCATTTTCCACATTTCTGAAGCATGACGTAATGGGGGGGGTGTTATCTCTTTTGTCGAAAATCAGCCGTTTTTGCTCGAACATTAAATGCCTCCAAATGGTATTTAATTAACTTCCCGGGGTGAAGAAACCCTTTTTGAGAACTCAGAGTGAGTAAATTGGCCATTTTCATGCACTTTTAACCATTCCATAAATCTTGTGTTTTGGCCCCCTGGAAGCATGAAAATCACTTTAAACATGCTAATTTTAGCTCTAACACTGATGATCCACCTACAAATGTGAACTGACGTTCAAAAATAAAACATTTGAAAACGGACCATTTTCCACATTTCTGAAGCATGACGTAATGGGGGGGTGTTATCTCTTTTGTCGAAAATCAGCCGTTTTTGCTCGAACATTAAATGCCTCCAAATGGTATTTAATTAACTTCCCGAGCCCCTGGAAGCATGAAAATCACTTTAAACATGCTAATTTTAGCTCTAACACTGATGATCCACCTACAAATGTGAACTGACGTTCAAAAATAAAACATTTGAAAACGGACCATTTTCCACATTTCTGAAGCATGACGTAATGGGGGGGGTGTTATCTCTTTTGTCGAAAATCAGCCGTTTTTGCTCGAACATTAAATGCCTCCAAATGGTATTTATTTCACTTCCCGGGGTGAAGAAACCCTTTTTGAGAACTCAGAGTGAGTAAATTGGCCATTTTCATGCACTTTTAACCATTCCATAAATCTTGTGTTTTGGGCCCCTGGAAGCATGAAAATCACTTTAAACATGCTAATTTTAGCTCTAACACTGATGATCCACCTACAAATGTGAACTGACGTTCAAAAATAAAACATTTGAAAACGGACCATTTTCCACATTTCTGAAGCATGACGTAATGGGGGGGTGTTATCTCTTTTGTCGAAAATCAGCCGTTTTTGCTCGAACATTAAATGCCTCCAAATGGTATTTATTTCACTTCCCGGGGTGAAGAAACCCTTTTTGAGAACTTAGAGTGAGTAAATTGGCCATTTTCATGCACTTTTAACCATTCCATTAATCTTGTGTTTTGGGCCCCTGGAAGCATGAAAATCACTTTAAACATGCTAATTTTAGCCCTAACACTGATGATCCACCTACAAATGTGAACTGACGTTCAAAAATAAAACATTTGAAAACGGACCATTTTCCACATTTCTGAAGCATGACGTAATTGGGGGGTGTTATCTCTTTTGTCGAAAATCAGCCGTTTTTGCTCGAACATTAAATGCCTCCAAATGGTATTTATTTCACTTCCCGAGCCCCTGGAAGCATGAAAATCACTTTAAACATGCTAATTTTAGCTCTAACACTGATGATCCACCTACAAATGTGAACTGACGTTCAAAAATAAAACATTTGAAAACGGACCATTTTCCACATTTCTGAAGCATGACGTAATGGGGGGGTGTTATCTCTTTTGTCGAAAATCAACCGTTTTTGCTCGAACATTAAATGCCTCCAAATGGTATTTATTTCACTTCCCGGGGTGAAGAAACCCTTTTTGAGAACTCAGAGTGAGTAAATTGGCCATTTTCATGCACTTTTAACCATTCCATTAATCTTGTGTTTTGGGCCCCTGGAAGCATGAAAATCACTTTAAACATGCTAATTTTAGCTCTAACACTGATGATCCACCTACAAATGTGAACTGACGTTCAAAAATAAAACATTTGAAAACGGACCATTTTCCACATTTCTGAAGCATGACGTAATGGGGGGGTGTTATCTCTTTTGTCGAAAATCAGCCGTTTTTGCTCGAACATTAAATGCCTCCAAATGGTATTTAATTAACTTCCCGAGCCCCTGGAAGCATGAAAATCACTTTAAACATGCTAATTTTAGCTCTAACACTGATGATCCACCTACAAATGTGAACTGACGTTCAAAAATAAAACATTTGAAAACGGACCATTTTCCACATTTCTGAAGCATGACGTAATGGGGGGGTGTTATCTCTTTTGTCGAAAATCAGCCGTTTTTGCTCGAACATTAAATGCCTCCAAATGGTATTTATTCCACTTCCCGAGCCCCTGGAAGCATGAAAATCACTTTAAACATGCTAATTTTAGCTCTAACACTGATGATCCACCTACAAATGTGAACTGACGTTCAAAAATAAAACATTTGAAAACGGACCATTTTCCACATTTCTGAAGCATGACGTAATGGGGGGGTGTTATCTCTTTTGTCGAAAATCAGCCGTTTTTGCTCGAACATTAAATGCCTCCAAATGGTATTTAATTAACTTCCCGGGGTGAAGAAACCCTTTTTGAGAACTCAGAGTGAGTAAATTGGCCATTTTCATGAACTTTTAACCATTCCATAAATCTTGTGTTTTGGGCCCCTGGAAGCATGAAAATCACTTTAAACATGCTAATTTTAGCTCTAACACTGATGATCCACCTACAAATGTGAACTGACGTTCAAAAATAAAACATTTGAAAACGGACCATTTTCCACATTTCTGAAGCATAACGTAATGGGGGGGTGTTATCTCTTTTGTCGAAAATCAGCCGTTTTTGCTCGAACATTAAATGCCTCCAAATGGTATTTAATTAACTTCCTGAGCCCCTGGAAGCATGAAAATCACTTTAAACATGCTAATTTTAGCTCTAACACTGATGATCCACCTACAAATGTGAACTGACGTTCAAAAATAAAACATTTGAAAACGGACCATTTTCCACATTTCTGAAGCATGACGTAATGGGGGGGTGTTATCTCTTTTGTCGAAAATCAGCCGTTTTTGCTCGAACATTAAATGCCTCCAAATGGTATTTATTTCACTTCCCGGGGTGAAGAAACCCTTTTTGAGAACTCAGAGTGAGTAAATTGGCCATTTTCATGCACTTTTAACCATTCCATTAATCTTGTGTTTTGGGCCCCTGGAAGCATGAAAATCACTTTAAACATGCTAATTTTAGCTCTAACACTGATGATCCACCTACAAATGTGAACTGACGTTCAAAAATAAAACATTTGAAAACGGACCATTTTCCACATTTCTGAAGCATGACGTAATGGGGGGGTGTTATCTCTTTTGTCGAAAATCAGCCGTTTTTGCTCGAACATTAAATGCCTCCAAATGGTATTTATTTCACTTCCCGGGGTGAAGAAACCCTTTTTGAGAACTCAGAGTGAGTAAATTGGCCATTTTCATGCACTTTTAACCATTCCATTAATCTTGTGTTTTGGGCCCCTGGAAGCATGAAAATCACTTTAAACATGCTAATTTTAGCTCTAACACTGATGATCCACCTACAAATGTGAACTGACGTTCAAAAATAAAACATTTGAAAACGGACCATTTTCCACATTTCTGAAGCATGACGTAATGGGGGGGTGTTATCTCTTTTGTCGAAAATCAGCCGTTTTTGCTCGAACATTAAATGCCTCCAAATGGTATTTAATTAACTTCCCGGGGTGAAGAAACCCTTTTTGAGAACTCAGAGTGAGTAAATTGGCCATTTTCATGAACTTTTAACCATTCCATAAATCTTGTGTTTTGGGCCCCTGGAAGCATGAAAATCACTTTAAACATGCTAATTTTAGCTCTAACACTGATGATCCACCTACAAATGTGAACTGACGTTCAAAAATAAAACATTTGAAAACGGACCATTTTCCACATTTCTGAAGCATAACGTAATGGGGGGGTGTTATCTCTTTTGTCGAAAATCAGCCGTTTTTGCTCGAACATTAAATGCCTCCAAATGGTATTTAATTAACTTCCTGAGCCCCTGGAAGCATGAAAATCACTTTAAACATGCTAATTTTAGCTCTAACACTGATGATCCACCTACAAATGTGAACTGACGTTCAAAAATAAAACATTTGAAAACGGACCATTTTCCACATTTCTGAAGCATGACGTAATGGGGGGGTGTTATCTCTTTTGTCGAAAATCAGCCGTTTTTGCTCGAACATTAAATGCCTCCAAATGGTATTTATTTCACTTCCCGGGGTGAAGAAACCCTTTTTGAGAACTCAGAGTGAGTAAATTGGCCATTTTCATGCACTTTTAACCATTCCATAAATCTTGTGTTTTGGGCCCCTGGAAGCATGAAAATCACTTTAAACATGCTAATTTTAGCTCTAACACTGATGATCCACCTACAAATGTGAACTGACGTTCAAAAATAAAACATTTGAAAACGGACCATTTTCCACATTTCTGAAGCATGACGTAATGGGGGGGTGTTATCTCTTTTGTCGAAAATCAGCCGTTTTTGCTCGAACATTAAATGCCTCCAAATGGTATTTATTTCACTTCCCGGGGTGAAGAAACCCTTTTTGAGAACTCAGAGTGAGTAAATTGGCCATTTTCATGCACTTTTAACCATTCCATTAATCTTGTGTTTTGGGCCCCTGGAAGCATGAAAATCACTTTAAACATGCTAATTTTAGCCCTAACACTGATGATCCACCTACAAATGTGAACTGACGTTCAAAAATAAAACATTTGAAAACGGACCATTTTCCACATTTCTGAAGCATGACGTAATTGGGGGGTGTTATCTCTTTTGTCGAAAATCAGCCGTTTTTGCTCGAACATTAAATGCCTCCAAATGGTATTTATTTCACTTCCCGAGCCCCTGGAAGCATGAAAATCACTTTAAACATGCTAATTTTAGCTCTAACACTGATGATCCACCTACAAATGTGAACTGACGTTCAAAAATAAAACATTTGAAAACGGACCATTTTCCACATTTCTGAAGCATGACGTAATGGGGGGGTGTTATCTCTTTTGTCGAAAATCAACCGTTTTTGCTCGAACATTAAATGCCTCCAAATGGTATTTATTTCACTTCCCGGGGTGAAGAAACCCTTTTTGAGAACTCAGAGTGAGTAAATTGGCCATTTTCATGCACTTTTAACCATTCCATTAATCTTGTGTTTTGGGCCCCTGGAAGCATGAAAATCACTTTAAACATGCTAATTTTAGCTCTAACACTGATGATCCACCTACAAATGTGAACTGACGTTCAAAAATAAAACATTTGAAAACGGACCATTTTCCACATTTCTGAAGCATGACGTAATGGGGGGGTGTTATCTCTTTTGTCGAAAATCAGCCGTTTTTGCTCGAACATTAAATGCCTCCAAATGGTATTTAATTAACTTCCCGAGCCCCTGGAAGCATGAAAATCACTTTAAACATGCTAATTTTAGCTCTAACACTGATGATCCACCGACAAATGTGAACTGATGTTCAAAAATAAAACATTTGAAAACGGACCATTTTCCACATTTCTGAAGCATGACGTAATGGGGGGGTGTTATCTCTTTTGTCGAAAATCAGCCGTTTTTGCTCGAACATTAAATGCCTCCAAATGGTATTTATTCCACTTCCCGAGCCCCTGGAAGCATGAAAATCACTTTAAACATGCTAATTTTAGCTCTAACACTGATGATCCACCTACAAATGTGAACTGACGTTCAAAAATAAAACATTTGAAAACGGACCATTTTCCACATTTCTGAAGCATGACGTAATGGGGGGGTGTTATCTCTTTTGTCGAAAATCAGCCGTTTTTGCTCGAACATTAAATGCCTCCAAATGGTATTTAATTAACTTCCCGGGGTGAAGAAACCCTTTTTGAGAACTCAGAGTGAGTAAATTGGCCATTTTCATGAACTTTTAACCATTCCATAAATCTTGTGTTTTGGGCCCCTGGAAGCATGAAAATCACTTTAAACATGCTAATTTTAGCTCTAACACTGATGATCCACCTACAAATGTGAACTGACGTTCAAAAATAAAACATTTGAAAACGGACCATTTTCCACATTTCTGAAGCATAACGTAATGGGGGGGTGTTATCTCTTTTGTCGAAAATCAGCCGTTTTTGCTCGAACATTAAATGCCTCCAAATGGTATTTAATTAACTTCCTGAGCCCCTGGAAGCATGAAAATCACTTTAAACATGCTAATTTTAGCTCTAACACTGATGATCCACCTACAAATGTGAACTGACGTTCAAAAATAAAACATTTGAAAACGGACCATTTTCCACATTTCTGAAGCATGACGTAATGGGGGGGTGTTATCTCTTTTGTCGAAAATCAGCCGTTTTTGCTCGAACATTAAATGCCTCCAAATGGTATTTATTTCACTTCCCGGGGTGAAGAAACCCTTTTTGAGAACTCAGAGTGAGTAAATTGGCCATTTTCATGCACTTTTAACCATTCCATTAATCTTGTGTTTTGGGCCCCTGGAAGCATGAAAATCACTTTAAACATGCTAATTTTAGCTCTAACACTGATGATCCACCTACAAATGTGAACTGACGTTCAAAAATAAAACATTTGAAAACGGACCATTTTCCACATTTCTGAAGCATGACGTAATGGGGGGGTGTTATCTCTTTTGTCGAAAATCAGCCGTTTTTGCTCGAACATTAAATGCCTCCAAATGGTATTTATTTCACTTCCCGGGGTGAAGAAACCCTTTTTGAGAACTCAGAGTGAGTAAATTGGCCATTTTCATGCACTTTTAACCATTCCATTAATCTTGTGTTTTGGGCCCCTGGAAGCATGAAAATCACTTTAAACATGCTAATTTTAGCTCTAACACTGATGATCCACCTACAAATGTGAACTGACGTTCAAAAATAAAACATTTGAAAACGGACCATTTTCCACATTTCTGAAGCATGACGTAATGGGGGGGTGTTATCTCTTTTGTCGAAAATCAGCCGTTTTTGCTCGAACATTAAATGCCTCCAAATGGTATTTAATTAACTTCCCGGGGTGAAGAAACCCTTTTTGAGAACTCAGAGTGAGTAAATTGGCCATTTTCATGAACTTTTAACCATTCCATAAATCTTGTGTTTTGGGCCCCTGGAAGCATGAAAATCACTTTAAACATGCTAATTTTAGCTCTAACACTGATGATCCACCTACAAATGTGAACTGACGTTCAAAAATAAAACATTTAAAAACGGACCATTTTCCACATTTCTGAAGCATAACGTAATGGGGGGGTGTTATCTCTTTTGTCGAAAATCAGCCGTTTTTGCTCGAACATTAAATGCCTCCAAATGGTATTTAATTAACTTCCTGAGCCCCTGGAAGCATGAAAATCACTTTAAACATGCTAATTTTAGCTCTAACACTGATGATCCACCTACAAATGTGAACTGACGTTCAAAAATAAAACATTTGAAAACGGACCATTTTCCACATTTCTGAAGCATGACGTAATGGGGGGGTGTTATCTCTTTTGTCGAAAATCAGCCGTTTTTGCTCGAACATTAAATGCCTCCAAATGGTATTTATTTCACTTCCCGGGGTGAAGAAACCCTTTTTGAGAACTCAGAGTGAGTAAATTGGCCATTTTCATGCACTTTTAACCATTCCATTAATCTTGTGTTTTGGGCCCCTGGAAGCATGAAAATCACTTTAAACATGCTAATTTTAGCTCTAACACTGATGATCCACCTACAAATGTGAACTGACGTTCAAAAATAAAACATTTGAAAACGGACCATTTTCCACATTTCTGAAGCATGACGTAATGGGGGGGTGTTATCTCTTTTGTCGAAAATCAGCCGTTTTTGCTCGAACATTAAATGCCTCCAAATGGTATTTATTTCACTTCCCGGGGTGAAGAAACCCTTTTTGAGAACTCAGAGTGAGTAAATTGGCCATTTTCATGCACTTTTAACCATTCCATTAATCTTGTGTTTTGGGCCCCTGGAAGCATGAAAATCACTTTAAACATGCTAATTTTAGCTCTAACACTGATGATCCACCTACAAATGTGAACTGACGTTCAAAAATAAAACATTTGAAAACGGACCATTTTCCACATTTCTGAAGCATGACGTAATGGGGGGGTGTTATCTCTTTTGTCGAAAATCAGCCGTTTTTGCTCGAACAATAAATGCCTCCAAATGGTATTTAATTAACTTCCCGAGCCCCTGGAAGCATGGAAATCACTTTAAACATGCTAATTTTAGCTCTAACACTGATGATCCACCTACAAATGTGAACTGACGTTCAAAAATAAAACATTTGAAAACGGACCATTTTCCACATTTCTGAAGCATGACGTAATGGGAGGGTGTTATCTCTTTTGTCGAAAATCAGCCGTTTTTGCGCGAACATTAAATGCCTCCAAATGGTATTTATTTCACTTCCCGAGCCCCTGGAAGCATGAAAATCACTTTAAACATGCTAATTTTAGCTCTAACACTGATGATCCACCTACAAATGTGAACTGACGTTCAAAAATAAAACATTTGAAAACGGACCATTTTCCACATTTCTGAAGCATGACGTAATGGGGGGGTGTTATCTCTTTTGTCGAAAATCAGCCGTTTTTGCTCGAACATTAAATGCCTCCAAATGGTATTTAATTAACTTCCCGGGGTGAAGAAACCCTTTTTGAGAACTCAGAGTGAGTAAATTGGCCATTTTCATGCACTTTTAACCATTCCATAAATCTTGTGTTTTGGGCCCCTGGAAGCATGAAAATCACTTTAAACATGCTAATTGTAGCTCTAACACTGATGATCCACCTACAAATGTGAACTGACGTTCAAAAATAAAACATTTGAAAACGGACCATTTTCCACATTTCTGAAGCATGACGTAATGGGGGGGTGTTATCTCTTTTGTCGAAAATCAGCCGTTTTTGCTCGAACATTAAATGCCTCCAAATGGTATTTAATTAACTTCCCGGGGTGAAGAAACCCTTTTTGAGAACTCAGGGTGAGTAAATTGGCCATTTTCATGCACTTTTAACCATTCCATAAATCTTGTGTTTTGGGCCCCTGGAAGCATGAAAATCACTTTAAACATTCTAATTTTAGCTCTAACACTGATGATCCACCTACAAATGTGAACTGACGTTCAAAAATAAAACATTTGAAAACGGACCATTTTCCACATTTCTGAAGCATGACGTAATGGGGGGGTGTTATCTCTTTTGTCGAAAATCAGCCGTTTTTGCTCGAACATTAAATGCCTCCAAATGGTATTTAATTAACTCTCCGAGCCCCTGGAAGCATGAAAATCACTTTAAACATGCTAATTTTAGCTCTAACACTGATGATCCACCTACAAATGTGAACTGACGTTCAAAAATAAAACATTTGAAAACGGACCATTTTCCACATTTCTGAAGCATGACGTAATGGGGGGGTGTTATCTCTTTTGTCGAAAATCAGCCGTTTTTGCTCGAACATTAAATGCCTCCAAATGGTATTTATTTCACTTCCCGGGGTGAAGAAACCCTTTTTGAGAACTCAGAGTGAGTAAATTGGCCATTTTCATGCACTTTTAACCATTCCATTAATCTTGTGTTTTGGGCCCCTGGAAGCATGAAAATCACTTTAAACATGCTAATTTTAGCTCTAACACTGATGATCCACCTACAAATGTGAACTGACGTTCAAAAATAAAACATTTGAAAACGGACCATTTTCCACATTTCTGAAGCATGACGTAATGGGGGGGTGTTATCTCTTTTGTCGAAAATCAGCCGTTTTTGCTCGAACATTAAATGCCTCCAAATGGTATTTATTTCACTTCCCGGGGTGAAGAAACCCTTTTTGAGAACTCAGAGTGAGTAAATTGGCCATTTTCATGCACTTTTAACCATTCCATTAATCTTGTGTTTTGGGCCCCTGGAAGCATGAAAATCACCTTAAACATGCTAATTTTAGCTCTAACACTGATGATCCACCTACAAATGTGAACTGACGTTCAAAAATAAAACATTTGAAAACGGACCATTTTCCACATTTCTGAAGCATGACGTAATGGGGGGGTGTTATCTCTTTTGTCGAAAATCAGCCGTTTTTGCTCGAACAATAAATGCCTCCAAATGGTATTTAATTAACTTCCTGAGCCCCTGGAAGCATGGAAATCACTTTAAACATGCTAATTTTAGCTCTAACACTGATGATCCACCTACAAATGTGAACTGACGTTCAAAAATAAAACATTTGAAAACGGACCATTTTCCACATTTCTGAAGCATGACGTAATTGGGGGGTGTTATCTCTTTTGTCGAAAATCAGCCGTTTTTGCTCGAACATTAAATGCCTCCAAATGGTATTTATTTCACTTCCCGAGCCCCTGGAAGCATGAAAATCACTTTAAACATGCTAATTTTAGCTCTAACACTGATGATCCACCTACAAATGTGAACTGACGTTCAAAAATAAAACATTTGAAAACGGACCATTTTCCACATTTCTGAAGCATGACGTAATGGGGGGGTGTTATCTCTTTTGTCGAAAATCAACCGTTTTTGCTCGAACATTAAATGCCTCCAAATGGTATTTATTTCACTTCCCGGGGTGAAGAAACCCTTTTTGAGAACTCAGAGTGAGTAAATTGGCCATTTTCATGCACTTTTAACCATTCCATTAATCTTGTGTTTTGGGCCCCTGGAAGCATGAAAATCACTTTAAACATGCTAATTTTAGCTCTAACACTGATGATCCACCTACAAATGTGAACTGACGTTCAAAAATAAAACATTTGAAAACGGACCATTTTCCACATTTCTGAAGCATGACGTAATGGGGGGGTGTTATCTCTTTTGTCGAAAATCAGCCGTTTTTGCTCGAACATTAAATGCCTCCAAATGGTATTTAATTAACTTCCCGAGCCCCTGGAAGCATGAAAATCACTTTAAACATGCTCATTTTAGCTCTAACACTGATGATCCACCTACAAATGTGAACTGACGTTCAAAAATAAAACATTTGAAAACGGACCATTTTCCACATTTCTGAAGCATGACGTAATGGGGGGGGTGTTATCTCTTTTGTCGAAAATCAGCCGTTTTTGCTCGAACATTAAATGCCTCCAAATGGTATTTAATTAACTTCCCGGGGTGAAGAAACCCTTTTTGAGAACTCAGAGTGAGTAAATTGGCCATTTTCATGCACTTTTAACCATTCCATAAATCTTGTGTTTTGGCCCCCTGGAAGCATGAAAATCACTTTAAACATGCTAATTTTAGCTCTAACACTGATGATCCACCTACAAATGTGAACTGACGTTCAAAAATAAAACATTTGAAAACGGACCATTTTCCACATTTCTGAAGCATGACGTAATGGGGGGGTGTTATCTCTTTTGTCGAAAATCAGCCGTTTTTGCTCGAACATTAAATGCCTCCAAATGGTATTTAATTAACTTCCCGAGCCCCTGGAAGCATGAAAATCACTTTAAACATGCTAATTTTAGCTCTAACACTGATGATCCACCTACAAATGTGAACTGACGTTCAAAAATAAAACATTTGAAAACGGACCATTTTCCACATTTCTGAAGCATGACGTAATGGGGGGGGTGTTATCTCTTTTGTCGAAAATCAGCCGTTTTTGCTCGAACATTAAATGCCTCCAAATGGTATTTATTTCACTTCCCGGGGTGAAGAAACCCTTTTTGAGAACTCAGAGTGAGTAAATTGGCCATTTTCATGCACTTTTAACCATTCCATAAATCTTGTGTTTTGGGCCCCTGGAAGCATGAAAATCACTTTAAACATGCTAATTTTAGCTCTAACACTGATGATCCACCTACAAATGTGAACTGACGTTCAAAAATAAAACATTTGAAAACGGACCATTTTCCACATTTCTGAAGCATGACGTAATGGGGGGGTGTTATCTCTTTTGTCGAAAATCAGCCGTTTTTGCTCGAACATTAAATGCCTCCAAATGGTATTTAATTAACTTCCCGAGCCCCTGGAAGCATGAAAATCACTTTAAACATGCTAATTTTAGCTCTAACACTGATGATCCACCTACAAATGTGAACTGACGTTCAAAAATAAAACATTTGAAAACGGACCATTTTCCACATTTCTGAAGCATGACGTAATGGGGGGGTGTTATCTCTTTTGTCGAAAATCAGCCGTTTTTGCTCGAACATTAAATGCCTCCAAATGGTATTTATTTCACTTCCCGGGGTGAAGAAACCCTTTTTGAGAACTCAGAGTGAGTAAATTGGCCATTTTCATGCACTTTTAACCATTCCATTAATCTTGTGTTTTGGGCCCCTGGAAGCATGAAAATCACTTTAAACATGCTAATTTTAGCCCTAACACTGATGATCCACCTACAAATGTGAACTGACGTTCAAAAATAAAACATTTGAAAACGGACCATTTTCCACATTTCTGAAGCATGACGTAATTGGGGGGTGTTATCTCTTTTGTCGAAAATCAGCCGTTTTTGCTCGAACATTAAATGCCTCCAAATGGTATTTATTTCACTTCCCGAGCCCCTGGAAGCATGAAAATCACTTTAAACATGCTAATTTTAGCTCTAACACTGATGATCCACCTACAAATGTGAACTGACGTTCAAAAATAAAACATTTGAAAACGGACCATTTTCCACATTTCTGAAGCATGACGTAATGGGGGGGTGTTATCTCTTTTGTCGAAAATCAACCGTTTTTGCTCGAACATTAAATGCCTCCAAATGGTATTTATTTCACTTCCCGGGGTGAAGAAACCCTTTTTGAGAACTCAGAGTGAGTAAATTGGCCATTTTCATGCACTTTTAACCATTCCATTAATCTTGTGTTTTGGGCCCCTGGAAGCATGAAAATCACTTTAAACATGCTAATTTTAGCTCTAACACTGATGATCCACCTACAAATGTGAACTGACGTTCAAAAATAAAACATTTGAAAACGGACCATTTTCCACATTTCTGAAGCATGACGTAATGGGGGGGTGTTATCTCTTTTGTCGAAAATCAGCCGTTTTTGCTCGAACATTAAATGCCTCCAAATGGTATTTAATTAACTTCCCGAGCCCCTGGAAGCATGAAAATCACTTTAAACATGCTAATTTTAGCTCTAACACTGATGATCCACCTACAAATGTGAACTGACGTTCAAAAATAAAACATTTGAAAACGGACCATTTTCCACATTTCTGAAGCATGACGTAATGGGGGGGTGTTATCTCTTTTGTCGAAAATCAGCCGTTTTTGCTCGAACATTAAATGCCTCCAAATGGTATTTATTCCACTTCCCGAGCCCCTGGAAGCATGAAAATCACTTTAAACATGCTAATTTTAGCTCTAACACTGATGATCCACCTACAAATGTGAACTGACGTTCAAAAATAAAACATTTGAAAACGGACCATTTTCCACATTTCTGAAGCATGACGTAATGGGGGGGTGTTATCTCTTTTGTCGAAAATCAGCCGTTTTTGCTCGAACATTAAATGCCTCCAAATGGTATTTAATTAACTTCCCGGGGTGAAGAAACCCTTTTTGAGAACTCAGAGTGAGTAAATTGGCCATTTTCATGAACTTTTAACCATTCCATAAATCTTGTGTTTTGGGCCCCTGGAAGCATGAAAATCACTTTAAACATGCTAATTTTAGCTCTAACACTGATGATCCACCTACAAATGTGAACTGACGTTCAAAAATAAAACATTTGAAAACGGACCATTTTCCACATTTCTGAAGCATAACGTAATGGGGGGGTGTTATCTCTTTTGTCGAAAATCAGCCGTTTTTGCTCGAACATTAAATGCCTCCAAATGGTATTTAATTAACTTCCTGAGCCCCTGGAAGCATGAAAATCACTTTAAACATGCTAATTTTAGCTCTAACACTGATGATCCACCTACAAATGTGAACTGACGTTCAAAAATAAAACATTTGAAAACGGACCATTTTCCACATTTCTGAAGCATGACGTAATGGGGGGGTGTTATCTCTTTTGTCGAAAATCAGCCGTTTTTGCTCGAACATTAAATGCCTCCAAATGGTATTTATTTCACTTCCCGGGGTGAAGAAACCCTTTTTGAGAACTCAGAGTGAGTAAATTGGCCATTTTCATGCACTTTTAACCATTCCATTAATCTTGTGTTTTGGGCCCCTGGAAGCATGAAAATCACTTTAAACATGCTAATTTTAGCTCTAACACTGATGATCCACCTACAAATGTGAACTGACGTTCAAAAATAAAACATTTGAAAACGGACCATTTTCCACATTTCTGAAGCATGACGTAATGGGGGGGTGTTATCTCTTTTGTCGAAAATCAGCCGTTTTTGCTCGAACATTAAATGCCTCCAAATGGTATTTATTTCACTTCCCGGGGTGAAGAAACCCTTTTTGAGAACTCAGAGTGAGTAAATTGGCCATTTTCATGCACTTTTAACCATTCCATTAATCTTGTGTTTTGGGCCCCTGGAAGCATGAAAATCACTTTAAACATGCTAATTTTAGCTCTAACACTGATGATCCACCTACAAATGTGAACTGACGTTCAAAAATAAAACATTTGAAAACGGACCATTTTCCACATTTCTGAAGCATGACGTAATGGGGGGGTGTTATCTCTTTTGTCGAAAATCAGCCGTTTTTGCTCGAACAATAAATGCCTCCAAATGGTATTTAATTAACTTCCCGAGCCCCTGGAAGCATGGAAATCACTTTAAACATGCTAATTTTAGCTCTAACACTGATGATCCACCTACAAATGTGAACTGACGTTCAAAAATAAAACATTTGAAAACGGACCATTTTCCACATTTCTGAAGCATGACGTAATGGGGGGGTGTTATCTCTTTTGTCGAAAATCAGCCGTTTTTGCTCGAACATTAAATGCCTCCAAATGGTATTTAATTAACTTCCCGGGGTGAAGAAACCCTTTTTGAGAACTCAGAGTGAGTAAATTGGCCATTTTCATGCACTTTTAACCATTCCATAAATCTTGTGTTTTGGGCCCCTGGAAGCATGAAAATCACTTTAAACATTCTAATTTTAGCTCTAACACTGATGATCCACCTACAAATGTGAACTGACGTTCAAAAATAAAACATTTGAAAACGGACCATTTTCCACATTTCTGAAGCATGACGTAATGGGGGGGTGTTATCTCTTTTGTCGAAAATCAGCCGTTTTTGCTCGAACATTAAATGCCTCCAAATGGTATTTAATTAACTTCCCGAGCCCCTGGAAGCATGAAAATCACTTTAAACATGCTAATTTTAGCTCTAACACTGATGATCCACCTACAAATGTGAACTGACGTTCAAAAATAAAACATTTGAAAACGGACCATTTTCCACATTTCTGAAGCATGACGTAATGGGGGGGTGTTATCTCTTTTGTCGAAAATCAGCCGTTTTTGCTCGAACATTAAATGCCTCCAAATGGTATTTATTTCACTTCCCGGGGTGAAGAAACCCTTTTTGAGAACTCAGAGTGAGTAAATTGGCCATTTTCATGCACTTTTAACCATTCCATTAATCTTGTGTTTTGGGCCCCTGGAAGCATGAAAATCACTTTAAACATGCTAATTTTAGCTCTAACACTGATGATCCACCTACAAATGTGAACTGACGTTCAAAAATAAAACATTTGAAAACGGACCATTTTCCACATTTCTGAAGCATGACGTAATGGGGGGGTGTTATCTCTTTTGTCGAAAATCAGCCGTTTTTGCTCGAACATTAAATGCCTCCAAATGGTATTTATTTCACTTCCCGGGGTGAAGAAACCCTTTTTGAGAACTCAGAGTGAGTAAATTGGCCATTTTCATGCACTTTTAACCATTCCATTAATCTTGTGTTTTGGGCCCCTGGAAGCATGAAAATCACCTTAAACATGCTAATTTTAGCTCTAACACTGATGATCCACCTACAAATGTGAACTGACGTTCAAAAATAAAACATTTGAAAACGGACCATTTTCCACATTTCTGAAGCATGACGTAATGGGGGGGTGTTATCTCTTTTGTCGAAAATCAGCCGTTTTTGCTCGAACAATAAATGCCTCCAAATGGTATTTAATTAACTTCCTGAGCCCCTGGAAGCATGGAAATCACTTTAAACATGCTAATTTTAGCTCTAACACTGATGATCCACCTACAAATGTGAACTGACGTTCAAAAATAAAACATTTGAAAACGGACCATTTTCCACATTTCTGAAGCATGACGTAATGGGGGGGTGTTATCTCTTTTGTCGAAATTCAGCCGTTTTTGCGCGAACATTAAATGCCTCCAAATGGTATTTATTTCACTTCCCGAGCCCCTGGAAGCATGAAAATCACTTTAAACATGCTAATTTTAGCTCTAACACTGATGATCCACCTACAAATGTGAACTGACGTTCAAAAATAAAACATTTGAAAACGGACCATTTTCCACATTTCTGAAGCATGACGTAATGGGGGGGTGTTATCTCTTTTGTCGAAAATCAGCCGTTTTTGCTCGAACATTAAATGCCTCCAAATGGTATTTAATTAACTTCCCGGGGTGAAGAAACCCTTTTTGAGAACTCAGAGTGAGTAAATTGGCCATTTTCATGCACTTTTAACCATTCCATAAATCTTGTGTTTTGGGCCCCTGGAAGCATGAAAATCACTTTAAACATGCTAATTTTAGCTCTAACACTGATGATCCACCTACAAATGTGAACTGACGTTCAAAAATAAAACATTTGAAAACGGACCATTTTCCACATTTCTGAAGCATGACGTAATGGGGGGGTGTTATCTCTTTTGTCGAAAATCAGCCGTTTTTGCTCGAACATTAAATGCCTCCAAATGGTATTTAATTAACTTCCCGGGGTGAAGAAACCCTTTTTGAGAACTCAGAGTGAGTAAATTGGCCATTTTCATGCACTTTTAACCATTCCATAAATTTTGTGTTTTGGGCCCCTGGAAGCATGAAAATCACTTTAAACATTCTAATTTTAGCTCTAACACTGATGATCCACCTACAAATGTGAACTGACGTTCAAAAATAAAACATTTGAAAACGGACCATTCTCCACATTTCTGAAGCATGACGTAATGGGGGGGTGTTATCTCTTTTGTCGAAAATTAGCCGTTTTTGCTCGAACATTAAATGCCTCCAAATGGTATTTAATTAACTTCCCGAGCCCCTGGAAGCATGAAAATCACTTTAAACATGCTAATTTTAGCTCTAACACTGATGATCCACCTACAAATGTGAACTGACGTTCAAAAATAAAACATTTGAAAACGGACCATTTTCCACATTTCTGAAGCATGACGTAATGGGGGGGTGTTATCTCTTTTGTCGAAAATCAGCCGTTTTTGCTCGAACATTAAATGCCTCCAAATGGTATTTATTTCACTTCCCGGGGTGAAGAAACCCTTTTTGAGAACTCAGAGTGAGTAAATTGGCCATTTTCATGCACTTTTAACCATTCCATTAATCTTGTGTTTTGGGCCCCTGGAAGCATGAAAATCACTTTAAACATGCTAATTTTAGCTCTAACACTGATGATCCACCTACAAATGTGAACTGACGTTCAAAAATAAAACATTTGAAAACGGACCATTTTCCACATTTCTGAAGCATGACGTAATGGGGGGGTGTTATCTCTTTTGTCGAAAATCAGCCGTTTTTGCTCGAACATTAAATGCCTCCAAATGGTATTTAATTAACTTCCCGGGGTGAAGAAACCCTTTTTGAGAACTCAGAGTGAGTAAATTGGCCATTTTCATGCACTTTTAACCATTCCATAAATCTTGTGTTTTGGGCCCCTGGAAGCATGAAAATCACTTTAAACATGCTAATTTTAGCTCTAACACTGATGATCCACCTACAAATGTGAACTGACGTTCAAAAATAAAACATTTGAAAACGGACCATTTTCCACATTTCTGAAGCATGACGTAATGGGGGGGTGTTATCTCTTTTGTCGAAAATCAGCCGTTTTTGCTCGAACATTAAATGCCTCCAAATGGTATTTAATTAACTTCCCGGGGTGAAGAAACCCTTTTTGAGAACTCAGAGTGAGTAAATTGGCCATTTTCATGCACTTTTAACCATTCCATAAATCTTGTGTTTTGGGCCCCTGGAAGCATGAAAATCACTTTAAACATGCTAATTTTAGCTCTAACACTGATGATCCACCTACAAATGTGAACTGACGTTCAAAAATAAAACATTTGAAAACGGACCATTTTCCACATTTCTGAAGCATGACGTAATGGGGGGGTGTTATCTCTTTTGTCGAAAATCAGCCGTTTTTGCTCGAACATTAAATGCCTCCAAATGGTATTTAATTAACTTCCCGAGCCCCTGGAAGCATGAAAATCACTTTAAACATGCTAATTTTAGCTCTAACACTGATGATCCACCTACAAATTTGAACTGACGTTCAAAAATAAAACATTTGAAAACGGACCATTTTCCACATTTCTGAAGCATGACGTAATGGGGGGGTGTTATCTCTTTTGTCGAAAATCAGCCGTTTTTGCTCGAACATTAAATGCCTCCAAATGGTATTTAATTAACTTCCCGGGGTGAAGAAACCCTTTTTGAGAACTCAGAGTGAGTAAATTGGCCATTTTCATGCACTTTTAACCATTCCATAAATCTTGTGTTTTGGGCCCCTGGAAGCATGAAAATCACTTTAAACATGCTAATTTTAGCTCTAACACTGATGATCCACCTACAAATGTGAACTGACGTTCAAAAATAAAACATTTGAAAACGGACCATTTTCCACATTTCTGAAGCATGACGTAATTGGGGGGTGTTATCTCTTTTGTCGAAAATCAGCCGTTTTTGCTCGAACATTAAATGCCTCCAAATGGTATTTATTTCACTTCCTGAGCCCCTGGAAGCATGAAAATCACTTTAAACATGCTAATTTTAGCTCTAACACTGATGATCCACCTACAAATGTGAACTGACGTTCAAAAATAAAACATTTGAAAACGGACCATTTTCCACATTTCTGAAGCATGACGTAATGGGGGGGTGTTATCTCTTTTGTCGAAAATCAGCCGTTTTTGCTCGAACATTAAATGCCTCCAAATGGTATTTATTTCACTTCCCGGGGTGAAGAAACCCTTTTTGAGAACTCAGAGTGAGTAAATTGGCCATTTTCATGCACTTTTAACCATTCCATTAATCTTGTGTTTTGGGCCCCTGGAAGCATGAAAATCACTTTAAACATGCTAATTTTAGCTCTAACACTGATGATCCACCTACAAATGTGAACTGACGTTCAACAATAAAACATTTGAAAACGGACCATTTTCCACATTTCTGAAGCATGACGTAATGGGGGGGTGTTATCTCTTTTGTCGAAAATCAGCCGTTTTTGCTCGAACATTAAATGCCTCCAAATGGTATTTATTTCACTTCCCGAGCCCCTGGAAGCATGAAAATCACTTTAAACATGCTAATTTTAGCTCTAACACTGATGATCCACCTACAAATGTGAACTGACGTTCAAAAATAAAACATTTGAAAACGGACCATTTTCCACATTTCTGAAGCATGACGTAATGGGGGGGTGTTATCTCTTTTGTCGAAAATCAGCCGTTTTTGCTCGAACATCAAATGCCTCCAAATGGTATTTAATTAACTTCCCGGGGTGAAGAAACCCTTTTTGAGAACTCAGAGTGAGTAAATTGGCCATTTTCATGCACTTTTAACCATTCCATAAATCTTGTGTTTTGGGCCCCTGGAAGCATGAAAATCACTTTAAACATGCTAATTTTAGCTCTAACACTGATGATCCACCTACAAATGTGAACTGACGTTCAAAAATAAAACATTTGAAAACGGACCATTTTCCACATTTCTGAAGCATGACGTAATGGGGGGGTGTTATCTCTTTTGTCGAAAATCAGCCGTTTTTGCTCGAACATTAAATGCCTCCAAATGGTATTTATTTCACTTCCCGAGCCCCTGGAAGCATGAAAATCACTTTAAACATGCTAATTTTAGCTCTAACACTGATGATCCACCTACAAATGTGAACTGACGTTCAAAAATAAAACATTTGAAAACGGACCATTTTCCACATTTCTGAAGCATGACGTAATGGGGGGGTGTTATCTCTTTTGTCGAAAATCAGCCGTTTTTGCTCGAACATCAAATGCCTCCAAATGGTATTTAATTAACTTCCCGGGGTGAAGAAACCCTTTTTGAGAACTCAGAGTGAGTAAATTGGCCATTTTCATGCACTTTTAACCATTCCATAAATCTTGTGTTTTGGGCCCCTGGAAGCATGAAAATCACTTTAAACATGCTAATTTTAGCTCTAACACTGATGATCCACCTACAAATGTGAACTGACGTTCAAAAATAAAACATTTGAAAACGGACCATTTTCCACATTTCTGAAGCATGACGTAATGGGGGGGTGTTATCTCTTTTGTCGAAAATCAGCCGTTTTTGCTCGAACATTAAATGCCTCCAAATGGTATTTAATTAACTTCCCGGGGTGAAGAAACCCTTTTTGAGAACTCAGAGTGAGTAAATTGGCCATTTTCATGCACTTTTAACCATTCCATAAATCTTGTGTTTTGGGCCCCTGGAAGCATGAAAATCACTTTAAACATGCTAATTTTAGCTCTAACACTGATGATCCACCTACAAATGTGAACTGACGTTCAAAAATAAAACATTTGAAAACGGACCATTTTCCACATTTCTGAAGCATGACGTAATGGGGGGTGTTATCTCTTTTGTCGAAAATCAGCCGTTTTTGCTCGAACATTAAATGCCTCCAAATGGTATTTAATTAACTTCCCGAGCCCCTGGAAGCATGAAAATCACTTTAAACATGCTAATTTTAGCTCTAACACTGATGATCCACCTACAAATGTGAACTGACGTTCAAAAATAAAACATTTGAAAACGGACCATTTTCCACATTTCTGAAGCATGACGTAATGGGGGGGTGTTATCTCTTTTGTCGAAAATCAGCCGTTTTTGCTCGAACATTAAATGCCTCCAAATGGTATTTATTTCACTTCCCGGGGTGAAGAAACCCTTTTTGAGAACTCAGAGTGAGTAAATTGGCCATTTTCATGCACTTTTAACCATTCCATTAATCTTGTGTTTTGGGCCCCTGGAAGCATGAAAATCACTTTAAACATGCTAATTTTAGCTCTAACACTGATGATCCACCTACAAATGTGAACTGACGTTCAAAAATAAAACATTTGAAAACGGACCATTTTCCACATTTCTGAAGCATGACGTAATGGGGGGGTGTTATCTCTTTTGTCGAAAATCAGCCGTTTTTGCTCGAACATTAAATGCCTCCAAATGGTATTTAATTAACTTCCCGGGGTGAAGAAACCCTTTTTGAGAACTCAGAGTGAGTAAATTGGCCATTTTCATGCACTTTTAACCATTCCATAAATCTTGTGTTTTGGGCCCCTGGAAGCATGAAAATCACTTTAAACATGCTAATTTTAGCTCTAACACTGATGATCCACCTACAAATGTGAACTGACGTTCAAAAATAAAACATTTGAAAACGGACCATTTTCCACATTTCTGAAGCATGACGTAATGGGGGGGTGTTATCTCTTTTGTCGAAAATCAGCCGTTTTTGCTCGAACATTAAATGCCTCCAAATGGTATTTAATTAACTTCCCGAGCCCCTGGAAGCATGAAAATCACTTTAAACATGCTAAGTTTAGCTCTAACACTGATGATCCACCTACAAATTAGAACTGACGTTCAAAAATAAAACATTTGAAAACGGACCATTTTCCACATTTCTGAAGCATGACGTAATGGGGGGGTGTTATCTCTTTTGTCGAAAATCAGCCGTTTTTGCTCGAACATTAAATGCCTCCAAATGGTATTTAATTAACTTCCCGGGGTGAAGAAACCCTTTTTGAGAACTCAGAGTGAGTAAATTGGCCATTTTCATGCACTTTTAACCATTCCATAAATCTTGTGTTTTGGGCCCCTGGAAGCATGAAAATCACTTTAAACATGCTAATTTTAGCTCTAACACTGATGATCCACCTACAAATGTGAACTGACGTTCAAAAATAAAACATTTGAAAACGGACCATTTTCCACATTTCTGAAGCATGACGTAATGGGGGGGTGTTATCTCTTTTGTCGAAAATCAGCCGTTTTTGCTCGAACATTAAATGCCTCCAAATGGTATTTAATTAACTTCCCGAGCCCCTGGAAGCATGAAAATCACTTTAAACATGCTAATTTTAGCTCTAACACTGATGATCCACCTACAAATGTGAACTGACGTTCAAAAATAAAACATTTGAAAACGGACCATTTTCCACATTTCTGAAGCATGACGTAATGGGGGGGTGTTATCTCTTTTGTCGAAAATCAGCCGTTTTTGCTCGAACATTAAATGCCTCCAAATGGTATTTATTTCACTTCCCGAGCCCCTGGAAGCATGAAAATCACTTTAAACATGCTAATTTTAGCTCTAACACTGATGATCCACCTACAAATGTGAACTGACGTTCAAAAATAAAACATTTGAAAACGGACCATTTTCCACATTTCTGAAGCATGACGTAATGGGGGGGTGTTATCTCTTTTGTCGAAAATCAGCCGTTTTTGCTCGAACATTAAATGCCTCCAAATGGTATTTATTTCACTTCCCGGGGTGAAGAAACCCTTTTTGAGAACTCAGAGTGAGTAAATTGGCCATTTTCATGCACTTTTACCCATTCCATTAATCTTGTGTTTTGGGCCCCTGGAAGCATGAAAATCACTTTAAACATGCTAATTTTAGCTCTAACACTGATGATCCACCTACAAATGTGAACTGACGTTCAAAAATAAAACATTTGAAAACGGACCATTTTCCACATTTCTGAAGCATGACGTAATGGGGGGGTGTTATCTCTTTTGTCGAAAATCAGCCGTTTTTGCTCGAACATTAAATGCCTCCAAATGGTATTTAATTAACTTCCCGAGCCCCTGGAAGCATGAAAATCACTGTAAACATGCTAATTTTAGCTCTAACACTGATGATCCACCTACAAATGTGAACTGACGTTCAAAAATAAAACATTTGAAAACGGACCATTTTCCACATTTCTGAAGCATGACGTAATGGGGGGGTGTTATCTCTTTTGTCGAAAATCAGCCGTTTTTGCTCGAACATTAAATGCCTCCAAATGGTATTTATTTCACTTCCCGAGCCCCTGGAAGCATGAAAATCACTTTAAACATGCTAATTTTAGCTCTAACACTGATGATCCACCTACAAATGTGAACTGACGTTCAAAAATAAAACATTTGAAAACGGACCATTTTCCACATTTCTGAAGCATGACGTAATGGGGGGGTGTTATCTCTTTTGTCGAAAATCAGCCGTTTTTGCTCGAACATTAAATGCCTCCAAATGGTATTTATTTCACTTCCCGGGGTGAAGAAACCCTTTTTGAGAACTCAGAGTGAGTAAATTGGCCATTTTCATGCACTTTTAACCATTCAATTAATCTTGTGTTTTGGGCCCCTGGAAGCATGAAAATCACTTTAAACATGCTAATTTTAGCTCTAACACTGATGATCCACCTACAAATGTGAACTGACGTTCAAAAATAAAACATTTGAAAACTGACCATTTTCCACATTTCTGAAGCATGACGTAATTGGGGGGTGTTATCTCTTTTGTCGAGAATCAGCCGTTTTTGCTCGAACATTAAATGCCTCCAAATGGTATTTATTTCACTTCCTGAGCCCCTGGAAGCATGAAAATCACTTTAAACATGCTAATTTTAGCTCTAACACTGATGATCCACCTACAAATGTGAACTGACGTTCAAAAATAAAACATTTGAAAACGGACCATTTTCCACATTTGTGAAGCATGACGTAATGGGGGGGTGTTATCTCTTTTGTCGAAAATCAGCCGTTTTTGCTCGAACATTAAATGCCTCCAAATGGTATTTATTTCACTTCCCGGGGTGAAGAAACCCTTTTTGAGAACTCAGAGTGAGTAAATTGGCCATTTTCATGCACTTTTAACCATTCCATTAATCTTGTGTTTTGGGCCCCTGGAAGCATGAAAATCACTTTAAACATGCTAATTTTAGCTCTAACACTGATGATCCACCTACAAATGTGAACTGACGTTCAAAAATAAAACATTTGAAAACGGACCATTTTCCACATTTCTGAAGCATGACGTAATGGGGGGGTGTTAACTCTTTTGTCGAAAATCAGCCGTTTTTGCTCGAACATTAAATGCCTCCAAATGGTATTTAATTAACTTCCCGAGCCCCTGGAAGCATGAAAATCACTTTAAACATGCTAATTTTAGCTCTAACACTGATGATCCACCTACAAATGTGAACTGACGTTCAAAAATAAAACATTTGAAAACGGACCATTTTCCACATTTCTGAAGCATGACGTAATGGGGGGGTGTTATCTCTTTTGTCGAAAATCAGCCGTTTTTGCTCGAACATTAAATGCCTCCAAATGGTATTTATTTCACTTCCCGAGCCCCTGGAAGCATGAAAATCACTTTAAACATGCTAATTTTAGCTCTAACACTGATGATCCACCTACAAATGTGAACTGACGTTCAAAAATAAAACATTTGAAAACGGACCATTTTCCACATTTCTGAAGCATGACGTAATGGGGGGGTGTTATCTTTTTTGTCGAAAATCAGCCGTTTTTGCTCGAACATCAAATGCCTCCAAATGGTATTTAATTAACTTCCCGGGGTGAAGAAACCCTTTTTGAGAACTCAGAGTGAGTAAATTGGCCATTTTCATGCACTTTTAACCATTCCATAAATCTTGTGTTTTGGGCCCCTGGAAGCATGAAAATCACTTTAAACATGCTAATTTTAGCTCTAACACTGATGATCCACCTACAAATGTGAACTGACGTTCAAAAATAAAACATTTGAAAACGGACCATTTTCCACATTTCTGAAGCATGACGTAATGGGGGGGTGTTATCTCTTTTGTCGAAAATCAGCCGTTTTTGCTCGAACATTAAATGCCTCCAAATGGTATTTAATTAACTTCCCGGGGTGAAGAAACCCTTTTTGAGAACTCAGAGTGAGTAAATTGGCCATTTTCATGCACTTTTAACCATTCCATAAATCTTGTGTTTTGGGCCCCTGGAAGCATGAAAATCACTTTAAACATGCTAATTTTAGCTCTAACACTGATGATCCACCTACAAATGTGAACTGACGTTCAAAAATAAAACATTTGAAAACGGACCATTTTCCACATTTCTGAAGCATGACGTAATGGGGGGGTGTTATCTCTTTTGTCGAAAATCAGCCGTTTTTGCTCGAACATTAAATGCCTCCAAATGGTATTTAATTAACTTCCCGAGCCCCTGGAAGCATGAAAATCACTTTAAACATGCTAATTTTAGCTCTAACACTGATGATCCACCTACAAATTAGAACTGACGTTCAAAAATAAAACATTTGAAAACGGACCATTTTCCACATTTCTGAAGCATGACGTAATGGGGGGGTGTTATCTCTTTTGTCGAAAATCAGCCGTTTTTGCTCGAACATTAAATGCCTCCAAATGGTATTTAATTAACTTCCCGGGGTGAAGAAACCCTTTTTGAGAACTCAGAGTGAGTAAATTGGCCATTTTCATGCACTTTTAACCATTCCATAAATCTTGTGTTTTGGGCCCCTGGAAGCATGAAAATCACTTTAAACATGCTAATTTTAGCTCTAACACTGATGATCCACCTACAAATGTGAACTGACGTTCAAAAATAAAACATTTGAAAACGGACCATTTTCCACATTTCTGAAGCATGACGTAATGGGGGGGTGTTATCTCTTTTGTCGAAAATCAGCCGTTTTTGCTCGAACATTAAATGCCTCCAAATGGTATTTAATTAACTTCCCGAGCCCCTGAAAGCATGAAAATCACTTTAAACATGCTAATTTTAGCTCTAACACTGATGATCCACCTACAAATGTGAACTGACGTTCAAAAATAAAACATTTGAAAACGGACCATTTTCCACATTTCTGAAGCATGACGTAATGGGGGGGTGTTATCTCTTTTGTCGAAAATCAGCCGTTTTTGCTCGAACATTAAATGCCTCCAAATGGTATTTATTTCACTTCCCGGGGTGAAGAAACCCTTTTTGAGAACTCAGAGTGAGTAAATTGGCCATTTTCATGCACTTTTAACCATTCCATTAATCTTGTGTTTTGGGCCCCTGGAAGCATGAAAATCACTTTAAACATGCTAATTTTAGCTCTAACACTGATGATCCACCTACAAATGTGAACTGACGTTCAAAAATAAAACATTTGAAAACGGACCATTTTCCACATTTCTGAAGCATGACGTAATTGGGGGGTGTTATCTCTTTTGTCGAAAATCAGCCGTTTTTGCTCGAACATTAAATGCATCCAAATGGTATTTATTTCACTTCCCGAGCCCCTGGAAGCATGAAAATCACTTTAAACATGCTAATTTTAGCTCTAACACTGATGATCCACCTACAAATGTGAACTGACGTTCAAAAATAAAACATTTGAAAACGGACCATTTTCCACATTTCTGAAGCATGACGTAATGGGGGGGTGTTATCTCTTTTGTCTAAAATCAGCCGTTTTTGCTCGAACATTAAATGCCTCCAAATGGTATTTATTTCACTTCCCGGGGTGAAGAAACCCTTTTTGAGAACTCAGAGTGAGTAAATTGGCCATTTTCATGCACTTTTAACCATTCCATTAATCTTGTGTTTTGGGCCCCTGGAAGCATGAAAATCACTTTAAACATGCTAATTTTAGCTCTAACACTGATGATCCACCTACAAATGTGAACTGACGTTCAAAAATAAAACATTTGAAAACGGACCATTTTCCACATTTCTGAAGCATGACGTAATGGGGGGGTGTTATCTCTTTTGTCGAAAATCAGCCGTTTTTGCTCGAACATTAAATGCCTCCAAATGGTATTTAATTCACTTCCCGAGCCCCTGGAAGCATGAAAATCACTTTAAACATGCTAATTTTAGCTCTAACACTGATGATCCACCTACAAATGTGAACTGACGTTCAAAAATAAAACATTTGAAAACGGACCATTTTCCACATTTCTGAAGCATGACGTAATGGGGGGGTGTTATCTCTTTTGTCAAAAATCAGCCGTTTTTGCTCGAACATTAAATGCCTCCAAATGGTATTTAATTAACTTCCCGAGCCCCTGGAAGCATGAAAATCACTTTAAACATGCTAATTTTAGCTCTAACACTGATGATCCACCTACAAATGTGAACTGACGTTCAAAAATAAAACATTTGAAAACGGACCATTTTCCACATTTCTGAAGCATGACGTAATGGGGGGGTGTTATCTCTTTTGTCGAAAATCAGCCGTTTTTGCTCGAACATTAAATGCCTCCAAATGGTATTTATTTCACTTCCCGAGCCCCTGGAAGCATGAAAATCACTTTAAACATGCTAATTTTAGCTCTAACACTGATGATCCACCTACAAATGTGAACTGACGTTCAAAAATAAAACATTTGAAAACGGACCATTTTCCACATTTCTGAAGCATGACGTAATGGGGGGGTGTTATCTCTTTTGTCGAAAATCAGCCGTTTTTGCTCGAACATTAAATGCCTCCAAATGGTATTTAATTAACTTCCCGAGCCCCTGGAAGCATGAAAATCACTTTAAACATGCTAATTTTAGCTCTAACACTGATGATCCACCTACAAATGTGAACTGACGTTCAAAAATAAAACATTTGAAAACGGACCATTTTCCACATTTCTGAAGCATGACGTAATGGGGGGGTGTTATCTCTTTTGTCGAAAATCAGCCATTTTTGCTCGAACATTAAATGCCTCCAAATGGTATTTAATTAACTTCCCGGTGTGAAGAAACCCTTTTTGAGAACTCAGAGTGAGTAAATTGGCCATTTTCATGCACTTTTAACCATTCCATAAATCTTGTGTTTTGGGCCCCTGGAAGCATGAAAATCACTTTAAACATGCTAATTTTAGCTCTAACACTGATGATCCACCTACAAATGTGAACTGACGTTCAAAAATAAAACATTTGAAAACGGACCATTTTCCACATTTCTGAAGCATGACGTAATGGGGGGGTGTTATCTCTTTTGTCGAAAATCAGCCGTTTTTGCTCGAACATTAAATGCCTCCAAATGGTATTTAATTAACTTCCCGAGCCCCTGGAAGCATGAAAATCACTTTAAACATGCTAATTTTAGCTCTAACACTGATGATCCACCTACAAATGTGAACTGACGTTCAAAAATAAAACATTTGAAAACGGACCATTTTCCACATTTCTGAAGCATGACGTAATGGGGGGGTGTTATCTCTTTTGTCGAAAATCAGCCGTTTTTGCTCGAACATTAAATGCCTCCAAATGGTATTTATTTCACTTCCCGAGCCCCTGGAAGCATGAAAATCACTTTAAACATGCTAATTTTAGCTCTAACACTGATGATCCACCTACAAATGTGAACTGACGTTCAAAAATAAAACATTTGAAAACGGACCATTTTCCACATTTCTGAAGCATGACGTAATGGGGGGGTGTTATCTCTTTTGTCGAAAATCAGCCGTTTTTGCTCGAACATTAAATGCCTCCAAATGGTATTTAATTAACTTCCCGAGCCCCTGGAAGCATGAAAATCACTTTAAACATGCTAATTTTAGCTCTAACACTGATGATCCACCTACAAATGTGAACTGACGTTCAAAAATAAAACATTTGAAAACGGACCATTTTCCACATTTCTGAAGCATGACGTAATGGGGGGGTGTTATCTCTTTTGTCGAAAATCAGCCGTATTTGCTCGAACATTAAATGCCTCCAAATGGTATTTAATTAACTTCCCGGGGTGAAGAAACCCTTTTTGAGAACTCAGAGTGAGTAAATTGGCCATTTTCATGCACTTTTAACCATTCCATAAATCTTGTGTTTTGGGCCCCTGGAAGCATGAAAATCACTTTAAACATGCTAATTTTAGCTCTAACACTGATGATCCACCTACAAATGTGAACTGACGTTCAAAAATAAAACATTTGAAAACGGACCATTTTCCACATTTCTGAAGCATGACGTAATGGGGGGGGTGTTATCTCTTTTGTCGAAAATCAGCCGTTTTTGCTCGAACATCAAATGCCTCCAAAATGGTATTTAATTAACTTCCCGAGCCCCTGGAAGCATGAAAATCACTTTAAACATGCTAATTTTAGCTCTAACACTGATGATCCACCTACAAATGTGAACTGACGTTCAAAAATAAAACATTTGAAAACGGACCATTTTCCACATTTCTGAAGTATGACGTAATGGGGGGGGTGTTATCTCTTTTGTCGAAAATCAGCCGTTTTTGCTCGAACATTAAATGCCTCCAAATGGTATTTAATTAACTTCCCGAGCCCCTGGAAGCATGAAAATCACTTTAAACATGCTAATTTTAGCTCTAACACTGATGATCCACCTACAAATGTGAACTGACGTTCAAAAATAAAACATTTGAAAACGGACCATTTTCCACATTTCTGAAGCATGACGTAATGGGGGGGTGTTATCTCTTTTTTCGAAAATCAGCCGTTTTTGCTCGAACATTAAATGCCTCCAAATGGTATTTAATTAACTTCCCGGGGTGAAGAAACCCTTTTTGAGAACTCAGAGTGAGTAAATTGGCCATTTTCATGCACTTTTAACCATTCCATAAATCTTGTGTTTTGGGCCCCTGGAAGCATGAAAATCACTTTAAACATGCTAATTTTAGCTCTAACACTGATGATCCACCTACAAATGTGAACTGACGTTCAAAAATAAAACATTTGAAAACGGACCATTTTCCACATTTCTGAAGCATGACGTAATGGGGGGGTGTTATCTCTTTTTCGAAAATCAGCCGTTTTTGCTCGAACATTAAATGCCTCCAAATGGTATTTAATTAACTTCCCGAGCCCCTGGAAGCATGAAAATCACTTTAAACATCCTAATTTTAGCTCTAACACTGATGATCCACCTACAAATGTGAACTGACGTTCAAAAATAAAACATTTGAAAACGGACCATTTTCCACATTTCTGAAGCATGACGTAATGGGGGGGTGTTATCTCTTTTGTCGAAAATCAGCCGTTTTTGCTCGAACATTAAATGCCTCCAAATGGTATTTATTTCACTTCCCGAGCCCCTGGAAGCATGAAAATCACTTTAAACATGCTAATTTTAGCTCTAACACTGATGATCCACCTACAAATGTGAACTGACGTTCAAAAATAAAACATTTGAAAACGGACCATTTTCCACATTTCTGAAGCATGACGTAATGGGGGGGTGTTATCTCTTTTGTCGAAAATCAGCCGTTTTTGCTCGAACATTAAATGCCTCCAAATGGTATTTAATTAACTTCCCGAGCCCCTGGAAGCATGAAAATCACTTTAAACATGCTAATTTTAGCTCTAACACTGATGATCCACCTACAAATGTGAACTGACGTTCAAAAATAAAACATTTGAAAACGGACCATTTTCCACATTTCTGAAGCATGACGTAATGGGGGGGTGTTATCTCTTTTGTCGAAAATCAGCCATTTTTGCTCGAACATTAAATGCCTCCAAATGGTATTTAATTAACTTCCCGGTGTGAAGAAACCCTTTTTGAGAACTCAGAGTGAGTAAATTGGCCATTTTCATGCACTTTTAACCATTCCATAAATCTTGTGTTTTGGGCCCCTGGAAGCATGAAAATCACTTTAAACATGCTAATTTTAGCTCTAACACTGATGATCCACCTACAAATGTGAACTGACGTTCAAAAATAAAACATTTGAAAACGGACCATTTTCCACATTTCTGAAGCATGACGTAATGGGGGGGTGTTATCTCTTTTGTCGAAAATCAGCCGTTTTTGCTCGAACATTAAATGCCTCCAAATGGTATTTAATTAACTTCCCGAGCCCCTGGAAGCATGAAAATCACTTTAAACATGCTAATTTTAGCTCTAACACTGATGATCCACCTACAAATGTGAACTGACGTTCAAAAATAAAACATTTGAAAACGGACCATTTTCCACATTTCTGAAGCATGACGTAATGGGGGGGTGTTATCTCTTTTGTCGAAAATCAGCCGTTTTTGCTCGAACATTAAATGCCTCCAAATGGTATTTAATTAACTTCCCGGGGTGAAGAAACCCTTTTTGAGAACTCAGAGTGAGTAAATTGGCCATTTTCATGCACTTTTATCCATTCCATAAATCTTGTGTTTTGGGCCCCTGGAAGCATGAAAATCACTTTAAACATGCTAATTTTAGCTCTAACACTGATGATCCACCTACAAATGTGAACTGACGTTCAAAAATAAAACATTTGAAAACGGACCATTTTCCACATTTCTGAAGCATGACGTAATGGGGGGGGTGTTATCTCTTTTGTCGAAAATCAGCCGTTTTTGCTCGAACATCAAATGCCTCCAAATGGTATTTAATTAACTTCCCGAGCCCCTGGAAGCATGAAAATCACTTTAAACATGCTAATTTTAGCTCTAACACTGATGATCCACCTACAAATGTGAACTGACGTTCAAAAATAAAACATTTGAAAACGGACCATTTTCCACATTTCTGAAGCATGACGTAATGGGGGGGTGTTATCTCTTTTGTCGAAAATCAGCCGTTTTTGCTCGAACATTAAATGCCTCCAAATGGTATTTATTTCACTTCCCGAGCCCCTGGAAGCATGAAAATCACTTTAAACATGCTAATTTTAGCTCTAACACTGATGATCCACCTACAAATGTGAACTGACGTTCAAAAATAAAACATTTGAAAACGGACCATTTTCCACATTTCTGAAGCATGACGTAATGGGGGGGTGTTATCTCTTTTGTCGAAAATCAGCCGTTTTTGCTCGAACATTAAATGCCTCCAAATGGTATTTAATTAACTTCCCGAGCCCCTGGAAGCATGAAAATCACTTTAAACATGCTAATTTTAGCTCTAACACTGATGATCCACCTACAAATGTGAACTGACGTTCAAAAATAAAACATTTGAAAACGGACCATTTTCCACATTTCTGAAGCATGACGTAATGGGGGGGTGTTATCTCTTTTGTCGAAAATCAGCCGTATTTGCTCGAACATTAAATGCCTCCAAATGGTATTTAATTAACTTCCCGGGGTGAAGAAACCCTTTTTGAGAACTCAGAGTGAGTAAATTGGCCATTTTCATGCACTTTTAACCATTCCATAAATCTTGTGTTTTGGGCCCCTGGAAGCATGAAAATCACTTTAAACATGCTAATTTTAGCTCTAACACTGATGATCCACCTACAAATGTGAACTGACGTTCAAAAATAAAACATTTGAAAACGGACCATTTTCCACATTTCTGAAGCATGACGTAATGGGGGGGGTGTTATCTCTTTTGTCGAAAATCAGCCGTTTTTGCTCGAACATCAAATGCCTCCAAATGGTATTTAATTAACTTCCCGAGCCCCTGGAAGCATGAAAATCACTTTAAACATGCTAATTTTAGCTCTAACACTGATGATCCACCTACAAATGTGAACTGACGTTCAAAAATAAAACATTTGAAAACGGACCATTTTCCACATTTCTGAAGCATGACGTAATGGGGGGGGTGTTATCTCTTTTGTCGAAAATCAGCCGTTTTTGCTCGAACATTAAATGCCTCCAAATGGTATTTAATTAACTTCCCGAGCCCCTGGAAGCATGAAAATCACTTTAAACATGCTAATTTTAGCTCTAACACTGATGATCCACCTACAAATGTGAACTGACGTTCAAAAATAAAACATTTGAAAACGGACCATTTTCCACATTTCTGAAGCATGACGTAATGGGGGGGTGTTATCTCTTTTGTCGAAAATCAGCCGTTTTTGCTCGAACATTAAATGCCTCCAAATGGTATTTAATTAACTTCCCGGGGTGAAGAAACCCTTTTTGAGAACTCAGAGTGAGTAAATTGGCCATTTTCATGCACTTTTAACCATTCCATAAATCTTGTGTTTTGGGCCCCTGGAAGCATGAAAATCACTTTAAACATGCTAATTTTAGCTCTAACACTGATGATCCACCTACAAATGTGAACTGACGTTCAAAAATAAAACATTTGAAAACGGACCATTTTCCACATTTCTGAAGCATGACGTAATGGGGGGGTGTTATCTCTTTTTCGAAAATCAGCCGTTTTTGCTCGAACATTAAATGCCTCCAAATGGTATTTAATTAACTTCCCGAGCCCCTGGAAGCATGAAAATCACTTTAAACATCCTAATTTTAGCTCTAACACTGATGATCCACCTACAAATGTGAACTGACGTTCAAAAATAAAACATTTGAAAACGGACCATTTTCCACATTTCTGAAGCATGACGTAATGGGGGGGTGTTATCTCTTTTGTCGAAAATCAGCCGTTTTTGCTCGAACATTAAATGCCTCCAAATGGTATTTAATTAACTTCCCGGGGTGAAGAAACCCTTTTTGAGAACTCAGAGTGAGTAAATTGGCCATTTTCATGCACTTTTAACCATTCCATAAATCTTGTGTTTTGGGCCCCTGGAAGCATGAAAATCACTTTAAACATGCTAATTTTAGCTCTAACACTGATGATCCACCTACAAATGTGAACTGACGTTCAAAAATAAAACATTTGAAAACAGACCATTTTCCACATTTCTGAAGCATGACGTAATGGGGGGGTGTTATCTCATTTGTCGAAAATCAGCCGTTTTTGCTCGAACATTAAATGCCTCCAAATGGTATTTATTTCACTTCCCGGGGTGAAGAAACCCTTTTTGAGAACTCAGAGTGAGTAAATTGGCCATTTTCATGCACTTTTAACCATTCCATTAATCTTGTGTTTTGGGCCCCTGGAAGCATGAAAATCACTTTAAACATGCTAATTTTAGCTCTAACACTGATGATCCACCTACAAATGTGAACTGACGTTCAAAAATAGAACATTTGAAAACGGACCATTTTCCACATTTCTGAATCATGACGTAATGGGGGGGTGTTATCTCTTTTGTCGAAAATCAGCCGTTTTTGCTCGAACATTAAATGCCTCCAAATGGTATTTAATTAACTTCCCGAGCCCCTGGAAGCATGAAAATCACTTTAAACATGCTAATTTTAGCTCTAACACTGATGATCCACCTACAAATGTGAACTGACGTTCAAAAATAAAACATTTGAAAACGGACCATTTTCCACATTTCTGAAGCATGACGTAATGGGGGGGGTGTTATCTCTTTTGTCGAAAATCAGCCGTTTTTGCTCGAACATTAAATGCCTCCAAATGGTATTTAATTAACTTCCCGGGGTGAAGAAACCCTTTTTGAGAACTCAGAGTGAGTAAATTGGCCATTTTCATGCACTTTTAACCATTCCATAAATCTTGTGTTTTGGGCCCCTGGAAGCATGAAAATCACTTTAAACATGCTAATTTTAGCTCTAACACTGATGATCCACCTACAAATGTGAACTGACGTTCAAAAATAAAACATTTGAAAACGGACCATTTTCCACATTTCTGAAGCATGACGTAATGGGGGGGTGTTATCTCTTTTGTCGAAAATCAGCCGTTTTTGCTCGAACATTAAATGCCTCCAAATGGTATTTAATTAACTTCCCGAGCCCCTGGAAGCATGAAAATCACTTTAAACATGCTAATTTTAGCTCTAACACTGATGATCCACCTACAAATTAGAACTGACGTTCAAAAATAAAACATTTGAAAACGGACCATTTTCCACATTTCTGAAGCATGACGTAATGGGGGGGTGTTATCTCTTTTGTCGAAAATCAGCCGTTTTTGTTTGAACATTAAATGCCTCCAAATGGTATTTAATTAACTTCCCGGGGTGAAGAAACCCTTTTTGAGAACTCAGAGTGAGTAAATTGGCCATTTTCATGCACTTTTAACCATTCCATAAATCTTGTGTTTTGGGCCCCTGGAAGCATGAAAATCACTTTAAACATGCTAATTTTAGCTCTAACACTGATGATCCACCTACAAATGTGAACTGACGTTCAAAAATAAAACATTTGAAAACGGACCATTTTCCACATTTCTGAAGCATGACGTAATGGGGGGGTGTTATCTCTTTTGTCGAAAATCAGCCGTTTTTGCTCGAACATTAAATGCCTCCAAATGGTATTTAATTAACTTCCCGAGCCCCTGGAAGCATGAAAATAACTTTAAACATGCTAATTTTAGCTCTAACACTGATGATCCACCTACAAATGTGAACTGACGTTCAAAAATAAAACATTTGAAAACGGACCATTTTCCACATTTCTGAAGCATGACGTAATGGGGGGGTGTTATCTCTTTTGTCGAAAATCAGCCGTTTTTGCTCGAACATTAAATGCCTCCAAATGGTATTTATTTCACTTCCCGGGGTGAAGAAACCCTTTTTGAGAACTCAGAGTGAGTAAATTGGCCATTTTCATGCACTTTTAACCATTCCATTAATCTTGTGTTTTGGGCCCCTGGAAGCATGAAAATCACTTTAAACATGCTAATTTTAGCTCTAACACTGATGATCCACCTACAAATGTGAACTGACGTTCAAAAATAAAACATTTGAAAACGGACCATTTTCCACATTTCTGAAGCATGACGTAATTGGGGGGTGTTATCTCTTTTGTCGAAAATCAGCCGTTTTTGCTCGAACATTAAATGCCTCCAAATGGTATTTATTTCACTTCCCGAGCCCCTGGAAGCATGAAAATCACTTTAAACATGCTAATTTTAGCTCTAACACTGATGATCCACCTACAAATGTGAACTGACGTTCAAAAATAAAACATTTGAAAACGGACCATTTTCCACATTTCTGAAGCATGACGTAATGGGGGGGTGTTATCTCTTTTGTCGAAAATCAGCCGTTTTTGCTCGAACATTAAATGCCTCCAAATGGTATTTATTTCACTTCCCGGGGTGAAGAAACCCTTTTTGAGAACTCAGAGTGAGTAAATTGGCCATTTTCATGCACTTTTAACCATTCCATTAATCTTGTGTTTTGGGCCCCTGGAAGCATGAAAATCACTTTAAACATGCTAATTTTAGCTCTAACACTGATGATCCACCTACAAATGTGAACTGACGTTCAAAAATAAAACATTTGAAAACGGACCATTTTCCACATTTCTGAAGCATGACGTAATGGGGGGGTGTTATCTCTTTTGTCGAAAATCAGCCGTTTTTGCTCGAACATTAAATGCCTCCAAATGGTATTTAATTAACTTCCCGAGCCCCTGGAAGCATGAAAATCACTGTAAACATGCTAATTTTAGCTCTAACACTGATGATCCACCTACAAATGTGAACTGACGTTCAAAAATAAAACATTTGAAAACGGACCATTTTCCACATTTCTGAAGCATGACGTAATGGGGGGGTGTTATCTCTTTTGTCGAAAATCAGCCGTTTTTGCTCGAACATTAAATGCCTCCAAATGGTATTTATTTCACTTCCCGAGCCCCTGGAAGCATGAAAATCACTTTAAACATGCTAATTTTAGCTCTAACACTGATGATCCACCTACAAATGTGAACTGACGTTCAAAAATAAAACATTTGAAAACGGACCATTTTCCACATTTCTGAAGCATGACGTAATGGGGGGGTGTTATCTCTTTTGTCGAAAATCAGCCGTTTTTGCTCGAACATTAAATGCCTCCAAATGGTATTTAATTAACTTCCCGGGGTGAAGAAACCCTTTTTGAGAACTCAGAGTGAGTAAATTGGCCATTTTCATGCACTTTTAACCATTCCATAAATCTTGTGTTTTGGGCCCCTGGAAGCATGAAAATCACTTTAAACATGCTAATTTTAGCTCTAACACTGATGATCCACCTACAAATGTGAACTGACGTTCAAAAATAAAACATTTGAAAACGGACCATTTTCCACATTTCTGAAGCATGACGTAATGGGGGGGTGTTATCTCTTTTGTCGAAAATCAGCCGTGTTTGCTCGAACATTAAATGCCTCCAAATGGTATTTAATTAACTTCCCGAGCCCCTGGAAGCATGAAAATCACTTTAAACATGCTAATTTTAGCTCTAACACTGATGATCCACCTACAAATGTGAACTGACGTTCAAAAATAAAACATTTGAAAACGGACCATTTTCCACATTTCTGAAGCATGACGTAATGGGGGGGTGTTATCTCTTTTGTCGAAAATCAGCCGTTTTTGCTCGAACATTAAATGCCTCCAAATGGTATTTATTTCACTTCCCGAGCCCCTGGAAGCATGAAAATCACTTTAAACATGCTAATTTTAGCTCTAACACTGATGATCCACCTACAAATGTGAACTGACGTTCAAAAATAAAACATTTGAAAACGGACCATTTTCCACATTTCTGAAGCATGACGTAATGGGGGGGTGTTATCTCTTTTGTCGAAAATCAGCCGTTTTTGCTCGAACATTAAATGCCTCCAAATGGTATTTAATTAACTTCCCGAGCCCCTGGAAGCATGAAAATCACTTTAAACATGCTAATTTTAGCTCTAACACTGATGATCCACCTACAAATGTGAACTGACGTTCAAAAATAAAACATTTGAAAACGGACCATTTTCCACATTTCTGAAGCATGACGTAATGGGGGGGTGTTATCTCTTTTGTCGAAAATCAGCCATTTTTGCTCGAACATTAAATGCCTCCAAATGGTATTTAATTAACTTCCCGGTGTGAAGAAACCCTTTTTGAGAACTCAGAGTGAGTAAATTGGCCATTTTCATGCACTTTTAACCATTCCATAAATCTTGTGTTTTGGGCCCCTGGAAGCATGAAAATCACTATAAACATGCTAATTTTAGCTCTAACACTGATGATCCACCTACAAATGTGAACTGACGTTCAAAAATAAAACATTTGAAAACGGACCATTTTCCACATTTCTGAAGCATGACGTAATGGGGGGGTGTTATCTCTTTTGTCGAAAATCAGCCGTTTTTGCTCGAACATTAAATGCCTCCAAATGGTATTTAATTAACTTCCCGAGCCCCTGGAAGCATGAAAATCACTTTAAACATGCTAATTTTAGCTCTAACACTGATGATCCACCTACAAATGTGAACTGACGTTCAAAAATAAAACATTTGAAAACGGACCATTTTCCACATTTCTGAAGCATGACGTAATGGGGGGGTGTTATCTCTTTTGTCGAAAATCAGCCGTTTTTGCTCGAACATTAAATGCCTCCAAATGGTATTTAATTAACTTCCCGGGGTGAAGAAACCCTTTTTGAGAACTCAGAGTGAGTAAATTGGCCATTTTCATGCACTTTTAACCATTCCATAAATCTTGTGTTTTGGGCCCCTGGAAGCATGAAAATCACTTTAAACATGCTAATTTTAGCTCTAACACTGATGATCCACCTACAAATGTGAACTGACGTTCAAAAATAAAACATTTGAAAACGGACCATTTTCCACATTTCTGAAGCATGACGTAATGGGGGGGGTGTTATCTCTTTTGTCGAAAATCAGCCGTTTTTGCTCGAACATCAAATGCCTCCAAATGGTATTTAATTAACTTCCCGAGCCCCTGGAAGCATGAAAATCACTTTAAACATGCTAATTTTAGCTCTAACACTGATGATCCACCTACAAATGTGAACTGACGTTCAAAAATAAAACATTTGAAAACGGACCATTTTCCACATTTCTGAAGCATGACGTAATGGGGGGGTGTTATCTCTTTTGTCGAAAATCAGCCGTTTTTGCTCGAACATTAAATGCCTCCAAATGGTATTTATTTCACTTCCCGAGCCCCTGGAAGCATGAAAATCACTTTAAACATGCTAATTTTAGCTCTAACACTGATGATCCACCTACAAATGTGAACTGACGTTCAAAAATAAAACATTTGAAAACGGACCATTTTCCACATTTCTGAAGCATGACGTAATGGGGGGGTGTTATCTCTTTTGTCGAAAATCAGCCGTTTTTGCTCGAACATTAAATGCCTCCAAATGGTATTTAATTAACTTCCCGAGCCCCTGGAAGCATGAAAATCACTTTAAACATGCTAATTTTAGCTCTAACACTGATGATCCACCTACAAATGTGAACTGACGTTCAAAAATAAAACATTTGAAAACGGACCATTTTCCACATTTCTGAAGCATGACGTAATGGGGGGGTGTTATCTCTTTTGTCGAAAATCAGCCGTATTTGCTCGAACATTAAATGCCTCCAAATGGTATTTAATTAACTTCCCGGGGTGAAGAAACCCTTTTTGAGAACTCAGAGTGAGTAAATTGGCCATTTTCATGCACTTTTAACCATTCCATAAATCTTGTGTTTTGGGCCCCTGGAAGCATGAAAATCACTTTAAACATGCTAATTTTAGCTCTAACACTGATGATCCACCTACAAATGTGAACTGACGTTCAAAAATAAAACATTTGAAAACGGACCATTTTCCACATTTCTGAAGCATGACGTAATGGGGGGGGTGTTATCTCTTTTGTCGAAAATCAGCCGTTTTTGCTCAAACATCAAATGCCTCCAAATGGTATTTAATTAACTTCCCGAGCCCCTGGAAGCATGAAAATCACTTTAAACATGCTAATTTTAGCTCTAACACTGATGATCCACCTACAAATGTGAACTGACGTTCAAAAATAAAACATTTGAAAACGGACCATTTTCCACATTTCTGAAGCATGACGTAATGGGGGGGGTGTTATCTCTTTTGACGAAAATCAGCCGTTTTTGCTCGAACATTAAATGCCTCCAAATGGTATTTAATTAACTTCCCGAGCCCCTGGAAGCATGAAAATCACTTTAAACATGCTAATTTTAGCTCTAACACTGATGATCCACCTACAAATGTGAACTGACGTTCAAAAATAAAACATTTGAAAACGGACCATTTTCCACATTTCTGAAGCATGACGTAATGGGGGGGTGTTATCTCTTTTGTCGAAAATCAGCCGTTTTTGCTCGAACATTAAATGCCTCCAAATGGTATTTAATTAACTTCCCGGGGTGAAGAAACCCTTTTTGAGAACTCAGAGTGAGTAAATTGGCCATTTTCATGCACTTTTAACCATTCCATAAATCTTGTGTTTTGGGCCCCTGGAAGCATGAAAATCACTTTAAACATGCTAATTTTAGCTCTAACACTGATGATCCACCTACAAATGTGAACTGACGTTCAAAAATAAAACATTTGAAAACGGACCATTTTCCACATTTCTGAAGCATGACGTAATGGGTGGGTGTTATCTCTTTTTCGAAAATCAGCTGTTTTTGCTCGAACATTAAATGCCTCCAAATGGTATTTAATTAACTTCCCGAGCCCCTGGAAGCATGAAAATCACTTTAAACATCCTAATTTTAGCTCTAACACTGATGATCCACCTACAAATGTGAACTGACGTTCAAAAATAAAACATTTGAAAACGGACCATTTTCCACATTTCTGAAGCATGACGTAATGGGGGGGTGTTATCTCTTTTGTCGAAAATCAGCCGTTTTTGCTCGAACATTAAATGCCTCCAAATGGTATTTAATTAACTTCCCGGGGTGAAGAAACCCTTTTTGAGAGCTCAGAGTGAGTAAATTGGCCATTTTCATGCACTTTTAACCATTCCATAAATCTTGTGTTTTGGGCCCCTGGAAGCATGAAAATCACTTTAAACATGCTAATTTTAGCTCTAACACTGATGATCCACCTACAAATGTGAACTGACGTTCAAAAATAAAACATTTGAAAACAGACCATTTTCCACATTTCTGAAGCATGACGTAATGGGGGGGTGTTATATCTTTTGTCGAAAATCAGCCGTTTTTGCTCGAACATTAAATGCCTCCAAATGGTATTTATTTCACTTCCCGGGGTGAAGAAACCCTTTTTGAGAACTCAGAGTGAGTAAATTGGCCATTTTCATGCACTTTTAACCATTCCATTAATCTTGTGTTTTGGGCCCCTGGAAGCATGAAAATCACTTTAAACATGCTAATTTTAGCTCTAACACTGATGATCCACCTACAAATGTGAACTGACGTTCAAAAATAGAACATTTGAAAACGGACCATTTTCCACATTTCTGAAGCATGACGTAATGGGGGGGTGTTATCTCTTTTGTCGAAAATCAGCCGTTTTTGCTCGAACATTAAATGCCTCCAAATGGTATTTAATTAACTTCCCGAGCCCCTGGAAGCATGAAAATCACTTTAAACATGCTAATTTTAGCTCTAACACTGATGATCCACCTACAAATGTGAACTGACGTTCAAAAATAAAACATTTGAAAACGGACCATTTTCCACATTTCTGAAGCATGACGTAATGGGGGGGTGTTATCTCTTTTGTCGAAAATCAGCCGTTTTTGCTCGAACATTAAATGCCTCCAAATGGTATTTATTTCACTTCCCGGGGTGAAGAAACCCTTTTTGAGAACTCAGAGTGAGTAAATTGGCCATTTTCATGCACTTTTAACCATTCCATAAATCTTGTGTTTTGGGCCCCTGGAAGCATGAAAATCACTTTAAGCATGCTAATTTTAGCTCTAACACTGATGATCCACCTACAAATGTGAACTGACGTTCAAAAATAAAACATTTGAAAACGGACCATTTTCCACATTTCTGAAGCATGACGTAATGGGGGGGTGTTATCTCTTTTGTCGAAAATCAGCCGTTTTTGCTCGAACATTAAATGCCTCCAAATGGTATTTAATTAACTTCCCGAGCCCCTGGAAGCATGAAAATCACTTTAAACATGCTAATTTTAGCTCTAACACTGATGATCCACCTACAAATGTGAACTGACGTTCAAAAATAAAACATTTGAAAACGGACCATTTTCCACATTTCTGAAGCATGACGTAATGGGGGGGTGTTATCTCTTTTGTCGAAAATCAGCCGTTTTTGCTCGAACATTAAATGCCTCCAAATGGTATTTAATTAACTTCCCGGTGTGAAGAAACCCTTTTTGAGAACTCAGAGTGAGTAAATTGGCCATTTTCATGCACTTTTAACCATTCCATAAATCTTGTGTTTTGGGCCCCTGGAAGCATGAAAATCACTTTAAACATGCTAATTTTAGCTCTAACACTGATGATCCACCTACAAATGTGAACTGACGTTCAAAAATAAAACATTTGAAAACGGACCATTTTCCACATTTCTGAAGCATGACGTAATGGGGGGGTGTTATCTCTTTTGTCGAAAATCAGCCGTTTTTGCTCGAACATTAAATGCCTCCAACTGGTATTTAATTAACTTCCCGAGCCCCTGGAAGCATGAAAATCACTTTAAACATGCTAATTTTAGCTCTAACACTGATGATCCACCTACAAATGTGAACTGACGTTCAAAAATAAAACATTTGAAAACGGACCATTTTCCACATTTCTGAAGCATGACGTAATGGGGGGTGTTATCTCTTTTGTCGAAAATCAGCCGTTTTTGCTCGAACATTAAATGCCTCCAAATGGTATTTATTTCACTTCCCGGGGTGAAGAAACCCTTTTTGAGAACTCAGAGTGAGTAAATTGGCCATTTTCATGCACTTTTAACCATTCCATAAATCTTATGTTTTGGGCCCCTGGAAGCATGAAAATCACTTTAAACATGCTAATTTTAGCTCTAACACTGATGATCCACCTACAAATGTGAACTGACGTTCAAAAATAAAACATTTGAAAACGGACCATTTTCCACATTTCTGAAGCATGACGTAATGGGGGGGTGTTATCTCTTTTGTCGAAAATCAGCCGTTTTTGCTCGAACATTAAATGCCTCCAACTGGTATTTAATTAACTTCCCGAGCCCCTGGAAGCATGAAAATCACTTTAAACATGCTAATTTTAGCTCTAACACTGATGATCCACCTACAAATGTGAACTGACGTTCAAAAATAAAACATTTGAAAACGGACCATTTTCCACATTTCTGAAGCATGACATAATGGGGGGGTGTTATCTCTTTTGTCGAAAATCAGCCGTTTTTGCTCGAACATTAAATGCCTCCAACTGGTATTTAATTAACTTCCCGAGCCCCTGGAAGCATGAAAATCACTTTAAACATGCTAATTTTAGCTCTAACACTGATGATCCACCTACAAATGTGAACTGACGTTCAAAAATAAAACATTTGAAAACGGACCATTTTCCACATTTCTGAAGCATGACGTAATGGGGGGGTGTTATCTCTTTTGTTGAAAATCAGCCGTTTTTGCTTGAACATTAAATGCCTCCAAATGGTATTTATTTCACTTCCCGGGGTGAAGAAACCCTTTTTGAGAACTCAGAGTGAGTAAATTGGCCATTTTCATGCACTTTTAACCATTCCATAAATCTTGTGTTTTGGGCCCCTGGAAGCATGAAAATCACTTTAAACATGCTCATTTTAGCTCTAACACTGATGATCCACCTACAAATGTGAACTGACGTTCAAAAATAAAACATTTGAAAACGGACCATTTTCCACATTTCTGAAGCATGACGTAATGGGGCGGTGTTATCTCTTTTGTCGAAAATCAGCCGTTTTTGCTCGAACATTAAATGCCTCCAAATGGTATTTAATTAACTTCCCGAGCCCCTGGAAGCATGAAAATCACTTTAAACATGCTAATTTTAGCTCTAACACTGATGATCCACCTACAAATGTGAACTGACGTTCAAAAATAAAACATTTGAAAACGGACCATTTTCCACATTTCTGAAGCATGACGTAATGGGGGGGTGTTATCTCTTTTGTCGAAAATCAGCCGTTTTTGCTCGAACATTAAATGCCTCCAAATGGTATTTAATTAACTTCCCGGGGTGAAGAAACCCTTTTTGAGAACTCAGAGTGAGTAAATTGGCCATTTTCATGCACTTTTAACCATTCCATAAATCTTGTGTTTTGGGCCCCTGGAAGCATGAAAATCACTTTAAACATGCTAATTTTAGCTCTAACACTGATGATCCACCTACAAATGTGAACTGACGTTCAAAAATAAAACATTTGAAAACGGACCATTTTCCACATTTCTGAAGCATGACGTAATGGGGGGTGTTATCCCTTTTGTCGAAAATCAGCTGTTTTTGCTCGAACATTAAATGCCTCCAAATGGTATTTATTTCACTTCCCGGGGTGAAGAAACCCTTTTTGAGAACTCAGAGTGAGTAAATTGGCCATTTTCATGCACTTTTAACCATTCCATTAATCTTGTGTTTTGGGCCCCTGGAAGCATGAAAATCACTTTAAACATGCTAATTTTAGCTCTAACACTGATGATCCACCTACAAATGTGAACTGACGTTCAAAAATAAAACATTTGAAAACGGACCATTTTCCACATTTCTGAAGCATGACGTAATGGGGGGTGTTATCTCTTTTGTCAAAAATCAGCCGTTTTTGCTCGAACATTAAATGCCTCCAAATGGTATTTATTTCACTTCCCGAGCCCCTGGAAGCATGAAAATCACTTTAAACATGCTAATTTTAGCTCTAACACTGATGATCCACCTACAAATGTGAACTGACGTTCAAAAATAAAACATTTGAAAACGGACCATTTTCCACATTTCTGAAGCATGACGTAATGGGGGGGTGTTATCTCTTTTGTCGAAAATCAGCCGTTTTTGCTCGAACATTAAATGCCTCCAAATGGTATTTAATTAACTTCCTGAGCCCCTGGAAGCATGAAAATCACTTTAAACATGCTAATTTTAGCTCTAACACTGATGATCCACCTACAAATGTGAACTGACGTTCAAAAATAAAACATTTGAAAACTGACCATTTTCCACATTTCTGAAGCATGACGTAATGGGGGGTGTTATCTCTTTTGTCGAAAATCAGCCGTTTTTGCTCGAACATTAAATGCCTCCAAACGGTATTTAATTAACTTCCCGGGGTGAAGAAACCCTTTTTGAGAACTCAGAGTGAGTAAATTGGCCATTTTCATGCACTTTTAACCATTCCATAAATCTTGTGTTTTGGGCCCCTGGAAGCATGAAAATCACTTTAAACATGCTAATTTTAGCTTTAACACTGATGATCCACCTACAAATGTGAACTGACGTTCAAAAATAAAACATTTGAAAACGGACCATTTTCCACATTTCTGAAGCATGACGTAATGGGGGGGGTGTTATCTCTTTTGTCGAAAATCAGCCGTTTTTGCTCGAACATCAAATGCCTCCAAATGGTATTTAATTAACTTCCCGAGCCCCTGGAAGCATGAAAATCACTTTAAACATGCTAATTTTAGCTCTAACACTGATGATCCACCTACAAATGTGAACTGACGTTCAAAAATAAAACATTTGAAAACGGACCATTTTCCACATTTCTGAAGCATGACGTAATGGGGGGGTGTTATCTCTTTTGTCGAAAATCAGCCGTTTTTGCTCGAACATTAAATGCCTCCAAATGGTATTTATTTCACTTCCCGAGCCCCTGGAAGCATGAAAATCACTTTAAACATGCTAATTTTAGCTCTAACACTGATGATCCACCTACAAATGTGAACTGACGTTCAAAAATAAAACATTTGAAAACGGACCATTTTCCACATTTCTGAAGCATGACGTAATGGGGGGGTGTTATCTCTTTTGTCGAAAATCAGCCGTTTTTGCTCGAACATTAAATGCCTCCAAATGGTATTTAATTAACTTCCCGAGCCCCTGGAAGCATGAAAATCACTTTAAACATGCTAATTTTAGCTCTAACACTGATGATCCACCTACAAATGTGAACTGACGTTCAAAAATAAAACATTTGAAAACGGACCATTTTCCACATTTCTGAAGCATGACGTAATGGGGGGGTGTTATCTCTTTTGTCGAAAATCAGCCGTATTTGCTTGAACATTAAATGCCTCCAAATGGTATTTAATTAACTTCCCGGGGTGAAGAAACCCTTTTTGAGAACTCAGAGTGAGTAAATTGGCCATTTTCATGCACTTTTAACCATTCCATAAATCTTGTGTTTTGGGCCCCTGGAAGCATGAAAATCACTTTAAACATGCTAATTTTAGCTCTAACACTGATGATCCACCTACAAATGTGAACTGACGTTCAAAAATAAAACATTTGAAAACGGACCATTTTCCACATTTCTGAAGCATGACGTAATGGGGGGGGTGTTATCTCTTTTGTCGAAAATCAGCCGTTTTTGCTCAAACATCAAATGCCTCCAAATGGTATTTAATTAACTTCCCGAGCCCCTGGAAGCATGAAAATCACTTTAAACATGCTAATTTTAGCTCTAACACTGATGATCCACCTACAAATGTGAACTGACGTTCAAAAATAAAACATTTGAAAACGGACCATTTTCCACATTTCTGAAGCATGACGTAATGGGGGGGGTGTTATCTCTTTTGTCGAAAATCAGCCGTTTTTGCTCGAACATTAAATGCCTCCAAATGGTATTTAATTAACTTCCCGAGCCCCTGGAAGCATGAAAATCACTTTAAACATGCTAATTTTAGCTCTAACACTGATGATCCACCTACAAATGTGAACTGACGTTCAAAAATAAAACATTTGAAAACGGACCATTTTCCACATTTCTGAAGCATGACGTAATGGGGGGGTGTTATCTCTTTTGTCGAAAATCAGCCGTTTTTGCTCGAACATTAAATGCCTCCAAATGGTATTTAATTAACTTCCCGGGGTGAAGAAACCCTTTTTGAGAACTCAGAGTGAGTAAATTGGCCATTTTCATGCACTTTTAACCATTCCATAAATCTTGTGTTTTGGGCCCCTGGAAGCATGAAAATCACTTTAAACATGCTAATTTTAGCTCTAACACTGATGATCCACCTACAAATGTGAACTGACGTTCAAAAATAAAACATTTGAAAACGGACCATTTTCCACATTTCTGAAGCATGACGTAATGGGGGGGGTGTTATCTCTTTTTCGAAAATCAGCCGTTTTTGCTCGAACATTAAATGCCTCCAAATGGTATTTAATTAACTTCCCGAGCCCCTGGAAGCATGAAAATCACTTTAAACATCCTAATTTTAGCTCTAACACTGATGATCCACCTACAAATGTGAACTGACGTTCAAAAATAAAACATTTGAAAACGGACCATTTTCCACATTTCTGAAGCATGACGTAATGGGGGGGTGTTATCTCTTTTGTCGAAAATCAGCCGTTTTTGCTCGAACATTAAATGCCTCCAAATGGTATTTAATTAACTTCCCGAGCCCCTGGAAGCATGAAAATCACTTTAAACATGCTAATTTTAGCTCTAACACTGATGATCCACCTACAAATGTGAACTGACGTTCAAAAATAAAACATTTGAAAACGGACCATTTTCCACATTTCTGAAGCATGACGTAATGGGGGGGTGTTATCTCTTTTGTCGAAAATCAGCCGTTTTTGCTCGAACATTAAATGCCTCCAAATGGTATTTAATTAACTTCCCGGGGTGAAGAAACCCTTTTTGAGAACTCAGAGTGAGTAAATTGGCCATTTTCATGCACTTTTAACCATTCCATAAATCTTGTGTTTTGGGCCCCTGGAAGCATGAAAATCACTTTAAACATGCTAATTTTAGCTCTAACACTGATGATCCACCTACAAATGTGAACTGACGTTCAAAAATAAAACATTTGAAAACGGACCATTTTCCACATTTCTGAAGCATGACGTAATGGGGGGGTGTTATCTCTTTTGTCGAAAATCAGCCGTTTTTGCTCGAACATTAAATGCCTCCAACTGGTATTTAATTAACTTCCCGAGCCCCTGGAAGCATGAAAATCACTTTAAACATGCTAATTTTAGCTCTAACACTGATGATCCACCTACAAATGTGAACTGACGTTCAAAAATAAAACATTTGAAAACGGACCATTTTCCACATTTCTGAAGCATGACGTAATGGGGGGGGTGTTATCTCTTTTGTCGAAAATCAGCCGTTTTTGCTCGAACATTAAATGCCTCCAAATGGTATTTATTTCACTTCCCGGGGTGAAGAAACCCTTTTTGAGAACTCAGAGTGAGTAAATTGGCCATTTTCATGCACTTTTAACCATTCCATAAATCTTATGTTTTGGGCCCCTGGAAGCATGAAAATCACTTTAAACATGCTAATTTTAGCTCTAACACTGATGATCCACCTACAAATGTGAACTGACGTTCAAAAATAAAACATTTGAAAACGGACCATTTTCCACATTTCTGAAGCATGACGTAATGGGGGGGTGTTATCTCTTTTGTCGAAAATCAGCCGTTTTTGCTCGAACATTAAATGCCTCCAACTGGTATTTAATTAACTTCCCGAGCCCCTGGAAGCATGAAAATCACTTTAAACATGCTAATTTTAGCTCTAACACTGATGATCCACCTACAAATGTGAACTGACGTTCAAAAATAAAACATTTGAAAACGGACCATTTTCCACATTTCTGAAGCATGACATAATGGGGGGGTGTTATCTCTTTTGTCGAAAATCAGCCGTTTTTGCTCGAACATTAAATGCCTCCAACTGGTATTTAATTAACTTCCCGAGCCCCTGGAAGCATGAAAATCACTTTAAACATGCTAATTTTAGCTCTAACACTGATGATCCACCTACAAATGTGAACTGACGTTCAAAAATAAAACATTTGAAAACGGACCATTTTCCACATTTCTGAAGCATGACGTAATGGGGGGGTGTTATCTCTTTTGTTGAAAATCAGCCGTTTTTGCTTGAACATTAAATGCCTCCAAATGGTATTTAATTAACTTCCCGGGGTGAAGAAACCCTTTTTGAGAACTCAGAGTGAGTAAATTGGCCATTTTCATGCACTTTTAACCATTCCATAAATCTTGTGTTTTGGGCCCCTGGAAGCATGAAAATCACTTTAAACATGCTAATTTTAGCTCTAACACTGATGATCCACCTACAAATGTGAACTGACGTTCAAAAATAAAACATTTGAAAACGGACCATTTTCCACATTTCTGAAGCATGACGTAATGGGGGGTGTTATCCCTTTTGTCGAAAATCAGCCGTTTTTGCTCGAACATTAAATGCCTCCAAATGGTATTTATTTCACTTCCCGGGGTGAAGAAACCCTTTTTGAGAACTCAGAGTGAGTAAATTGGCCATTTTCATGCACTTTTAACCATTCCATTAATCTTGTGTTTTGGGCCCCTGGAAGCATGAAAATCACTTTAAACATGCTAATTTTAGCTCTAACACTGATGATCCACCTACAAATGTGAACTGACGTTCAAAAATAAAACATTTGAAAACGGACCATTTTCCACATTTCTGAAGCATGACGTAATGGGGGGGTGTTATCTCTTTTGTCAAAAATCAGCCGTTTTTGCTCGAACATTAAATGCCTCCAAATGGTATTTATTTCACTTCCCGAGCCCCTGGAAGCATGAAAATCACTTTAAACATGCTAATTTTAGCTCTAACACTGATGATCCACCTACAAATGTGAACTGACGTTCAAAAATAAAACATTTGAAAACGGACCATTTTCCACATTTCTGAAGCATGACGTAATGGGGGGGTGTTATCTCTTTTGTCGAAAATCAGCCGTTTTTGCTCGAACATTAAATGCCTCCAAATGGTATTTAATTAACTTCCTGAGCCCCTGGAAGCATGAAAATCACTTTAAACATGCTAATTTTAGCTCTAACACTGATGATCCACCTACAAATGTGAACTGACGTTCAAAAATAAAACATTTGAAAACGGACCATTTTCCACATTTCTGAAGCATGACGTAATGGGGGGTGTTATCTCTTTTGTCGAAAATCAGCCGTTTTTGCTCGAACATTAAATGCCTCCAAACGGTATTTAATTAACTTCCCGGGGTGAAGAAACCCTTTTTGAGAACTCAGAGTGAGTAAATTGGCCATTTTCATGCACTTTTAACCATTCCATAAATCTTGTGTTTTGGGCCCCTGGAAGCATGAAAATCACTTTAAACATGCTAATTTTAGCTTTAACACTGATGATCCACCTACAAATGTGAACTGACGTTCAAAAATAAAACATTTGAAAACGGACCATTTTCCACATTTCTGAAGCATGACGTAATGGGGGGGGTGTTATCTCTTTTGTCGAAAATCAGCCGTTTTTGCTCGAACATCAAATGCCTCCAAATGGTATTTAATTAACTTCCCGAGCCCCTGGAAGCATGAAAATCACTTTAAACATGCTAATTTTAGCTCTAACACTGATGATCCACCTACAAATGTGAACTGACGTTCAAAAATAAAACATTTGAAAACGGACCATTTTCCACATTTCTGAAGCATGACGTAATGGGGGGGTGTTATCTCTTTTGTCGAAAATCAGCCGTTTTTGCTCGAACATTAAATGCCTCCAAATGGTATTTAATTAACTTCCCGAGCCCCTGGAAGCATGAAAATCACTTTAAACATGCTAATTTTAGCTCTAACACTGATGATCCACCTACAAATGTGAACTGACGTTCAAAAATAAAACATTTGAAAACGGACCATTTTCCACATTTCTGAAGCATGACGTAATGGGGGGGTGTTATCTCTTTTGTCGAAAATCAGCCGTTTTTGCTCGAACATTAAATGCCTCCAAATGGTATTTAATTAACTTCCCGGGGTGAAGAAACCCTTTTTGAGAACTCAGAGTGAGTAAATTGGCCATTTTCATGCACTTTTAACCATTCCATAAATCTTGTGTTTTGGGCCCCTGGAAGCATGAAAATCACTTTAAACATGCTAATTTTAGCTCTAACACTGATGATCCACCTACAAATGTGAACTGACGTTCAAAAATAAAACATTTGAAAACGGACCATTTTCCACATTTCTGAAGCATGACGTAATGGGGGGGTGTTATCTCTTTTGTCGAAAATCAGCCGTTTTTGCTCGAACATTAAATGCCTCCAAATGGTATTTAATTATCTTCCCGAGCCCCTGGAAGCATGAAAATCACTTTAAACATGCTAATTTTAGCTCTAACACTGATGATCCACCTACAAATGTGAACTGACGTTCAAAAATAAAACATTTGAAAACAGACCATTTTCCACATTTCTGAAGCATGACGTAATGGGGGGGTGTTATCTCTTTTGTTGAAAATCAGCCGTTTTTGCTCGAACATTAAATGCCTCCAAATGGTATTTAATTAACTTCCCGGGGTGAAGAAACCCTTTTTGAGAACTCAGAGTGAGTAAATTGGCCATTTTCATGCACTTTTAACCATTCCATAAATCTTGTGTTTTGGGCCCCTGGAAGCATGAAAATCACTTTAAACATGCTAATTTTCGCTCTAACACTGATGATCCACCTACAAATGTGAACTGACGTTCAAAAATAAAACATTTGAAAACGGACCATTTTCCACATTTCTGAAGCATGATGTAATGGGGGGGTGTTATCTCTTTTGTCGAAAATCAGCCGTTTTTGCTCGAACATTAAATGCCTCCAAATGGTATTTATTTCACTTCCCGGGGTGAAGAAACCCTTTTTGAGAACTCAGAGTGAGTAAATTGGCCATTTTCATGCACTTTTAACCATTCCATTAATCTTGTGTTTTGGGCCCCTGGAAGCATGAAAATCACTTTAAACATGCTAATTTTAGCTCTAACACTGATGATCCACCTACAAATGTGAACTGACGTTCAAAAATAAAACATTTGAAAACGGACCATTTTCCACATTTCTGAAGCATGACGTAATGGGGGGGTGTTATCTCTTTTGTCGAAAATCAGCCGTTTTTGCTCGAACATTAAATGCCTCCAAATGGTATTTATTTCACTTCCCGAGCCCCTGGAAGCATGAAAATCACTTTAAACATGCTAATTTTAGCTCTAACACTGATGATCCACCTACAAATGTGAACTGACGTTCAAAAATAAAACATTTGAAAACGGACCATTTTCCACATTTCTGAAGCATGACGTAATGGGGGGGTGTTATCTCTTATGTCGAAAATCAGCCGTTTTTGCTCGAACATTAAATGCCTCCAAATGGTATTTAATTAACTTCCCGAGCCCCTGGAAGCATGAAAATCACTTTAAACATGCTAATTTTAGCTCTAACACTGATGATCCACCTACAAATGTGAACTGACGTTCAAAAATAAAACATTTGAAAACGGACCATTTTCCACATTTCTGAAGCATGACGTAATGGGGGGGTGTTATCTCTTTTGTCGAAAATCAGCCGTTTTTGCTCGAACATTAAATGCCTCCAAATGGTATTTATTTCACTTCCCGAGCCCCTGGAAGCATGAAAATCACTTTAAACATGCTAATTTTAGCTCTAACACTGATGATCCACCTACAAATGTGAACTGACGTTCAAAAATAAAACATTTGAAAACGGACCATTTTCCACATTTCTGAAGCATGACGTAATGGGGGGGTGTTATCTCTTTTGTCGAAAATCAGCCGTTTTTGCTCGAACATTAAATGCCTCCAAATGGTATTTAATTAACTTCCCGAGCCCCTGGAAGCATGAAAATCACTTTAAACATGCTAATTTTAGCTCTAACACTGATGATCCACCTACAAATGTGAACTGACGTTCAAAAATAAAACATTTGAAAACGGACCATTTTCCACATTTCTGAAGCATGACGTAATGGGGGGGTGTTATCTCTTTTGTCGAAAATCAGCCGTATTTGCTCGAACATTAAATGCCTCCAAATGGTATTTAATTAACTTCCCGGGGTGAAGAAACCCTTTTTGAGAACTCAGAGTGAGTAAATTGGCCATTTTCATGCACTTTTAACCATTCCATAAATCTTGTGTTTTGGGCCCCTGGAAGCATGAAAATCACTTTAAACATGCTAATTTTAGCTCTAACACTGATGATCCACCTACAAATGTGAACTGACGTTCAAAAATAAAACATTTGAAAACGGACCATTTTCCACATTTCTGAAGCATGACGTAATGGGGGGGGTGTTATCTCTTTTGTCGAAAATCAGCCGTTTTTGCTCAAACATCAAATGCCTCCAAATGGTATTTAATTAACTTCCCGAGCCCCTGGAAGCATGAAAATCACTTTAAACATGCTAATTTTAGCTCTAACACTGATGATCCACCTACAAATGTGAACTGACGTTCAAAAATAAAACATTTGAAAACGGACCATTTTCCACATTTCTGAAGCATGACGTAATGGGGGGGGTGTTATCTCTTTTGACGAAAATCAGCCGTTTTTGCTCGAACATTAAATGCCTCCAAATGGTATTTAATTAACTTCCCGAGCCCCTGGAAGCATGAAAATCACTTTAAACATGCTAATTTTAGCTCTAACACTGATGATCCACCTACAAATGTGAACTGACGTTCAAAAATAAAACATTTGAAAACGGACCATTTTCCACATTTCTGAAGCATGACGTAATGGGGGGGTGTTATCTCTTTTGTCGAAAATCAGCCGTTTTTGCTCGAACATTAAATGCCTCCAAATGGTATTTAATTAACTTCCCGGGGTGAAGAAACCCTTTTTGAGAACTCAGAGTGAGTAAATTGGCCATTTTCATGCACTTTTAACCATTCCATAAATCTTGTGTTTTGGGCCCCTGGAAGCATGAAAATCACTTTAAACATGCTAATTTTAGCTCTAACACTGATGATCCACCTACAAATGTGAACTGACGTTCAAAAATAAAACATTTGAAAACGGACCATTTTCCACATTTCTGAAGCATGACGTAATGGGGGGGTGTTATCTCTTTTTCGAAAATCAGCTGTTTTTGCTCGAACATTAAATGCCTCCAAATGGTATTTAATTAACTTCCCGAGCCCCTGGAAGCATGAAAATCACTTTAAACATCCTAATTTTAGCTCTAACACTGATGATCCACCTACAAATGTGAACTGACGTTCAAAAATAAAACATTTGAAAACGGACCATTTTCCACATTTCTGAAGCATGACGTAATGGGGGGGTGTTATCTCTTTTGTCGAAAATCAGCCGTTTTTGCTCGAACATTAAATGCCTCCAAATGGTATTTAATTAACTTCCCGGGGTGAAGAAACCCTTTTTGAGAGCTCAGAGTGAGTAAATTGGCCATTTTCATGCACTTTTAACCATTCCATAAATCTTGTGTTTTGGGCCCCTGGAAGCATGAAAATCACTTTAAACATGCTAATTTTAGCTCTAACACTGATGATCCACCTACAAATGTGAACTGACGTTCAAAAATAAAACATTTGAAAACAGACCATTTTCCACATTTCTGAAGCATGACGTAATGGGGGGGTGTTATATCTTTTGTCGAAAATCAGCCGTTTTTGCTCGAACATTAAATGCCTCCAAATGGTATTTATTTCACTTCCCGGGGTGAAGAAACCCTTTTTGAGAACTCAGAGTGAGTAAATTGGCCATTTTCATGCACTTTTAACCATTCCATTAATCTTGTGTTTTGGGCCCCTGGAAGCATGAAAATCACTTTAAACATGCTAATTTTAGCTCTAACACTGATGATCCACCTACAAATGTGAACTGACGTTCAAAAATAGAACATTTGAAAACGGACCATTTTCCACATTTCTGAAGCATGACGTAATGGGGGGGTGTTATCTCTTTTGTCGAAAATCAGCCGTTTTTGCTCGAACATTAAATGCCTCCAAATGGTATTTAATTAACTTCCCGAGCCCCTGGAAGCATGAAAATCACTTTAAACATGCTAATTTTAGCTCTAACACTGATGATCCACCTACAAATGTGAACTGACGTTCAAAAATAAAACATTTGAAAACGGACCATTTTCCACATTTCTGAAGCATGACGTAATGGGGGGGTGTTATCTCTTTTGTCGAAAATCAGCCGTTTTTGCTCGAACATTAAATGCCTCCAAATGGTATTTATTTCACTTCCCGGGGTGAAGAAACCCTTTTTGAGAACTCAGAGTGAGTAAATTGGCCATTTTCATGCACTTTTAACCATTCCATAAATCTTGTGTTTTGGGCCCCTGGAAGCATGAAAATCACTTTAAGCATGCTAATTTTAGCTCTAACACTGATGATCCACCTACAAATGTGAACTGACGTTCAAAAATAAAACATTTGAAAACGGACCATTTTCCACATTTCTGAAGCATGACGTAATGGGGGGGTGTTATCTCTTTTGTCGAAAATCAGCCGTTTTTGCTCGAACATTAAATGCCTCCAAATGGTATTTAATTAACTTCCCGAGCCCCTGGAAGCATGAAAATCACTTTAAACATGCTAATTTTAGCTCTAACACTGATGATCCACCTACAAATGTGAACTGACGTTCAAAAATAAAACATTTGAAAACGGACCATTTTCCACATTTCTGAAGCATGACGTAATGGGGGGGTGTTATCTCTTTTGTCGAAAATCAGCCGTTTTTGCTCGAACATTAAATGCCTCCAAATGGTATTTAATTAACTTCCCGGTGTGAAGAAACCCTTTTTGAGAACTCAGAGTGAGTAAATTGGCCATTTTCATGCACTTTTAACCATTCCATAAATCTTGTGTTTTGGGCCCCTGGAAGCATGAAAATCACTTTAAACATGCTAATTTTAGCTCTAACACTGATGATCCACCTACAAATGTGAACTGACGTTCAAAAATAAAACATTTGAAAACGGACCATTTTCCACATTTCTGAAGCATGACGTAATGGGGGGGTGTTATCTCTTTTGTCGAAAATCAGCCGTTTTTGCTCGAACATTAAATGCCTCCAACTGGTATTTAATTAACTTCCCGAGCCCCTGGAAGCATGAAAATCACTTTAAACATGCTAATTTTAGCTCTAACACTGATGATCCACCTACAAATGTGAACTGACGTTCAAAAATAAAACATTTGAAAACGGACCATTTTCCACATTTCTGAAGCATGACGTAATGGGGGGTGTTATCTCTTTTGTCGAAAATCAGCCGTTTTTGCTCGAACATTAAATGCCTCCAAATGGTATTTATTTCACTTCCCGGGGTGAAGAAACCCTTTTTGAGAACTCAGAGTGAGTAAATTGGCCATTTTCATGCACTTTTAACCATTCCATAAATCTTATGTTTTGGGCCCCTGGAAGCATGAAAATCACTTTAAACATGCTAATTTTAGCTCTAACACTGATGATCCACCTACAAATGTGAACTGACGTTCAAAAATAAAACATTTGAAAACGGACCATTTTCCACATTTCTGAAGCATGACGTAATGGGGGGGTGTTATCTCTTTTGTCGAAAATCAGCCGTTTTTGCTCGAACATTAAATGCCTCCAACTGGTATTTAATTAACTTCCCGAGCCCCTGGAAGCATGAAAATCACTTTAAACATGCTAATTTTAGCTCTAACACTGATGATCCACCTACAAATGTGAACTGACGTTCAAAAATAAAACATTTGAAAACGGACCATTTTCCACATTTCTGAAGCATGACATAATGGGGGGGTGTTATCTCTTTTGTCGAAAATCAGCCGTTTTTGCTCGAACATTAAATGCCTCCAACTGGTATTTAATTAACTTCCCGAGCCCCTGGAAGCATGAAAATCACTTTAAACATGCTAATTTTAGCTCTAACACTGATGATCCACCTACAAATGTGAACTGACGTTCAAAAATAAAACATTTGAAAACGGACCATTTTCCACATTTCTGAAGCATGACGTAATGGGGGGGTGTTATCTCTTTTGTTGAAAATCAGCCGTTTTTGCTTGAACATTAAATGCCTCCAAATGGTATTTATTTCACTTCCCGGGGTGAAGAAACCCTTTTTGAGAACTCAGAGTGAGTAAATTGGCCATTTTCATGCACTTTTAACCATTCCATAAATCTTGTGTTTTGGGCCCCTGGAAGCATGAAAATCACTTTAAACATGCTCATTTTAGCTCTAACACTGATGATCCACCTACAAATGTGAACTGACGTTCAAAAATAAAACATTTGAAAACGGACCATTTTCCACATTTCTGAAGCATGACGTAATGGGGCGGTGTTATCTCTTTTGTCGAAAATCAGCCGTTTTTGCTCGAACATTAAATGCCTCCAAATGGTATTTAATTAACTTCCCGAGCCCCTGGAAGCATGAAAATCACTTTAAACATGCTAATTTTAGCTCTAACACTGATGATCCACCTACAAATGTGAACTGACGTTCAAAAATAAAACATTTGAAAACGGACCATTTTCCACATTTCTGAAGCATGACGTAATGGGGGGGTGTTATCTCTTTTGTCGAAAATCAGCCGTTTTTGCTCGAACATTAAATGCCTCCAAATGGTATTTAATTAACTTCCCGGGGTGAAGAAACCCTTTTTGAGAACTCAGAGTGAGTAAATTGGCCATTTTCATGCACTTTTAACCATTCCATAAATCTTGTGTTTTGGGCCCCTGGAAGCATGAAAATCACTTTAAACATGCTAATTTTAGCTCTAACACTGATGATCCACCTACAAATGTGAACTGACGTTCAAAAATAAAACATTTGAAAACGGACCATTTTCCACATTTCTGAAGCATGACGTAATGGGGGGTGTTATCCCTTTTGTCGAAAATCAGCTGTTTTTGCTCGAACATTAAATGCCTCCAAATGGTATTTATTTCACTTCCCGGGGTGAAGAAACCCTTTTTGAGAACTCAGAGTGAGTAAATTGGCCATTTTCATGCACTTTTAACCATTCCATTAATCTTGTGTTTTGGGCCCCTGGAAGCATGAAAATCACTTTAAACATGCTAATTTTAGCTCTAACACTGATGATCCACCTACAAATGTGAACTGACGTTCAAAAATAAAACATTTGAAAACGGACCATTTTCCACATTTCTGAAGCATGACGTAATGGGGGGTGTTATCTCTTTTGTCAAAAATCAGCCGTTTTTGCTCGAACATTAAATGCCTCCAAATGGTATTTATTTCACTTCCCGAGCCCCTGGAAGCATGAAAATCACTTTAAACATGCTAATTTTAGCTCTAACACTGATGATCCACCTACAAATGTGAACTGACGTTCAAAAATAAAACATTTGAAAACGGACCATTTTCCACATTTCTGAAGCATGACGTAATGGGGGGGTGTTATCTCTTTTGTCGAAAATCAGCCGTTTTTGCTCGAACATTAAATGCCTCCAAATGGTATTTAATTAACTTCCTGAGCCCCTGGAAGCATGAAAATCACTTTAAACATGCTAATTTTAGCTCTAACACTGATGATCCACCTACAAATGTGAACTGACGTTCAAAAATAAAACATTTGAAAACTGACCATTTTCCACATTTCTGAAGCATGACGTAATGGGGGGTGTTATCTCTTTTGTCGAAAATCAGCCGTTTTTGCTCGAACATTAAATGCCTCCAAACGGTATTTAATTAACTTCCCGGGGTGAAGAAACCCTTTTTGAGAACTCAGAGTGAGTAAATTGGCCATTTTCATGCACTTTTAACCATTCCATAAATCTTGTGTTTTGGGCCCCTGGAAGCATGAAAATCACTTTAAACATGCTAATTTTAGCTTTAACACTGATGATCCACCTACAAATGTGAACTGACGTTCAAAAATAAAACATTTGAAAACGGACCATTTTCCACATTTCTGAAGCATGACGTAATGGGGGGGGTGTTATCTCTTTTGTCGAAAATCAGCCGTTTTTGCTCGAACATCAAATGCCTCCAAATGGTATTTAATTAACTTCCCGAGCCCCTGGAAGCATGAAAATCACTTTAAACATGCTAATTTTAGCTCTAACACTGATGATCCACCTACAAATGTGAACTGACGTTCAAAAATAAAACATTTGAAAACGGACCATTTTCCACATTTCTGAAGCATGACGTAATGGGGGGGTGTTATCTCTTTTGTCGAAAATCAGCCGTTTTTGCTCGAACATTAAATGCCTCCAAATGGTATTTATTTCACTTCCCGAGCCCCTGGAAGCATGAAAATCACTTTAAACATGCTAATTTTAGCTCTAACACTGATGATCCACCTACAAATGTGAACTGACGTTCAAAAATAAAACATTTGAAAACGGACCATTTTCCACATTTCTGAAGCATGACGTAATGGGGGGGTGTTATCTCTTTTGTCGAAAATCAGCCGTTTTTGCTCGAACATTAAATGCCTCCAAATGGTATTTAATTAACTTCCCGAGCCCCTGGAAGCATGAAAATCACTTTAAACATGCTAATTTTAGCTCTAACACTGATGATCCACCTACAAATGTGAACTGACGTTCAAAAATAAAACATTTGAAAACGGACCATTTTCCACATTTCTGAAGCATGACGTAATGGGGGGGTGTTATCTCTTTTGTCGAAAATCAGCCGTATTTGCTTGAACATTAAATGCCTCCAAATGGTATTTAATTAACTTCCCGGGGTGAAGAAACCCTTTTTGAGAACTCAGAGTGAGTAAATTGGCCATTTTCATGCACTTTTAACCATTCCATAAATCTTGTGTTTTGGGCCCCTGGAAGCATGAAAATCACTTTAAACATGCTAATTTTAGCTCTAACACTGATGATCCACCTACAAATGTGAACTGACGTTCAAAAATAAAACATTTGAAAACGGACCATTTTCCACATTTCTGAAGCATGACGTAATGGGGGGGGTGTTATCTCTTTTGTCGAAAATCAGCCGTTTTTGCTCAAACATCAAATGCCTCCAAATGGTATTTAATTAACTTCCCGAGCCCCTGGAAGCATGAAAATCACTTTAAACATGCTAATTTTAGCTCTAACACTGATGATCCACCTACAAATGTGAACTGACGTTCAAAAATAAAACATTTGAAAACGGACCATTTTCCACATTTCTGAAGCATGACGTAATGGGGGGGGTGTTTTCTCTTTTGTCGAAAATCAGCCGTTTTTGCTCGAACATTAAATGCCTCCAAATGGTATTTAATTAACTTCCCGAGCCCCTGGAAGCATGAAAATCACTTTAAACATGCTAATTTTAGCTCTAACACTGATGATCCACCTACAAATGTGAACTGACGTTCAAAAATAAAACATTTGAAAACGGACCATTTTCCACATTTCTGAAGCATGACGTAATGGGGGGGTGTTATCTCTTTTGTCGAAAATCAGCCGTTTTTGCTCGAACATTAAATGCCTCCAAATGGTATTTAATTAACTTCCCGGGGTGAAGAAACCCTTTTTGAGAACTCAGAGTGAGTAAATTGGCCATTTTCATGCACTTTTAACCATTCCATAAATCTTGTGTTTTGGGCCCCTGGAAGCATGAAAATCACTTTAAACATGCTAATTTTAGCTCTAACACTGATGATCCACCTACAAATGTGAACTGACGTTCAAAAATAAAACATTTGAAAACGGACCATTTTCCACATTTCTGAAGCATGACGTAATGGGGGGGGTGTTATCTCTTTTTCGAAAATCAGCCGTTTTTGCTCGAACATTAAATGCCTCCAAATGGTATTTAATTAACTTCCCGAGCCCCTGGAAGCATGAAAATCACTTTAAACATCCTAATTTTAGCTCTAACACTGATGATCCACCTACAAATGTGAACTGACGTTCAAAAATAAAACATTTGAAAACGGACCATTTTCCACATTTCTGAAGCATGACGTAATGGGGGGGTGTTATCTCTTTTGTCGAAAATCAGCCGTTTTTGCTCGAACATTAAATGCCTCCAAATGGTATTTAATTAACTTCCCGAGCCCCTGGAAGCATGAAAATCACTTTAAACATGCTAATTTTAGCTCTAACACTGATGATCCACCTACAAATGTGAACTGACGTTCAAAAATAAAACATTTGAAAACGGACCATTTTCCACATTTCTGAAGCATGACGTAATGGGGGGGTGTTATCTCTTTTGTCGAAAATCAGCCGTTTTTGCTCGAACATTAAATGCCTCCAAATGGTATTTATTTCACTTCCCGGGGTGAAGAAACCCTTTTTGAGAACTCAGAGTGAGTAAATTGGCCATTTTCATGCACTTTTAACCATTCCATAAATCTTGTGTTTTGGGCCCCTGGAAGCATGAAAATCACTTTAAGCATGCTAATTTTAGCTCTAACACTGATGATCCACCTACAAATGTGAACTGACGTTCAAAAATAAAACATTTGAAAACGGACCATTTTCCACATTTCTGAAGCATGACGTAATGGGGGGGTGTTATCTCTTTTGTCGAAAATCAGCCGTTTTTGCTCGAACATTAAATGCCTCCAAATGGTATTTAATTAACTTCCCGAGCCCCTGGAAGCATGAAAATCACTTTAAACATGCTAATTTTAGCTCTAACACTGATGATCCACCTACAAATGTGAACTGACGTTCAAAAATAAAACATTTGAAAACGGACCATTTTCCACATTTCTGAAGCATGACGTAATGGGGGGGTGTTATCTCTTTTGTCGAAAATCAGCCGTTTTTGCTCGAACATTAAATGCCTCCAAATGGTATTTAATTAACTTCCCGGGGTGAAGAAACCCTTTTTGAGAACTCAGAGTGAGTAAATTGGCCATTTTCATGCACTTTTAACCATTCCATAAATCTTGTGTTTTGGGCCCCTGGAAGCATGAAAATCACTTTAAACATGCTAATTTTAGCTCTAACACTGATGATCCACCTACAAATGTGAACTGACGTTCAAAAATAAAACATTTGAAAACGGACCATTTTCCACATTTCTGAAGCATGACGTAATGGGGGGGTGTTATCTCTTTTGTCGAAAATCAGCCGTTTTTGCTCGAACATTAAATGCCTCCAACTGGTATTTAATTAACTTCCCGAGCCCCTGGAAGCATGAAAATCACTTTAAACATGCTAATTTTAGCTCTAACACTGATGATCCACCTACAAATGTGAACTGACGTTCAAAAATAAAACATTTGAAAACGGACCATTTTCCACATTTCTGAAGCATGACGTAATGGGGGGGGTGTTATCTCTTTTGTCGAAAATCAGCCGTTTTTGCTCGAACATTAAATGCCTCCAAATGGTATTTATTTCACTTCCCGGGGTGAAGAAACCCTTTTTGAGAACTCAGAGTGAGTAAATTGGCCATTTTCATGCACTTTTAACCATTCCATAAATCTTATGTTTTGGGCCCCTGGAAGCATGAAAATCACTTTAAACATGCTAATTTTAGCTCTAACACTGATGATCCACCTACAAATGTGAACTGACGTTCAAAAATAAAACATTTGAAAACGGACCATTTTCCACATTTCTGAAGCATGACGTAATGGGGGGGTGTTATCTCTTTTGTCGAAAATCAGCCGTTTTTGCTCGAACATTAAATGCCTCCAACTGGTATTTAATTAACTTCCCGAGCCCCTGGAAGCATGAAAATCACTTTAAACATGCTAATTTTAGCTCTAACACTGATGATCCACCTACAAATGTGAACTGACGTTCAAAAATAAAACATTTGAAAACGGACCATTTTCCACATTTCTGAAGCATGACATAATGGGGGGGTGTTATCTCTTTTGTCGAAAATCAGCCGTTTTTGCTCGAACATTAAATGCCTCCAACTGGTATTTAATTAACTTCCCGAGCCCCTGGAAGCATGAAAATCACTTTAAACATGCTAATTTTAGCTCTAACACTGATGATCCACCTACAAATGTGAACTGACGTTCAAAAATAAAACATTTGAAAACGGACCATTTTCCACATTTCTGAAGCATGACGTAATGGGGGGGTGTTATCTCTTTTGTTGAAAATCAGCCGTTTTTGCTTGAACATTAAATGCCTCCAAATGGTATTTAATTAACTTCCCGGGGTGAAGAAACCCTTTTTGAGAACTCAGAGTGAGTAAATTGGCCATTTTCATGCACTTTTAACCATTCCATAAATCTTGTGTTTTGGGCCCCTGGAAGCATGAAAATCACTTTAAACATGCTAATTTTAGCTCTAACACTGATGATCCACCTACAAATGTGAACTGACGTTCAAAAATAAAACATTTGAAAACGGACCATTTTCCACATTTCTGAAGCATGACGTAATGGGGGGTGTTATCCCTTTTGTCGAAAATCAGCCGTTTTTGCTCGAACATTAAATGCCTCCAAATGGTATTTATTTCACTTCCCGGGGTGAAGAAACCCTTTTTGAGAACTCAGAGTGAGTAAATTGGCCATTTTCATGCACTTTTAACCATTCCATTAATCTTGTGTTTTGGGCCCCTGGAAGCATGAAAATCACTTTAAACATGCTAATTTTAGCTCTAACACTGATGATCCACCTACAAATGTGAACTGACGTTCAAAAATAAAACATTTGAAAACGGACCATTTTCCACATTTCTGAAGCATGACGTAATGGGGGGGTGTTATCTCTTTTGTCAAAAATCAGCCGTTTTTGCTCGAACATTAAATGCCTCCAAATGGTATTTATTTCACTTCCCGAGCCCCTGGAAGCATGAAAATCACTTTAAACATGCTAATTTTAGCTCTAACACTGATGATCCACCTACAAATGTGAACTGACGTTCAAAAATAAAACATTTGAAAACGGACCATTTTCCACATTTCTGAAGCATGACGTAATGGGGGGGTGTTATCTCTTTTGTCGAAAATCAGCCGTTTTTGCTCGAACATTAAATGCCTCCAAATGGTATTTAATTAACTTCCTGAGCCCCTGGAAGCATGAAAATCACTTTAAACATGCTAATTTTAGCTCTAACACTGATGATCCACCTACAAATGTGAACTGACGTTCAAAAATAAAACATTTGAAAACGGACCATTTTCCACATTTCTGAAGCATGACGTAATGGGGGGTGTTATCTCTTTTGTCGAAAATCAGCCGTTTTTGCTCGAACATTAAATGCCTCCAAACGGTATTTAATTAACTTCCCGGGGTGAAGAAACCCTTTTTGAGAACTCAGAGTGAGTAAATTGGCCATTTTCATGCACTTTTAACCATTCCATAAATCTTGTGTTTTGGGCCCCTGGAAGCATGAAAATCACTTTAAACATGCTAATTTTAGCTTTAACACTGATGATCCACCTACAAATGTGAACTGACGTTCAAAAATAAAACATTTGAAAACGGACCATTTTCCACATTTCTGAAGCATGACGTAATGGGGGGGGTGTTATCTCTTTTGTCGAAAATCAGCCGTTTTTGCTCGAACATCAAATGCCTCCAAATGGTATTTAATTAACTTCCCGAGCCCCTGGAAGCATGAAAATCACTTTAAACATGCTAATTTTAGCTCTAACACTGATGATCCACCTACAAATGTGAACTGACGTTCAAAAATAAAACATTTGAAAACGGACCATTTTCCACATTTCTGAAGCATGACGTAATGGGGGGGTGTTATCTCTTTTGTCGAAAATCAGCCGTTTTTGCTCGAACATTAAATGCCTCCAAATGGTATTTAATTAACTTCCCGAGCCCCTGGAAGCATGAAAATCACTTTAAACATGCTAATTTTAGCTCTAACACTGATGATCCACCTACAAATGTGAACTGACGTTCAAAAATAAAACATTTGAAAACGGACCATTTTCCACATTTCTGAAGCATGACGTAATGGGGGGGTGTTATCTCTTTTGTCGAAAATCAGCCGTTTTTGCTCGAACATTAAATGCCTCCAAATGGTATTTAATTAACTTCCCGGGGTGAAGAAACCCTTTTTGAGAACTCAGAGTGAGTAAATTGGCCATTTTCATGCACTTTTAACCATTCCATAAATCTTGTGTTTTGGGCCCCTGGAAGCATGAAAATCACTTTAAACATGCTAATTTTAGCTCTAACACTGATGATCCACCTACAAATGTGAACTGACGTTCAAAAATAAAACATTTGAAAACGGACCATTTTCCACATTTCTGAAGCATGACGTAATGGGGGGGTGTTATCTCTTTTGTCGAAAATCAGCCGTTTTTGCTCGAACATTAAATGCCTCCAAATGGTATTTAATTATCTTCCCGAGCCCCTGGAAGCATGAAAATCACTTTAAACATGCTAATTTTAGCTCTAACACTGATGATCCACCTACAAATGTGAACTGACGTTCAAAAATAAAACATTTGAAAACAGACCATTTTCCACATTTCTGAAGCATGACGTAATGGGGGGGTGTTATCTCTTTTGTTGAAAATCAGCCGTTTTTGCTCGAACATTAAATGCCTCCAAATGGTATTTAATTAACTTCCCGGGGTGAAGAAACCCTTTTTGAGAACTCAGAGTGAGTAAATTGGCCATTTTCATGCACTTTTAACCATTCCATAAATCTTGTGTTTTGGGCCCCTGGAAGCATGAAAATCACTTTAAACATGCTAATTTTCGCTCTAACACTGATGATCCACCTACAAATGTGAACTGACGTTCAAAAATAAAACATTTGAAAACGGACCATTTTCCACATTTCTGAAGCATGATGTAATGGGGGGGTGTTATCTCTTTTGTCGAAAATCAGCCGTTTTTGCTCGAACATTAAATGCCTCCAAATGGTATTTATTTCACTTCCCGGGGTGAAGAAACCCTTTTTGAGAACTCAGAGTGAGTAAATTGGCCATTTTCATGCACTTTTAACCATTCCATTAATCTTGTGTTTTGGGCCCCTGGAAGCATGAAAATCACTTTAAACATGCTAATTTTAGCTCTAACACTGATGATCCACCTACAAATGTGAACTGACGTTCAAAAATAAAACATTTGAAAACGGACCATTTTCCACATTTCTGAAGCATGACGTAATGGGGGGGTGTTATCTCTTTTGTCGAAAATCAGCCGTTTTTGCTCGAACATTAAATGCCTCCAAATGGTATTTATTTCACTTCCCGAGCCCCTGGAAGCATGAAAATCACTTTAAACATGCTAATTTTAGCTCTAACACTGATGATCCACCTACAAATGTGAACTGACGTTCAAAAATAAAACATTTGAAAACGGACCATTTTCCACATTTCTGAAGCATGACGTAATGGGGGGGTGTTATCTCTTATGTCGAAAATCAGCCGTTTTTGCTCGAACATTAAATGCCTCCAAATGGTATTTAATTAACTTCCCGAGCCCCTGGAAGCATGAAAATCACTTTAAACATGCTAATTTTAGCTCTAACACTGATGATCCACCTACAAATGTGAACTGACGTTCAAAAATAAAACATTTGAAAACGGACCATTTTCCACATTTCTGAAGCATGACGTAATGGGGGGGTGTTATCTCTTTTGTCGAAAATCAGCCGTATTTGCTCGAACATTAAATGCCTCCAAATGGTATTTAATTAACTTCCCGGGGTGAAGAAACCCTTTTTGAGAACTCAGAGTGAGTAAATTGGCCATTTTCATGCACTTTTAACCATTCCATAAATCTTGTGTTTTGGGCCCCTGGAAGCATGAAAATCACTTTAAACATGCTAATTTTAGCTCTAACACTGATGATCCACCTACAAATGTGAACTGACGTTCAAAAATAAAACATTTGAAAACGGACCATTTTCCACATTTCTGAAGCATGACGTAATGGGGGGGGTGTTATCTCTTTTGTCGAAAATCAGCCGTTTTTGCTCAAACATCAAATGCCTCCAAATGGTATTTAATTAACTTCCCGAGCCCCTGGAAGCATGAAAATCACTTTAAACATGCTAATTTTAGCTCTAACACTGATGATCCACCTACAAATGTGAACTGACGTTCAAAAATAAAACATTTGAAAACGGACCATTTTCCACATTTCTGAAGCATGACGTAATGGGGGGGGTGTTATCTCTTTTGTCGAAAATCAGCCGTTTTTGCTCGAACATTAAATGCCTCCAAATGGTATTTAATTAACTTCCCGAGCCCCTGGAAGCATGAAAATCACTTTAAACATGCTAATTTTAGCTCTAACACTGATGATCCACCTACAAATGTGAACTGACGTTCAAAAATAAAACATTTGAAAACGGACCATTTTCCACATTTCTGAAGCATGACGTAATGGGGGGGTGTTATCTCTTTTGTCGAAAATCAGCCGTTTTTGCTCGAACATTAAATGCCTCCAAATGGTATTTAATTAACTTCCCGGGGTGAAGAAACCCTTTTTGAGAACTCAGAGTGAGTAAATTGGCCATTTTCATGCACTTTTAACCATTCCATAAATCTTGTGTTTTGGGCCCCTGGAAGCATGAAAATCACTTTAAACATGCTAATTTTAGCTCTAACACTGATGATCCACCTACAAATGTGAACTGACGTTCAAAAATAAAACATTTGAAAACGGACCATTTTCCACATTTCTGAAGCATGACGTAATGGGGGGGTGTTATCTCTTTTGTCGAAAATCAGCCGTTTTTGCTCGAACATTAAATGCCTCCAAATGGTATTTAATTAACTTCCTGAGCCCCTGGAAGCATGAAAATCACTTTAAACATGCTAATTTTAGCTCTAACACTGATGATCCACCTACAAATGTGAACTGACGTTCAAAAATAAAACATTTGAAAACGGACCATTTTCCACATTTCTGAAGCATGACGTAATGGGGGGTGTTATCTCTTTTGTCGAAAATCAGCCGTTTTTGCTCGAACATTAAATGCCTCCAAACGGTATTTAATTAACTTCCCGGGGTGAAGAAACCCTTTTTGAGAACTCAGAGTGAGTAAATTGGCCATTTTCATGCACTTTTAACCATTCCATAAATCTTGTGTTTTGGGCCCCTGGAAGCATGAAAATCACTTTAAACATGCTAATTTTAGCTTTAACACTGATGATCCACCTACAAATGTGAACTGACGTTCAAAAATAAAACATTTGAAAACGGACCATTTTCCACATTTCTGAAGCATGACGTAATGGGGGGGGTGTTATCTCTTTTGTCGAAAATCAGCCGTTTTTGCTCGAACATCAAATGCCTCCAAATGGTATTTAATTAACTTCCCGAGCCCCTGGAAGCATGAAAATCACTTTAAACATGCTAATTTTAGCTCTAACACTGATGATCCACCTACAAATGTGAACTGACGTTCAAAAATAAAACATTTGAAAACGGACCATTTTCCACATTTCTGAAGCATGACGTAATGGGGGGGTGTTATCTCTTTTGTCGAAAATCAGCCGTTTTTGCTCGAACATTAAATGCCTCCAAATGGTATTTAATTAACTTCCCGAGCCCCTGGAAGCATGAAAATCACTTTAAACATGCTAATTTTAGCTCTAACACTGATGATCCACCTACAAATGTGAACTGACGTTCAAAAATAAAACATTTGAAAACGGACCATTTTCCACATTTCTGAAGCATGACGTAATGGGGGGGTGTTATCTCTTTTGTCGAAAATCAGCCGTTTTTGCTCGAACATTAAATGCCTCCAAATGGTATTTAATTAACTTCCCGGGGTGAAGAAACCCTTTTTGAGAACTCAGAGTGAGTAAATTGGCCATTTTCATGCACTTTTAACCATTCCATAAATCTTGTGTTTTGGGCCCCTGGAAGCATGAAAATCACTTTAAACATGCTAATTTTAGCTCTAACACTGATGATCCACCTACAAATGTGAACTGACGTTCAAAAATAAAACATTTGAAAACGGACCATTTTCCACATTTCTGAAGCATGACGTAATGGGGGGGTGTTATCTCTTTTGTCGAAAATCAGCCGTTTTTGCTCGAACATTAAATGCCTCCAAATGGTATTTAATTATCTTCCCGAGCCCCTGGAAGCATGAAAATCACTTTAAACATGCTAATTTTAGCTCTAACACTGATGATCCACCTACAAATGTGAACTGACGTTCAAAAATAAAACATTTGAAAACAGACCATTTTCCACATTTCTGAAGCATGACGTAATGGGGGGGTGTTATCTCTTTTGTTGAAAATCAGCCGTTTTTGCTCGAACATTAAATGCCTCCAAATGGTATTTAATTAACTTCCCGGGGTGAAGAAACCCTTTTTGAGAACTCAGAGTGAGTAAATTGGCCATTTTCATGCACTTTTAACCATTCCATAAATCTTGTGTTTTGGGCCCCTGGAAGCATGAAAATCACTTTAAACATGCTAATTTTCGCTCTAACACTGATGATCCACCTACAAATGTGAACTGACGTTCAAAAATAAAACATTTGAAAACGGACCATTTTCCACATTTCTGAAGCATGATGTAATGGGGGGGTGTTATCTCTTTTGTCGAAAATCAGCCGTTTTTGCTCGAACATTAAATGCCTCCAAATGGTATTTATTTCACTTCCCGGGGTGAAGAAACCCTTTTTGAGAACTCAGAGTGAGTAAATTGGCCATTTTCATGCACTTTTAACCATTCCATTAATCTTGTGTTTTGGGCCCCTGGAAGCATGAAAATCACTTTAAACATGCTAATTTTAGCTCTAACACTGATGATCCACCTACAAATGTGAACTGACGTTCAAAAATAAAACATTTGAAAACGGACCATTTTCCACATTTCTGAAGCATGACGTAATGGGGGGGTGTTATCTCTTTTGTCGAAAATCAGCCGTTTTTGCTCGAACATTAAATGCCTCCAAATGGTATTTATTTCACTTCCCGAGCCCCTGGAAGCATGAAAATCACTTTAAACATGCTAATTTTAGCTCTAACACTGATGATCCACCTACAAATGTGAACTGACGTTCAAAAATAAAACATTTGAAAACGGACCATTTTCCACATTTCTGAAGCATGACGTAATGGGGGGGTGTTATCTCTTTTGTCGAAAATCAGCCGTTTTTGCTCGAACATTAAATGCCTCCAAATGGTATTTAATTAACTTCCCGAGCCCCTGGAAGCATGAAAATCACTTTAAACATGCTAATTTTAGCTCTAACACTGATGATCCACCTACAAATGTGAACTGACGTTCAAAAATAAAACATTTGAAAACGGACCATTTTCCACATTTCTGAAGCATGACGTAATGGGGGGGGTGTTATCTCTTTTGTCGAAAATCAGCCGTTTTTGCTCAAACATCAAATGCCTCCAAATGGTATTTAATTAACTTCCCGAGCCCCTGGAAGCATGAAAATCACTTTAAACATGCTAATTTTAGCTCTAACACTGATGATCCACCTACAAATGTGAACTGACGTTCAAAAATAAAACATTTGAAAACGGACCATTTTCCACATTTCTGAAGCATGACGTAATGGGGGGGGTGTTATCTCTTTTGTCGAAAATCAGCCGTTTTTGCTCGAACATTAAATGCCTCCAAATGGTATTTAATTAACTTCCCGAGCCCCTGGAAGCATGAAAATCACTTTAAACATGCTAATTTTAGCTCTAACACTGATGATCCACCTACAAATGTGAACTGACGTTCAAAAATAAAACATTTGAAAACGGACCATTTTCCACATTTCTGAAGCATGACGTAATGGGGGGGTGTTATCTCTTTTGTCGAAAATCAGCCGTTTTTGCTCGAACATTAAATGCCTCCAAATGGTATTTAATTAACTTCCCGGGGTGAAGAAACCCTTTTTGAGAACTCAGAGTGAGTAAATTGGCCATTTTCATGCACTTTTAACCATTCCATAAATCTTGTGTTTTGGGCCCCTGGAAGCATGAAAATCACTTTAAACATGCTAATTTTAGCTCTAACACTGATGATCCACCTACAAATGTGAACTGACGTTCAAAAATAAAACATTTGAAAACGGACCATTTTCCACATTTCTGAAGCATGACGAAATGGGGGGGTGTTATCTCTTTTTCGAAAATCAGCCGTTTTTGCTCGAACATTAAATGCCTCCAAATGGTATTTAATTAACTTCCCGAGCCCCTGGAAGCATGAAAATCACTTTAAACATCCTAATTTTAGCTCTAACACTGATGATCCACCTACAAATGTGAACTGACGTTCAAAAATAAAACATTTGAAAACGGACCATTTTCCACATTTCTGAAGCATGACGTAATGGGGGGGTGTTATCTCTTTTGTCGAAAATCAGCCGTTTTTGCTCGAACATTAAATGCCTCCAAATGGTATTTAATTAACTTCCCGGGGTGAAGAAACCCTTTTTGAGAGCTCAGAGTGAGTAAATTGGCCATTTTCATGCACTTTTAACCATTCCATAAATCTTGTGTTTTGGGCCCCTGGAAGCATGAAAATCACTTTAAACATGCTAATTTTAGCTCTAACACTGATGATCCACCTACAAATGTGAACTGACGTTCAAAAATAAAACATTTGAAAACGGACCATTTTCCACATTTCTGAAGCATGACGTAATGGGGGGGGTGTTATCTCTTTTGTCGAAAATCAGCCGTTTTTGCTCAAACATCAAATGCCTCCAAATGGTATTTAATTAACTTCCCGAGCCCCTGGAAGCATGAAAATCACTTTAAACATGCTAATTTTAGCTCTAACACTGATGATCCACCTACAAATGTGAACTGACGTTCAAAAATAAAACATTTGAAAACGGACCATTTTCCACATTTCTGAAGCATGACGTAATGGGGGGGGTGTTATCTCTTTTGTCGAAAATCAGCCGTTTTTGCTCGAACATTAAATGCCTCCAAATGGTATTTAATTAACTTCCCGAGCCCCTGGAAGCATGAAAATCACTTTAAACATGCTAATTTTAGCTCTAACACTGATGATCCACCTACAAATGTGAACTGACGTTCAAAAATAAAACATTTGAAAACGGACCATTTTCCACATTTCTGAAGCATGACGTAATGGGGGGGTGTTATCTCTTTTGTCGAAAATCAGCCGTTTTTGCTCGAACATTAAATGCCTCCAAATGGTATTTAATTAACTTCCCGGGGTGAAGAAACCCTTTTTGAGAACTCAGAGTGAGTAAATTGGCCATTTTCATGCACTTTTAACCATTCCATAAATCTTGTGTTTTGGGCCCCTGGAAGCATGAAAATCACTTTAAACATGCTAATTTTAGCTCTAACACTGATGATCCACCTACAAATGTGAACTGACGTTCAAAAATAAAACATTTGAAAACGGACCATTTTCCACATTTCTGAAGCATGACGTAATGGGGGGGTGTTATCTCTTTTTCGAAAATCAGCCGTTTTTGCTCGAACATTAAATGCCTCCAAATGGTATTTAATTAACTTCCCGAGCCCCTGGAAGCATGAAAATCACTTTAAACATCCTAATTTTAGCTCTAACACTGATGATCCACCTACAAATGTGAACTGACGTTCAAAAATAAAACATTTGAAAACGGACCATTTTCCACATTTCTGAAGCATGACGTAATGGGGGGGTGTTATCTCTTTTGTCGAAAATCAGCCGTTTTTGCTCGAACATTAAATGCCTCCAAATGGTATTTAATTAACTTCCCGGGGTGAAGAAACCCTTTTTGAGAGCTCAGAGTGAGTAAATTGGCCATTTTCATGCACTTTTAACCATTCCATAAATCTTGTGTTTTGGGCCCCTGGAAGCATGAAAATCACTTTAAACATGCTAATTTTAGCTCTAACACTGATGATCCACCTACAAATGTGAACTGACGTTCAAAAATAAAACATTTGAAAACAGACCATTTTCCACATTTCTGAAGCATGACGTAATGGGGGGGTGTTATCTCTTTTGTCGAAAATCAGCCGTTTTTGCTCGAACATTAAATGCCTCCAAATGGTATTTATTTCACTTCCCGGGGTGAAGAAACCCTTTTTGAGAACTCAGAGTGAGTAAATTGGCCATTTTCATGCACTTTTAACCATTCCATTAATCTTGTGTTTTGGGCCCCTGGAAGCATGAAAATCACTTTAAACATGCTAATTTTAGCTCTAACACTGATGATCCACCTACAAATGTGAACTGACGTTCAAAAATAGAACATTTGAAAACGGACCATTTTCCACATTTCTGAAGCATGACGTAATGGGGGGGTGTTATCTCTTTTGTCGAAAATCAGCCGTTTTTGCTCGAACATTAAATGCCTCCAAATGGTATTTAATTAACTTCCCGAGCCCCTGGAAGCATGAAAATCACTTTAAACATGCTAATTTTAGCTCTAACACTGATGATCCACCTACAAATGTGAACTGACGTTCAAAAATAAAACATTTGAAAACGGACCATTTTCCACATTTCTGAAGCATGACGTAATGGGGGGGTGTTATCTCTTTTGTCGAAAATCAGCCGTTTTTGCTCGAACATTAAATGCCTCCAAATGGTATTTATTTCACTTCCCGGGGTGAAGAAACCCTTTTTGAGAACTCAGAGTGAGTAAATTGGCCATTTTCATGCACTTTTAACCATTCCAGAAATCTTGTGTTTTGGGCCCCTGGAAGCATGAAAATCACTTTAAGCATGCTAATTTTAGCTCTAACACTGATGATCCACCTACAAATGTGAACTGACGTTCAAAAATAAAACATTTGAAAACGGACCATTTTCCACATTTCTGAAGCATGACGTAATGGGGGGGTGTTATCTCTTTTGTCGAAAATCAGCCGTTTTTGCTCGAACATTAAATGCCTCCAAATGGTATTTAATTAACTTCCCGAGCCCCTGGAAGCATGAAAATCACTTTAAACATGCTAATTTTAGCTCTAACACTGATGATCCACCTACAAATGTGAACTGACGTTCAAAAATAAAACATTTGAAAACGGACCATTTTCCACATTTCTGAAGCATGACGTAATGGGGGGGTGTTATCTCTTTTGTCGAAAATCAGCCGTTTTTGCTCGAACATTAAATGCCTCCAAATGGTATTTAATTAACTTCCCGGGGTGAAGAAACCCTTTTTGAGAACTCAGAGTGAGTAAATTGGCCATTTTCATGCACTTTTAACCATTCCATAAATCTTGTGTTTTGGGCCCCTGGAAGCATGAAAATCACTTTAAACATGCTAATTTTAGCTCTAACACTGATGATCCACCTACAAATGTGAACTGACGTTCAAAAATAAAACATTTGAAAACGGACCATTTTCCACATTTCTGAAGCATGACGTAATGGGGGGGTGTTATCTCTTTTGTCGAAAATCAGCCGTTTTTGCTCGAACATTAAATGCCTCCAACTGGTATTTAATTAACTTCCCGAGCCCCTGGAAGCATGAAAATCACTTTAAACATGCTAATTTTAGCTCTAACACTGATGATCCACCTACAAATGTGAACTGACGTTCAAAAATAAAACATTTGAAAACGGACCATTTTCCACATTTCTGAAGCATGACGTAATGGGGGGGTGTTATCTCTTTTGTCGAAAATCAGCCGTTTTTGCTCGAACATTAAATGCCTCCAACTGGTATTTAATTAACTTCCCGAGCCCCTGGAAGCATGAAAATCACTTTAAACATGCTAATTTTAGCTCTAACACTGATGATCCACCTACAAATGTGAACTGACGTTCAAAAATAAAACATTTGAAAACGGACCATTTTCCACATTTCTGAAGCATGACGTAATGGGGGGGTGTTATCTCTTTTGTTGAAAATCAGCCGTTTTTGCTTGAACATTAAATGCCTCCAAATGGTATTTATTTCACTTCCCGGGGTGAAGAAACCCTTTTTGAGAACTCAGAGTGAGTAAATTGGCCATTTTCATGCACTTTTAACCATTCCATAAATCTTGTGTTTTGGGCCCCTGGAAGCATGAAAATCACTTTAAACATGCTAATTTTAGCTCTAACACTGATGATCCACCTACAAATGTGAACTGACGTTCAAAAATAAAACATTTGAAAACGGACCATTTTCCACATTTCTGAAGCATGACGTAATGGGGCGGTGTTATCTCTTTTGTCGAAAATCAGCCGTTTTTGCTCGAACATTAAATGCCTCCAAATGGTATTTAATTAACTTCCCGAGCCCCTGGAAGCATGAAAATCACTTTAAACATGCTAATTTTAGCTCTAACACTGATGATCCACCTACAAATGTGAACTGACGTTCAAAAATAAAACATTTGAAAACGGACCATTTTCCACATTTCTGAAGCATGACGTAATGGGGGGGTGTTATCTCTTTTGTCGAAAATCAGCCGTTTTTGCTCGAACATTAAATGCCTCCAAATGGTATTTAATTAACTTCCCGGGGTGAAGAAACCCTTTTTGAGAACTCAGAGTGAGTAAATTGGCCATTTTCATGCACTTTTAACCATTCCATAAATCTTGTGTTTTGGGCCCCTGGAAGCATGAAAATCACTTTAAACATGCTAATTTTAGCTCTAACACTGATGATCCACCTACAAATGTGAACTGACGTTCAAAAATAAAACATTTGAAAACGGACCATTTTCCACATTTCTGAAGCATGACGTAATGGGGGGTGTTATCCCTTTTGTCGAAAATCAGCCGTTTTTGCTCGAACATTAAATGCCTCCAAATGGTATTTATTTCACTTCCCGGGGTGAAGAAACCCTTTTTGAGAACTCAGAGTGAGTAAATTGGCCATTTTCATGCACTTTTAACCATTCCATTAATCTTGTGTTTTGGGCCCCTGGAAGCATGAAAATCACTTTAAACATGCTAATTTTAGCTCTAACACTGATGATCCACCTACAAATGTGAACTGACGTTCAAAAATAAAACATTTGAAAACGGACCATTTTCCACATTTCTGAAGCATGACGTAATGGGGGGGTGTTATCTCTTTTGTCAAAAATCAGCCGTTTTTGCTCGAACATTAAATGCCTCCAAATGGTATTTATTTCACTTCCCGAGCCCCTGGAAGCATGAAAATCACTTTAAACATGCTAATTTTAGCTCTAACACTGATGATCCACCTACAAATGTGAACTGACGTTCAAAAATAAAACATTTGAAAACGGACCATTTTCCACATTTCTGAAGCATGACGTAATGGGGGGGTGTTATCTCTTTTGTCGAAAATCAGCCGTTTTTGCTCGAACATTAAATGCCTCCAAATGGTATTTAATTAACTTCCCGAGCCCCTGGAAGCATGAAAATCACTTTAAACATGCTAATTTTAGCTCTAACACTGATGATCCACCTACAAATGTGAACTGACGTTCAAAAATAAAACATTTGAAAACGGACCATTTTCCACATTTCTGAAGCATGACGTAATGGGGGGGTGTTATCTCTTTTGTCGAAAATCAGCCGTTTTTGCTCGAACATTAAATGCCTCCAAATGGTATTTAATTAACTTCCCGGGGTGAAGAAACCCTTTTTGAGAACTCAGAGTGAGTAAATTGGCCATTTTCATGCACTTTTAACCATTCCATAAATCTTGTGTTTTGGGCCCCTGGAAGCATGAAAATCACTTTAAACATGCTAATTTTAGCTCTAACACTGATGATCCACCTACAAATGTGAACTGACGTTCAAAAATAAAACATTTGAAAACGGACCATTTTCCACATTTCTGAAGCATGACGTAATGGGGGGGTGTTATCTCTTTTGTCGAACATCAGCCGTTTTTGCTCGAACATTAAATGCCTCCAAATGGTATTTAATTATCTTCCCGAGCCCCTGGAAGCATGAACATCACTTTAAACATGCTAATTTTAGCTCTAACACTGATGATCCACCTACAAATGTGAACTGACGTTCAAAAATAAAACATTTGAAAACAGACCATTTTCCACATTTCTGAAGCATGACGTAATGGGGGGGTGTTATCTCTTTTGTTGAAAATCAGCCGTTTTTGCTCGAACATTAAATGCCTCCAAATGGTATTTAATTAACTTCCCGGGGTGAAGAAACCCTTTTTGAGAACTCAGAGTGAGTAAATTGGCCATTTTCATGCACTTTTAACCATTCCATAAATCTTGTGTTTTGGGCCCCTGGAAGCATGAAAATCACTTTAAACATGCTAATTTTCGCTCTAACACTGATGATCCACCTACAAATGTGAACTGACGTTCAAAAATAAAACATTTGAAAACGGACCATTTTCCACATTTCTGAAGCATGATGTAATGGGGGGGTGTTATCTCTTTTGTCGAAAATCAGCCGTTTTTGCTCGAACATTAAATGCCTCCAAATGGTATTTATTTCACTTCCCGGGGTGAAGAAACCCTTTTTGAGAACTCAGAGTGAGTAAATTGGCCATTTTCATGCACTTTTAACCATTCCATTAATCTTGTGTTTTGGGCCCCTGGAAGCATGAAAATCACTTTAAACATGCTAATTTTAGCTCTAACACTGATGATCCACCTACAAATGTGAACTGACGTTCAAAAATAAAACATTTGAAAACGGACCATTTTCCACATTTCTGAAGCATGACGTAATGGGGGGGGTGTTATCTCTTTTGTCGAAAATCAGCCGTTTTTGCTCGAACAATAAATGCCTCCAAATGGTATTTAATTAACTTCCCGAGCCCCTGGAAGCATGAAAATCACTTTAAACATGCTAATTTTAGCGCTAACACTGATGATCCACCTACAAATGTGAACTGACGTTCAAAAATAAAACATTTGAAAACGGACCATTTTCCACATTTCTGAAGCATGACGTAATGGGGGGGTGTTATCTCTTTTGTCGAAAATCAGCCGTTTTTGCTCGAACATTAAATGCCTCCAAATGGTATTTAATTAACTTCCCGGGGTGAAGAAACCCTTTTTGAGAACATAGAGTGAGTAAATTGGCCATTTTCATGCACTTTTAACCATTCCATAAATCTTGTGTTTTGGGCCCCTGGAAGCATGAAAATCACTTTAAACATGCTAATTTTAGCTCTAACACTGATGATCCACCTACAAATGTGAACTGACGTTCAAAAATAAAACATTTGAAAACGGACCATTTTCCACATTTCTGAAGCATGACGTAATGGGGGGGTGTTATCTCTTTTGTCGAAAATCAGCCGTTTTTGCTCGAACATTAAATGCCTCCAACTGGTATTTAATTAACTTCCCGAGCCCCTGGAAGCATGAAAATCACTTTAAACATGCTAATTTTAGCTCTAACACTGATGATCCACCTACAAATGTGAACTGACGTTCAAAAATAAAACATTTGAAAACGGACCATTTTCCACATTTCTGAAGCATGACGTAATGGGGGGGTGTTATCTCTTTTGTCGAAAATCAGCCGTTTTTGCTCGAACATTAAATGCTTCCAAATGGTATTTATTTCACTTCCCGGGGTGAAGAAACCCTTTTTGAGAACTCAGAGTGAGTAAATTGGCCATTTTCATGCACTTTTAACCATTCCATAAATCTTGTGTTTTGGGCCCCTGGAAGCATGAAAATCACTTTAAACATGCTAATTTTAGCTGTAACACTGATGATCCACCTACAAATGTGAACTGACGTTCAAAAATAAAACATTTTAAAACGGACCATTTTCCACATTTCTGAAGCATGACGTAATGGGGGGGGTGTTATCTCTTATTGTCGAAAATCAGCCGTTTTTGCTCGAACATTAAATGCCTCCAACTGGTATTTAATTAACTTCCCGAGCCCCTGGAAGCATGAAAATCACTTTAAACATGCTAATTTTAGCTCTAACACTGATGATCCACCTACAAATGTGAACTGACGTTCAAAAATAAAACATTTGAAAACGGACCATTTTCCACATTTCTGAAGCATGACGTAATGGGGGGGTGTTATCTCTTTTGTCGAAAATCAGCCGTTTTTGCTCGAACATTAAATGCCTCCAACTGGTATTTAATTAACTTCCCGAGCCCCTGGAAGCATGAAAATCACTTTAAACATGCTAATTTTAGCTCTAACACTGATGATCCACCTACAAATGTGAACTGACGTTCAAAAATAAAACATTTGAAAACGGACCATTTTCCACATTTCTGAAGCATGACGTAATGGGGGGGTGTTATCTCTTTTGTCGAAAATCAGCAGTTTTTGCTCGAACATTAAATGCCTCCAAATGGTATTTATTTCACTCCCCGGGGTGAAGAAACCCTTTTTGAGAACTCAGAGTGAGTAAATTGGCCATTTTCATGCACTTTTAACCATTCCATAAATCTTGTGTTTTGGGCCCCTGGAAGCATGAAAATCACTTTAAACATGCTAATTTTAGCTCTAACACTGATGATCCACCTACAAATGTGAACTGACGTTCAAAAATAAAACATTTGAAAACGGACCATTTTCCACATTTCTGAAGCATGACGTAATGGGGGGGTGTTATCTCTTTTGTCGAAAATCAGCCGTTTTTGCTCGAACATTAAGTGCCTCCAAATGGTATTTAATTAACTTCCCGAGCCCCTGGAAGCATGAAAATCACTTTAAACATGCTAATTTTAGCTCTAACACTGATGATCCACCTACAAATGTGAACTGACGTTCAAAAATAAAACATTTGAAAACGGACCATTTTCCACATTTCTGAAGCATGACGTAATGGAGGGGTGTTATCTCTTTTGTCGAAAATCAGCCGTTTTTGCTCGAACATTAAATGCCTCCAAATGGTATTTAATTAACTTCCCGGGGTGAAGAAACCCTTTTTGAGAACTCAGAGTGAGTAAATTGGCCATTTTCATGCACTTTTAACCATTCCATAAATCTTGTGTTTTGGGCCCCTGGAAGCATGAAAATCACTTTAAACATGCTAATTTTAGCTCTAACACTGATGATCCACCTACAAATGTGAACTGACGTTCAAAAATAAAACATTTGAAAACGGACCATTTTCCACATTTCTGAAGCATGACGTAATGGGGGGGTGTTATCTCTTTTGTCGAAAATCAGCCGTTTTTGCTCGAACATTAAATGCCTCCCAATGGTATTTAATTAACTTCCCGAGCCCCTGGAAGCATGAAAATCACTTTAAACATGCTAATTTTAGCTCTAACACTGATGATCCACCTAAAAATGTGAACTGACGTTCAAAAATAAAACATTTGAAAACGGACCATTTTCCACATTTCTGAAGCATGACGTAATGGGGGGGGTGTTATCTCTTTTGTCGAAAATCAGCCTTTTTTGCTCGAACATTAAATGCCTCCAAATGGTATTTAATTAACTTCCCGGGGTGAAGAAACCCTTTTTGAGAACTCAGAGTGAGTAAATTGGCCATTTTCATGCTCTTTTAACCATTCCATAAATCTTGTGTTTTGGGCCCCTGGAAGCATGAAAATCACTTTAAACATGCTAATTTTAGCTCTCACACTGATGATCCACCTACAAATGTGAACTGACGTTCAAAAATAAAACATTTGAAAATGGACCATTTTCCACATTTCTGAAGCATGACGTAATGGGGGGTGTTATCTCTTTTGTCGAAAATCAGCCGTTTTTGCTCGAACATTAAATGCCTCCAAATGGTATTTAATTAACTTCCCGAGCCCCTGGAAGCATGAAAATCACTTTAAACATGCTAATTTTAGCTCTAACACTGATGATCCACCTACAAATGTGAACTGACGTTCAAAAATAAAACATTTGAAAACGGACCATTTTCCACATTTCTGAAGCATGACGTAATGGGGGGGTGTTATCTCTTTTGTCGAAAATCAGCCGTTTTTGCTCGAACATTAAATGCCTCCAAATGGTATTTAATTAACTTCCCGGGGTGAAGAAACCCTTTTTGAGAACTCAGAGTGAGTAAATTGGCCATTTTCATGCACTTTTAACCATTCCATAAATCTTGTGTTTTGGGCCCCTGGAAGCATGAAAATCACTTTAAACATGCTAATTTTAGCTCTAACACTGATGATCCACCTACAAATGTGAACTGACGTTCAAAAATAAAACATTTGAAAACGGACCATTTTCCACATTTCTGAAGCATGACGTAATGGGGGGGTGTTATCTCTTTTGTCGAAAATCAGCCGTTTTTGTCGAACATTAAATGCCTCCAAATGGTATTTAATTAACTTCCCGAGCCCCTGGAAGCATGAAAATCACTTTAAACATGCTAATTTTAGCTCTAACACTGATGATCCACCTACAAATGTGAACTGACGTTCAAAAATAAAACATTTGAAAACGGACCATTTTCCACATTTCTGAAGCATGACGTAATGGGGGGGTGTTATCTCTTTTGTCGAAAATCAGCCGTTTTTGCTCGAACATTAAATGCCTCCAAATGGTATTTATTTAACTTCCCGGGGTGAAGAAACCCTTTTTGAGAAGTCAGAGTGAGTAAATTGGCCATTTTCATGCACTTTTAACCATTCCATAAATCTTGTGTTTTGGGCCCCTGGAAGCATGAAAATCACTTTAAACATGCTAATTTTAGCTCTAACACTGATGATCCACCTACAAATGTGAACTGACGTTCAAAAATAAAACATTTGAAAACTGACCATTTTCCACATTTCTGAAGCATGACGTAATGGGGGGTGTTATCTCTTTTGTCGAAAATCAGCCGTTTTTGCTCGAACATTAAATGCCTCCAAATGGTATTTAATTAACTTCCCGAGCCCCTGGAAGCATGAAAATCACTTTAAACATGCTAATTTTAGCTCTAACACTGATGATCCACCTACAAATGTGAACTGACGTTCAAAAATAAAACATTTGAAAACGGACCATTTTCCACATTTCTGAAGCATGACGTAATGGGGGGGTGTTATCTCTTTTGTCGAAAATCAGCCGTTTTTGCTCGAACATTAAATGCCTCCAAATGGTATTTAATTAACTTCCCGGGGTGAAGAAACCCTTTTTGAGAACTCAGAGTGAGTAAATTGGCCATTTTCATGCACTTTTAACCATTCCATAAATCTTGTGTTTTGGGCCCCTGGAAGCATGAAAATCACTTTAAACATGCTAATTTTAGCTCTAACACTGATGATCCACCTACAAATGTGAACTGACGTTCAAAAATAAAACATTTGAAAACGGACCATTTTCCACATTTCTGAAGCATGACGTAATGGGGGGGGTGTTATCTCTTTTGTCGAAAATCAGCCGTTTTTGCTCGAACATTAAATGCCTCCAAATGGTATTTAATTAACTTCCCGAGCCCCTGGAAGCATGAAAATCACTTTAAACATGCTAATTTTAGCTCTAACACTGATGATCCACCTACAAATGTGAACTGACGTTCAAAAATAAAACATTTGAAAACGGACCATTTTCCACATTTCTGAAGCATGACGTAATGGGGGGGTGTTATCTCTTTTGTCGAAAATCAGCCGTTTTTGCTCGAACATTAAATGCCTCCAAATGGTATTTAATTAACTTCCCGAGCCCCTGGAAGCATGAAAATCACTTTAAACATGCTAATTTTAGCTCTAACACTGATGATCCACCTACAAATGTGAACTGACGTTCAAAAATAAAACATTTGAAAACGGACCATTTTCCACATTTCTGAAGCATGACGTAATGGGGGGGTGTTATCTCTTTTGTCGAAAATCAGCCGTTTTTGCTCGAACATTAAATGCCTCCAAATGGTATTTAATTAACTTCCCGGGGTGAAGAAACCCTTTTTGAGAACTCAGAGTGAGTAAATTGGCCATTTTCATGCACTTTTAACCATTCCATAAATCTGGTGTTTTGGGCCCCTGGAAGCATGAAAATCACTTTAAACATGCTAATTTTAGCTCTAACACTGATGATCCACCTACAAATGTGAACTGACGTTCAAAAATAAAACATTTGAAAATGGACCATTTTCCACATTTCTGAAGCATGACGTAATGGGGGGGTGTTATCTCTTTTGTCGAAAATCAGCCGTTTTTGCTCGAACATTAAATGCCTCCAAATGGTATTTAATTAACTTCCCGAGCCCCTGGAAGCATGAAAATCACTTTAAACATGCTAATTTTAGCTCTAACACTGATGATCCACCTACAAATGTGAACTGACGTTCAAAAATAAAACATTTGAAAACGGACCATTTTCCACATTTCTGAAGCATGACGTAATGGGGGGGTGTTATCTCTTTTGTCGAAAATCAGCCGTTTTTGCTCGAACATTAAATGCCTCCAAATGGTATTTAATTAACTTCCCGGGGTGAAGAAACCCTTTTTGAGAACTCAGAGTGAGTAAATTGGCCATTTTCATGCACTTTTAACCATTCCATAAATCTTGTGTTTTGGGCCCCTGGAAGCATGAAAATCACTTTAAACATGCTAATTTTAGTTCTAACACTGATGATCCACCTACAAATGTGAACTGACGTTCAAAAATAAAACATTTGAAAACGGACCATTTTCCACATTTCTGAAGCATGACGTAATGGGGGGTGTTATCTCTTTTGTCGAAAATCAGCCGTTTTTGCTCGAACATTAAATGCCTCCAAATGGTATTTAATTAACTTCCCGAGCCCCTGGAAGCATGAAAATCACTTTAAACATGCTAATTTTAGCTCTAACACTGATGATCCACCTACAAATGTGAACTGACGTTCAAAAATAAAACATTTGAAAACGGACCATTTTCCACATTTCTGAAGCATGACGTAATGGGGGGGTGTTATCTCTTTTGTCGAAAATCAGCCGTTTTTGCTCGAACATTAAATGCCTCCAAATGGTATTTAATTAACTTCCCGGGGTGAAGAAACCCTTTTTGAGAACTCAGAGTGAGTAAATTGGCCATTTTCATGCACTTTTAACCATTCCATAAATCTTGTGTTTTGGGCCCCTGGAAGCATGAAAATCACTTTAAACATGCTAATTTTAGCTCTAACACTGATGATCCACCTACAAATGTGAACTGACGTTCAAAAATAAAACATTTGAAAACGGACCATTTTCCACATTTCTGAAGCATGACGTAATGGGGGGGGGTATTATCTCTTTTGTCGAAAATCAGCCGTTTTTGCTCGAACATTAAATGCCTCCAAATGGTATTTAATTAACTTCCCGAGCCCCTGGAAGCATGAAAATCACTTTAAACATGCTAATTTTAGCTCTAACACTGATGATCCACCTACAAATGTGAACTGACGTTCAAAAATAAAATATTTGAAAACGGACCATTTTCCACATTTCTGAAGCATGACGTAATTGGGGGGTGTTATCTCTTTTGTCGAAAATCAGCCGTTTTTGCTCGAACATTAAATGCCTCCAAATGGTATTTATTTCACTTCCCGAGCCCCTGGAAGCATGAAAATCACTTTAAACATGCTAATTTTAGCTCTAACACTGATGATCCACCTACAAATGTGAACTGACGTTCAAAAATAAAACATTTGAAAACGGACCATTTTCCACATTTCTGAAGCATGACGTAATGGGGGGGTGTTATCTCTTTTGTCGAAAATCAGCCGTTTTTGCTCGAACATTAAATGCCTCCAAATGGTATTTAATTAACTTCCCGAGCCCCTGGAAGCATGAAAATCACTTTAAACATGCTAATTTTAGCTCTAACACTGATGATCCACCTACAAATGTGAACTGACGTTCAAAAATAAAACATTTGAAAACGGACCATTTTCCACATTTCTGAAGCATGACGTAATGGGGGGGTGTTATCTCTTTTGTCGAAAATCAGCCGTTTTTGCTCGAACATAAAATGCCTCCAAATGGTATTTAATTAACTTCCCGGGGTGAAGAAACCCTTTTTGAGAACTCAGAGTGAGTAAATTGGCCATTTTCATGCACTTTTAACCATTCCATAAATCTTGTGTTTTGGGCCCCTGGAAGCATGAAAATCACTTTAAACATGCTAATTTTAGCTCTAACACTGATGATCCACCTACAAATGTGAACTGACGTTCAAAAATAAAACATTTGAAAACTGACCATTTTCCACATTTCTGAAGCATGACGTAATGGGGGGTGTTATCTCTTTTGTCGAAAATCAGCCGTTTTTGCTCGAACATTAAGGGGTCGATTAGGATTGCGGACGGACTTGAGTCCGTCCGCGACCCCAGAGTATGAGGGAACGTCCGCAGGGGCTGCGGCGTTCCCTCATGTGCGATTAGGATGTGACCGCCACCCTGGCGGTCACATCCTGGATATTTAACATTGCGGCGGGTGCTGCTTCAAGCAGCACCCGCCGCAATGTTAAAAGTGCATGTTTTACATTTACATGCACAAAGCGGCAGGCACCGCGCGGTGCCTGCCACATTGTGCATGTAAATGCTGGGGGGTACCATAGGTACCCCCCATGTGCACCCCCCACCCGCCAACACCCTGGGGGCCCGCAACGGGCCCCCAAAATCAAAAGTACACATGCTTTTCCACGGCGGAAAAACCGCCGCGGAAAAGCATGTTTACTAATGCTTCCTAATTTGGCTGGCGGTGTCTGATAGACACTGCCAGCCAAATGAGAGCTTTTCCGCCGCGGTTGTAATCCGACCGCGGCGGAAAAGCAGCGGACAGAAACCAAGACCCACCAGCCATCGTAATGCGGCGGTGGGTCTTTGGTGAGTCCGCAGAGGATTTTCCGCCTCCTCCGGGCCGGAGGTGGCTTCCGCCGGCCCGGAGGAGGCGGAAAATCCTCCATCCTAATCGGCCCCTAAATGCCTCCAAATGGTATTTAATTAACTTCCCGAGCCCCTGGAAGCATGAAAATCACTTTAAACATGCTAATTTTAGCTCTAACACTGATGATCCACCTACAAATGTGAACTGACGTTTCAAAATAAAACATTTGAAAACGGACCATTTTCCACATTTCTGAAGCATGACGTAATGGGGGGGTGTTATCTCTTTTGTCGAAAATCTGCCGTTTTTGCTCGAACATTAAATGCCTCCAAATGGTATTTAATTAACTTCCCGGGGTGAAGAAACTCTTTTTGAGAACTCAGAGTGAGTAAATTGGCCATTTTCATGCACTTTTAACCATTCCATAAATCTTGTGTTTTGGGCCCCTGGAAGCATGAAAATCACTTTAAACATGCTAATTTTAGCTCTAACACTGATGATCCACCTACAAATGTGAACTGACGTTCAAAAATAAAACATTTGAAAACGGACCATTTTCCACATTTCTGAAGCATGACGTAATGGGGGGGTGTTATCTCTTTTGTCGAAAATCAGCCGTTTTTGCTCGAACATTAAATGCCTCCAAATGGTATTTAATTAACTTCCCGGGGTGAAGAAACCCTTTTTGAGAACTCAGAGTGAGTAAATTGGCCATTTTCATGCACTTTTAACCATTCCATAAATCTTGTGTTTTGGGCCCCTGGAAGCATGAAAATCACTTTAAACATGCTAATTTTAGCTCTAACACTGATGATCCACCTACAAATGTGAACTGACGTTCAAAAATAAAACATTTGAAAACGGACCATTTTCCACATTTCTGAAGCATGACGTAATGGGGGGGGTGTTATCTCTTTTGTCGAAAATCAGCCGTTTTTGCTCGAACATTAAATGCCTCCAAATGGTATTTAATTAACCACTTGGATGCTATGGTGCCTCTGGTGCCTCAATGTAATTTCCATTGAAATCAATGGAAACTCCATGACGAGTTACCCTTGTCATTAGCGGCGAAGAGGTTAACTTCCCGAGCCCCTGGAAGCATGAAAATCACTTTAAACATGCTAATTGTAGCTCTAACACTGATGATCCACCTACAAATGTGAACTGACGTTCAAAAATAAAACATTTGAAAACGGACCATTTTCCACATTTCTGAAGCATGACGTAATGGGGGGGTGTTATCTCTTTTGTCGAAAATCAGCCGTTTTTGCTCGAACATTAAATGCCTCCAAATGGTATTTAATTAACTTCCCGAGCCCCTGGAAGCATGAAAATCACTTTAAACATGCTAATTTTAGCTCTAACACTGATGATCCACCTACAAATGTGAACTGACGTTCAAAAATAAAACATTTGAAAACGGACCATTTTCCACATTTCTGAAGCATGACGTAATGGGGGGGTGTTATCTCTTTTGTTGAAAATCAGCCGTTTTTGCTCGAACATTAAATGCCTCCAAATGGTATTTAATTAACTTCCCGAGCCCCTGGAAGCATGAAAATCACTTTAAACATGCTAATTTTAGCTCTAACACTGATGATCCACCTACAAATGTGAACTGACGTTCAAAAATAAAACATTTGAAAACGGACCATTTTCCACATTTCTGAAGCATGACGTAATGGGGGGGTGTTATCTCTTTTGTCGAAAATCAGCCGTTTTTGCTCGAACATTAAATGCCTCCAAATGGTATTTGATTAACTTCCCGGGGTGAAGAAACCCTTTTTGAGAACTCAGAGTGAGTAAATTGGCCATTTTCATGCACTTTTAACCATTCCATAAATCTTGTGTTTTGGGCCCCTGGAAGCATGAAAATCACTTTAAACATGCTAATTTTAGCTCTAACACTGATGATCCACCTACAAATGTGAACTGACGTTAAAAAATAAAACATTTGAAAACGGACCATTTTCCACATTTCTGAAGCATGACGTAATGGGGGTGGTGTTATCTCTTTTGTCGAAAATCAGCCGTTTTTGCTCGAACATCAAATGCCTCCAAATGGTATTTAATTAACTTCCCGAGCCCCTGGAAGCATGAAAATCACTTTAAACATGCTAATTTTAGCTCTAACACTGATGATCCACCTACAAATGTGAACTGACGTTCAAAAATAAAACATTTGAAAACGGACCATTTTCCACATTTCTGAAGCATGACGTAATGGGGGGGGTGTTATCTCTTTTGTCGAAAATCAGCGGTTTTTGCTCGAACATTAAATGCCTCCAAATGGTATTTAATTAACTTCCCGAGCCCCTGGAAGCATGAAAATCACTTTAAACATGCTAATTTTAGCTCTAACACTGATGATCCACCTACAAATGTGAACTGACGTTCAAAAATAAAACATTTGAAAACGGACCATTTTCCACATTTCTGAAGCATGACGTAATGGGGGGGTGTTATCTCTTTTGTCGAAAATCAGCCGTTTTTGCTCGAACATTAAATGCCTCCAAATGGTATTTAATTAACTTCCCGGGGTGAAGAAACCCTTTTTGAGAACTCAGAGTGAGTAAATTGGCCATTTTCATGCACTTTTAACCATTCCATAAATCTTGTGTTTTGGGCCCCTGGAAGCATGAAAATCACTTTAAACATGCTAATTTTAGCTCTAACACTGATGATCCACCTACAAATGTGAACTGACGTTCAAAAATAAAACATTTGAAAACGGACCATTTTCCACATTTCTGAAGCATGACGTAATGGGGGGGTGTTATCTCTTTTGTCGAAAATCAGCCGTTTTTGCTCGAACATTAAATGCCTCCAAATGGTATTTAATTAACTTCCCGAGCCCCTGGAAGCATGAAAATCACTTTAAACATGCTAATTTTAGCCTTAACACTGATGATCCACCTACAAATGTGAACTGACGTTCAAAAATAAAACATTTGAAAACGGACCATTTTCCACATTTCTGAAGCATGACGTAATGGGGGGGTGTTATCTCTTTTGTCGAAAATCAGCCGTTTTTGCTCGAACATTAAATGCCTCCAAATGGTATTTAATTAACTTCCCGGGGTGAAGAAACCCTTTTTGAGAACTCAGAGTGAGTAAATTGGCCATTTTCATGCACTTTTAACCATTCCATAAATCTTGTGTTTTGGGCCCCTGGAAGCATGAAAATCACTTTAAACATGCTAATTTTAGCTCTAACACTGATGATCCACCTACAAATGTGAACTGACGTTCAAAAATAAAACATTTGAAAACGGACCATTTTCCACATTTCTGAAGCATGACGTAATGGGGGGGGGTATTATCTCTTTTGTCGAAAATCAGCCGTTTTTGCTCGAACATTAAATGCCTCCAAATGGTATTTAATTAACTTCCCGAGCCCCTGGAAGCATGAAAATCACTTTAAACATGCTAATTTTAGCTCTAACACTGATGATCCACCTACAAATGTGAACTGACGTTCAAAAATAAAATATTTGAAAACGGACCATTTTCCACATTTCTGAAGCATGACGTAATTGGGGGGTGTTATCTCTTTTGTCGAAAATCAGCCGTTTTTGCTCGAACATTAAATGCCTCCAAATGGTATTTATTTCACTTCCCGAGCCCCTGGAAGCATGAAAATCACTTTAAACATGCTAATTTTAGCTCTAACACTGATGATCCACCTACAAATGTGAACTGACGTTCAAAAATAAAACATTTGAAAACGGACCATTTTCCACATTTCTGAAGCATGACGTAATGGGGGGGTGTTATCTCTTTTGTCGAAAATCAGCCGTTTTTGCTCGAACATTAAATGCCTCCAAATGGTATTTAATTAACTTCCCGAGCCCCTGGAAGCATGAAAATCACTTTAAACATGCTAATTTTAGCTCTAACACTGATGATCCACCTACAAATGTGAACTGACGTTCAAAAATAAAACATTTGAAAACGGACCATTTTCCACATTTCTGAAGCATGACGTAATGGGGGGGTGTTATCTCTTTTGTCGAAAATCAGCCGTTTTTGCTCGAACATTAAATGCCTCCAAATGGTATTTAATTAACTTCCCGGGGTGAAGAAACCCTTTTTGAGAACTCAGAGTGAGTAAATTGGCCATTTTCATGCACTTTTAACCATTCCATAAATCTTGTGTTTTGGGCCCCTGGAAGCATGAAAATCACTTTAAACATGCTAATTTTAGCTCTAACACTGATGATCCACCTACAAATGTGAACTGACGTTCAAAAATAAAACATTTGAAAACTGACCATTTTCCACATTTCTGAAGCATGACGTAATGGGGGGTGTTATCTCTTTTGTCGAAAATCAGCCGTTTTTGCTCGAACATTAAGGGGTCGATTAGGATTGCGGACGGACTTGAGTCCGTCCGCGACCCCAGAGTATGAGGGAACGTCCGCAGGGGCTGCGGCGTTCCCTCATGTGCGATTAGGATGTGACCGCCACCCTGGCGGTCACATCCTGGATATTTAACATTGCGGCGGGTGCTGCTTCAAGCAGCACCCGCCGCAATGTTAAAAGTGCATGTTTTACATTTACATGCACAAAGCGGCAGGCACCGCGCGGTGCCTGCCACATTGTGCATGTAAATGCTGGGGGGTACCATAGGTACCCCCCATGTGCACCCCCCACCCGCCAACACCCTGGGGGCCCGCAACGGGCCCCCAAAATCAAAAGTACACATGCTTTTCCACGGCGGAAAAACCGCCGCGGAAAAGCATGTTTACTAATGCTTCCTAATTTGGCTGGCGGTGTCTGATAGACACTGCCAGCCAAATGAGAGCTTTTCCGCCGCGGTTGTAATCCGACCGCGGCGGAAAAGCAGCGGACAGAAACCAAGACCCACCAGCCATCGTAATGCGGCGGTGGGTCTTTGGTGAGTCCGCAGAGGATTTTCCGCCTCCTCCGGGCCGGAGGTGGCTTCCGCCGGCCCGGAGGAGGCGGAAAATCCTCCATCCTAATCGGCCCCTAAATGCCTCCAAATGGTATTTAATTAACTTCCCGAGCCCCTGGAAGCATGAAAATCACTTTAAACATGCTAATTTTAGCTCTAACACTGATGATCCACCTACAAATGTGAACTGACGTTTCAAAATAAAACATTTGAAAACGGACCATTTTCCACATTTCTGAAGCATGACGTAATGGGGGGGTGTTATCTCTTTTGTCGAAAATCAGCCGTTTTTGCTCGAACATTAAATGCCTCCAAATGGTATTTAATTAACTTCCCGGGGTGAAGAAACTCTTTTTGAGAACTCAGAGTGAGTAAATTGGCCATTTTCATGCACTTTTAACCATTCCATAAATCTTGTGTTTTGGGCCCCTGGAAGCATGAAAATCACTTTAAACATGCTAATTTTAGCTCTAACACTGATGATCCACCTACAAATGTGAACTGACGTTCAAAAATAAAACATTTGAAAACGGACCATTTTCCACATTTCTGAAGCATGACGTAATGGGGGGGTGTTATCTCTTTTGTCGAAAATCAGCCGTTTTTGCTCGAACATTAAATGCCTCCAAATGGTATTTAATTAACTTCCCGGGGTGAAGAAACCCTTTTTGAGAACTCAGAGTGAGTAAATTGGCCATTTTCATGCACTTTTAACCATTCCATAAATCTTGTGTTTTGGGCCCCTGGAAGCATGAAAATCACTTTAAACATGCTAATTTTAGCTCTAACACTGATGATCCACCTACAAATGTGAACTGACGTTCAAAAATAAAACATTTGAAAACGGACCATTTTCCACATTTCTGAAGCATGACGTAATGGGGGGGGTGTTATCTCTTTTGTCGAAAATCAGCCGTTTTTGCTCGAACATTAAATGCCTCCAAATGGTATTTAATTAACCACTTGGATGCTATGGTGCCTCTGGTGCCTCAATGTAATTTCCATTGAAATCAATGGAAACTCCATGACGAGTTACCCTTGTCATTAGCGGCGAAGAGGTTAACTTCCCGAGCCCCTGGAAGCATGAAAATCACTTTAAACATGCTAATTGTAGCTCTAACACTGATGATCCACCTACAAATGTGAACTGACGTTCAAAAATAAAACATTTGAAAACGGACCATTTTCCACATTTCTGAAGCATGACGTAATGGGGGGGTGTTATCTCTTTTGTCGAAAATCAGCCGTTTTTGCTCGAACATTAAATGCCTCCAAATGGTATTTAATTAACTTCCCGAGCCCCTGGAAGCATGAAAATCACTTTAAACATGCTAATTTTAGCTCTAACACTGATGATCCACCTACAAATGTGAACTGACGTTCAAAAATAAAACATTTGAAAACGGACCATTTTCCACATTTCTGAAGCATGACGTAATGGGGGGGTGTTATCTCTTTTGTTGAAAATCAGCCGTTTTTGCTCGAACATTAAATGCCTCCAAATGGTATTTAATTAACTTCCCGAGCCCCTGGAAGCATGAAAATCACTTTAAACATGCTAATTTTAGCTCTAACACTGATGATCCACCTACAAATGTGAACTGACGTTCAAAAATAAAACATTTGAAAACGGACCATTTTCCACATTTCTGAAGCATGACGTAATGGGGGGGTGTTATCTCTTTTGTCGAAAATCAGCCGTTTTTGCTCGAACATTAAATGCCTCCAAATGGTATTTGATTAACTTCCCGGGGTGAAGAAACCCTTTTTGAGAACTCAGAGTGAGTAAATTGGCCATTTTCATGCACTTTTAACCATTCCATAAATCTTGTGTTTTGGGCCCCTGGAAGCATGAAAATCACTTTAAACATGCTAATTTTAGCTCTAACACTGATGATCCACCTACAAATGTGAACTGACGTTAAAAAATAAAACATTTGAAAACGGACCATTTTCCACATTTCTGAAGCATGACGTAATGGGGGTGGTGTTATCTCTTTTGTCGAAAATCAGCCGTTTTTGCTCGAACATCAAATGCCTCCAAATGGTATTTAATTAACTTCCCGAGCCCCTGGAAGCATGAAAATCACTTTAAACATGCTAATTTTAGCTCTAACACTGATGATCCACCTACAAATGTGAACTGACGTTCAAAAATAAAACATTTGAAAACGGACCATTTTCCACATTTCTGAAGCATGACGTAATGGGGGGGGTGTTATCTCTTTTGTCGAAAATCAGCGGTTTTTGCTCGAACATTAAATGCCTCCAAATGGTATTTAATTAACTTCCCGAGCCCCTGGAAGCATGAAAATCACTTTAAACATGCTAATTTTAGCTCTAACACTGATGATCCACCTACAAATGTGAACTGACGTTCAAAAATAAAACATTTGAAAACGGACCATTTTCCACATTTCTGAAGCATGACGTAATGGGGGGGTGTTATCTCTTTTGTCGAAAATCAGCCGTTTTTGCTCGAACATTAAATGCCTCCAAATGGTATTTAATTAACTTCCCGGGGTGAAGAAACCCTTTTTGAGAACTCAGAGTGAGTAAATTGGCCATTTTCATGCACTTTTAACCATTCCATAAATCTTGTGTTTTGGGCCCCTGGAAGCATGAAAATCACTTTAAACATGCTAATTTTAGCTCTAACACTGATGATCCACCTACAAATGTGAACTGACGTTCAAAAATAAAACATTTGAAAACGGACCATTTTCCACATTTCTGAAGCATGACGTAATGGGGGGGTGTTATCTCTTTTGTCGAAAATCAGCCGTTTTTGCTCGAACATTAAATGCCTCCAAATGGTATTTAATTAACTTCCCGGGGTGAAGAAACCCTTTTTGAGAACTCAGAGTGAGTAAATTGGCCATTTTCATGCACTTTTAACCATTCCATAAATCTTGTGTTTTGGGCCCCTGGAAGCATGAAAATCACTTTAAACATGCTAATTTTAGCTCTAACACTGATGATCCACCTACAAATGTGAACTGACGTTCAAAAATAAAACATTTGAAAACGGACCATTTTCCACATTTCTGAAGCATGACGTAATGGGGGGGTGTTATCTCTTTTGTCGAAAATCAGCCGTTTTTGCTCGAACATTAAATGCCTCCAAATGGTATTTAATTAACTTCCCAAGCCCCTGGAAGCATGAAAATCACTTTAAACATGCTAATTTTAGCTCTAACACTGATGATCCACCTACAAATGTGAACTGACGTTCAAAAATAAAACATTTGAAAACGGACCATTTTCCACATTTCTGAAGCATGACGTAATGGGGGGGTGTTATCTCTTTTGTCGAAAATCAGCCGTTTTTGCTCGAACATTAAATGCCTCCAAATGGTATTTAATTAACTTCCCGGGGTGAAGAAACCCTTTTTGAGAACTCAGAGTGAGTAAATTGGCCATTTTCATGCACTTTTAACCATTCCATAAATCTTGTGTTTTGGGCCCCTGGAAGCATGAAAATCACTTTAAACATGCTAATTTTAGCTCTAACACTGATGATCCACCTACAAATGTGAACTGACGTTCAAAAATAAAACATTTGAAAACGGACCATTTTCCACATTTCTGAAGCATGACGTAATGGGGGGGGTATTATCTCTTTTGTCGAAAATCAGCCGTTTTTGCTCGAACATTAAATGCCTCCAAATGGTATTTAATTAACTTCCCGAGCCCCTGGAAGCATGAAAATCACTTTAAACATGCTAATTTTAGCTCTAACACTGATGATCCACCTACAAATGTGAACTGACGTTCAAAAATAAAACATTTGAAAACGGACCATTTTCCACATTTCTGAAGCATGACGTAATTGGGGGGTGTTATCTCTTTTGTCGAAAATCAGCCGTTTTTGCTCGAACATTAAATGCCTCCAAATGGTATTTATTTCACTTCCCGAGCCCCTGGAAGCATGAAAATCACTTTAAACATGCTAATTTTAGCTCTAACACTGATGATCCACCTACAAATGTGAACTGACGTTCAAAAATAAAACATTTGAAAACGGACCATTTTCCACATTTCTGAAGCATGACGTAATGGGGGGGTGTTATCTCTTTTGTCGAAAATCAGCCGTTTTTGCTCGAACATTAAATGCCTCCAAATGGTATTTAATTAACTTCCCGAGCCCCTGGAAGCATGAAAATCACTTTAAACATGCTAATTTTAGCTCTAACACTGATGATCCACCTACAAATGTGAACTGACGTTCAAAAATAAAACATTTGAAAACGGACCATTTTCCACATTTCTGAAGCATGACGTAATGGGGGGGTGTTATCTCTTTTGTCGAAAATCAGCCGTTTTTGCTCGAACATTAAATGCCTCCAAATGGTATTTAATTAACCACTTGGATGCTATGGTGCCTCTGGTGCCTCAATGTAATTTCCATTGAAATCAATGGAAACTCCATGACGAGTTACCCTTGTCATTAGCGGCGAAGAGGTTAACTTCCCGAGCCCCTGGAAGCATGAAAATCACTTTAAACATGCTAATTTTAGCTCTAACACTGATGATCCACCTACAAATGTGAACTGACGTTCAAAAATAAAACATTTGAAAACGGACCATTTTCCACATTTCTGAAGCATGACGTAATGGGGGGGTGTTATCTCTTTTGTCAAAAATCAGCCGTTTTTGCTCGAACATTAAATGCCTCCAAATGGTATTTAATTAACTTCCCGAGCCCCTGGAAGCATGAAAATCACTTTAAACATGCTAATTTTAGCTCTAACACTGATGATCCACCTACAAATGTGAACTGACGTTCAAAAATAAAACATTTGAAAACGGACCATTTTCCACATTTCTGAAGCATGACGTAATGGGGGGGTGTTATCTCTTTTGTCGAAAATCAGCCGTTTTTGCTCGAACATTAAATGCCTCCAAATGGTATTTAATTAACTTCCCGAGCCCCTGGAAGCATGAAAATCACTTTAAACATGCTAATTTTAGCTCTAACACTGATGATCCACCTACAAATGTGAACTGACGTTCAAAAATAAAACATTTGAAAACGGACCATTTTCCACATTTCTGAAGCATGACGTAATGGGGGGGTGTTATCTCTTTTGTCGAAAATCAGCCATTTTTGCTCGAACATTAAATGCCTCCAAATGGTATTTAATTAACTTCCCGGGGTGAAGAAACCCTTTTTGAGAACTCAGAGTGAGTAAATTGGCCATTTTCATGCACTTTTAACCATTCCATAAATCTTGTGTTTTGGGCCCCTGGAAGCATGAAAATCACTTTAAACATGCTAATTTTAGCTCTAACACTGATGATCCACCTACAAATGTGAACTGACGTTCAAAAATAAAACATTTGAAAACGGACCATTTTCCACATTTCTGAAGCATGACGTAATGGGGGGGGTGTTATCTCTTTTGTCGAAAATCAGCCGTTTTTGCTCGAACATCAAATGCCTCCAAATGGTATTTAATTAACTTCCCGAGCCCCTGGAAGCATGAAAATCACTTTAAACATGCTAATTTTAGCTCTAACACTGATGATCCACCTACAAATGTGAACTGACGTTCAAAAATAAAACATTTGAAAACGGACCATTTTCCACATTTCTGAAGCATGACGTAATGGGGGGGTGTTATCTCTTTTGTCGAAAATCAGCCGTTTTTGCTCGAACATTAAATGCCTCCAAATGGTATTTAATTAACTTCCCGAGCCCCTGGAAGCATGAAAATCACTTTAAACATGCTAATTTTAGCTCTAACACTGATGATCCACCTACAAATGTGAACTGACGTTCAAAAATAAAACATTTGAAAACGGACCATTTTCCACATTTCTGAAGCATGACGTAATGGGGGGGTGTTATCTCTTTTGTCGAAAATCAGCCGTTTTTGCTCGAACATTAAATGCCTCCAAATGGTATTTAATTAACTTCCCGGGGTGAAGAAACCCTTTTTGAGAACTCAGAGTGAGTAAATTGGCCATTTTCATGCACTTTTAACCATTCCATAAATCTTGTGTTTTGGGCCCCTGGAAGCATGAAAATCACTTTAAACATGCTAATTTTAGCTCTAACACTGATGATCCACCTACAAATGTGAACTGACGTTCAAAAATAAAACATTTGAAAACGGACCATTTTCCACATTTCTGAAGCATGACGTAATGGGGGGGTGTTATCTCTTTTGTCGAAAATCAGCCGTTTTTGCTCGAACATTAAATGCCTCCAAATGGTATTTAATTAACTTCCCGAGCCCCTGGAAGCATGAAAATCACTTTAAACATGCTAATTTTAGCTCTAACACTGATGATCCACCTACAAATGTGAACTGACGTTCAAAAATAAAACATTTGAAAACAGACCATTTTCCACATTTCTGAAGCATGACGTAATGGGGGGGTGTTATCTCTTTTGTCGAAAATCAGCCGTTTTTGCTCGAACATTAAATGCCTCCAAATGGTATTTAATTAACTTCCCGAGCCCCTGGAAGCATGAAAATCACTTTAAACATGCTAATTTTAGCTCTAACACTGATGATCCACCTACAAATGTGAACTGACGTTCAAAAATAAAACATTTGAAAACGGACCATTTTCCACATTTCTGAAGCATGACGTAATGGGGGGGTGTTATCTCTTTTGTCGAAAATCAGCCGTTTTTGCTCGAACATTAAATGCCTCCAAATGGTATTTAATTAACTTCCCGGGGTGAAGAAACCCTTTTTGAGAACTCAGAGTGAGTAAATTGGCCATTTTTCATGCACTTTTAACCATTCCATAAATCTTGTGTTTTGGGCCCCTGGAAGCATGAAAATCACTTTAAACATGCTAATTTTAGCTCTAACACTGATGATCCACCTACAAATGTGAACTGACGTTCAAAAATAAAACATTTGAAAACGGACCATTTTCCACATTTCTGAAGCATGACGTAATGGGGGGGTGTTATCTCTTTTGTCGAAAATCAGCCGTTTTTGCTCGAACATTAAATGCCTCCAAATGGTATTTAATTAACTTCCCGAGCCCCTGGAAGCATGAAAATCACTTTAAACATGCTAATTTTAGCCTTAACACTGATGATCCACCTACAAATGTGAACTGACGTTCAAAAATAAAACATTTGAAAACGGACCATTTTCCACATTTCTGAAGCATGACGTAATGGGGGGGTGTTATCTCTTTTGTCGAAAATTAGCCGTTTTTGCTCGAACATTAAATGCCTCCAAATGGTATTTAATTAACTTCCTGGGGTGAAGAAACCCTTTTTGAGAACTCAGAGTGAGTAAATTGGCCATTTTCATGCACTTTTAACCATTCCATAAATCTTGTGTTTTGGGCCCCTGGAAGCATGAAAATCACTTTAAACATGCTAATTTTAGCTCTAACACTGATGATCCACCTACAAATGTGAACTGACGTTCAAAAATAAAACATTTGAAAACGGACCATTTTCCACATTTCTGAAGCATGACGTAATGGGGGGGTGTTATCTCTTTTGTCGAAAATCAGCCGTTTTTGCTCGAACATTAAATGCCTCCAAATGGTATTTAATTAACTTCCCGAGCCCCTGGAAGCATGAAAATCACTTTAAACATGCTAATTTTAGCTCTAACACTGATGATCCACCTACAAATGTGAACTGACGTTCAAAAATAAAACATTTGAAAACGGACCATTTTCCACATTTCTGAAGCATGACGTAATGGGGGGGTGTTATCTCTTTTGTCGAAAATCAGCCGTTTTTGCTCGAACATTAAATGCCTCCAAATGGTATTTAATTAACTTCCCGGGGTGAAGAAACCCTTTTTGAGAACTCAGAGTGAGTAAATTGGCCATTTTCATGCACTTTTAACCATTCCATAAATCTTGTGTTTTGGGCCCCTGGAAGCATGAAAATCACTTTAAACATGCTAATTTTAGCTCTAACACTGATGATCCACCTACAAATGTGAACTGACGTTCAAAAATAAAACATTTGAAAACGGACCATTTTCCACATTTCTGAAGCATGACGTAATGGGGGGGGTGTTATCTCTTTTGTCGAAAATCAGCCGTTTTTGCTCGAACATTAAATGCCTCCAAATGGTATTTAATTAACTTCCCGAGCCCCTGGAAGCATGAAAATCACTTTAAACATGCTAATTTTAGCTCTAACACTGATGATCCACCTACAAATGTGAACTGACGTTCAAAAATAAAACATTTGAAAACGGACCATTTTCCACATTTCTGAAGCATGACGTAATTGGGGGGTGTTATCTCTTTTGTCGAAAATCAGTCGTTTTTGCTCGAACATTAAATGCCTCCAAATGGTATTTAATTAACTTCCCGAGCCCCTGGAAGCATGAAAATCACTTTAAACATGCTAATTTTAGCTCTAACACTGATGATCCACCTACAAATGTGAACTGACGTTCAAAAATAAAACATTTGAAAACGGACCATTTTCCACATTTCTGAAGCATGACGTAATGGGGGGGTGTTATCTCTTTTGTCGAAAATCAGCCGTTTTTGCTCGAACATTAAATGCCTCCAAATGGTATTTAATTAACTTCCCGGGGTGAAGAAACCCTTTTTGAGAACTCAGAGTGAGTAAATTGGCCATTTTCATGCACTTTTAACCATTCCATAAATCTTGTGTTTTGGGCCCCTGGAAGCATGAAAATCACTTTAAACATGCTAATTTTAGCTCTAACACTGATGATCCACCTACAAATGTGAACTGACGTTCAAAAATAAAACATTTGAAAACGGACCATTTTCCACATTTCTGAAGCATGACGTAATGGGGGGGTGTTATCTCTTTTGTCGAAAATCAGCCGTTTTTGCTCGAACATTAAATGCCTCCAAATGGTATTTAATTAACTTCCCGAGCCCCTGGAAGCATGAAAATCACTTTAAACATGCTAATTTTAGCTCTAACACTGATGATCCACCTACAAATGTGAACTGACGTTCAAAAATAAAACATTTGAAAACGGACCATTTTCCACATTTCTGAAGCATGACGTAATGGGGGGGTGTTATCTCTTTTGTCGAAAATCAGTCGTTTTTGCTCGAACATTAAATGCCTCCAAATGGTATTTATTTCACTTCCCGGGGTGAAGAAACCCTTTTTGAGAACTCAGAGTGAGTAAATTGGCCATTTTCATGCACTTTTACCCATCCCATTAATCTTGTGTTTTGGGCCCCTGGAAGCATGAAAATCACTTTAAACATGCTAATTTTAGCTCTAACACTGATGATCCACCTACAAATGTGAACTGACGTTCAAAAATAAAACATTTGAAAACGGACCATTTTCCACATTTCTGAAGCATGACGTAATGGGGGGGTGTTATCTCTTTTGTCGAAAATCAGCCGTTTTTGCTCGAACATTAAATGCCTCCAAATGGTATTTAATTAACTTCCCGCGGTGAAGAAACGCTTTTTGAGAACTCAGAGTGAGTAAATTGGCCATTTTCATGCACTTTTAACCATTCCATAAATCTTGTGTTTTGGGCCCCTGGAAGCATGAAAATCACTTTAAACATGCTAATTTTAGCTCTAACACTGATGATCCACCTACAAATGTGAACTGTCGTTCAAAAATAAAACATTTGAAAACGGACCATTTTCCACATTTCTGAAGCATGACGTAATGGGGGGGGGTGTTATCTCTTTTGTCGAAAATCAGCCGTTTTTGCTCGAACATTAAATGCCTCCAAATGGTATTTAATTAACTTCCCGAGCCCCTGGAAGCATGAAAATCACTTTAAACATGCTAATTTTAGCTCTAACACTGATGATCCACCTACAAATGTGAACTGACGTTCAAAAATAAAACATTTGAAAATGGACCATTTTCCACATTTCTGAAGCATGACGTAATGGGGGGTGTTATCTCTTTTGTCGAAAATCAGCCGTTTTTGCTCGAACATTAAATGCCTCCAAATGGTATTTAATTAACTTCCCGGGGTGAAGAAACCCTTTTTGAGAACTCAGAGTGAGTAAATTGGCCATTTTCATGCACTTTTAACCATTCCATAAATCTTGTGTTTTGGGCCCCTGGAAGCATGAAAATCACTTTAAACATGCTAATTTTAGCTCTAACACTGATGATCCACCTACAAATGTGAACTGACGTTCAAAAATAAAACATTTGAAAACGGACCATTTTCCACATTTCTGAAGCATGACGTAATGGGGGGGTGTTATCTCTTTTGTCGAAAATCAGCCGTTTTTGCTCGAACATTAAATGCCTCCAAATGGTATTTAATTAACTTCCCGAGCCCCTGGAAGCATGAAAATCACTTTAAACATGCTAATTTTAGCTCTAACACTGATGATCCACCTACAAATGTGAACTGACGTTCAAAAATAAAACATTTGAAAACGGACCATTTTCCACATTTCTGAAGCATGACGTAATGGGGGGGTGTTATCTCTTTTGTCGAAAATCAGCTGTTTTTGCTCGAACATTAAATGCCTCCAAATGGTATTTAATTAACCACTTGGATGCTATGGTGCCTCTGGTGCCTCAATGTAATTTCCATTGAAATCAATGGAAACTCCATGACGAGTTACCCTTGTCATTAGCGGCGAAGAGGTTAACTTCCCGAGCCCCTGGAAGCATGAAAATCACTTTAAACATGCTAATTTTAGCTCTAACACTGATGATCCACCTACAAATGTGAACTGACGTTCAAAAATAAAACATTTGAAAACGGACCATTTTCCACATTTCTGAAGCATGACGTAATGGGGGGGTGTTATCTCTTTTGTCAAAAATCAGCCGTTTTTGCTCGAACATTAAATGCCTCCAAATGGTATTTAATTAACTTCCCGAGCCCCTGGAAGCATGAAAATCACTTTAAACATGCTAATTTTAGCTCTAACACTGATGATCCACCTACAAATGTGAACTGACGTTCAAAAATAAAACATTTGAAAACGGACCATTTTCCACATTTCTGAAGCATGACGTAATGGGGGGGTGTTATCTCTTTTGTCGAAAATCAGCCGTTTTTGCTCGAACATTAAATGCCTCCAAATGGTATTTAATTAACTTCCCGAGCCCCTGGAAGCATGAAAATCACTTTAAACATGCTAATTTTAGCTCTAACACTGATGATCCACCTACAAATGTGAACTGACGTTCAAAAATAAAACATTTGAAAACGGACCATTTTCCACATTTCTGAAGCATGACGTAATGGGGGGGTGTTATCTCTTTTGTCGAAAATCAGCCGTTTTTGCTCGAACATTAAATGCCTCCAAATGGTATTTAATTAACTTCCCGGGGTGAAGAAACCCTTTTTGAGAACTCAGAGTGAGTAAATTGGCCATTTTCATGCACTTTTAACCATTCCATAAATCTTGTGTTTTGGGCCCCTGGAAGCATGAAAATCACTTTAAACATGCTAATTTTAGCTCTAACACTGATGATCCACCTACAAATGTGAACTGACGTTCAAAAATAAAACATTTGAAAACGGACCATTTTCCACATTTCTGAAGCATGACGTAATGGGGGGGGTGTTATCTCTTTTGTCGAAAATCAGCCGTTTTTGCTCGAACATCAAATGCCTCCAAATGGTATTTAATTAACTTCCCGAGCCCCTGGAAGCATGAAAATCACTTTAAACATGCTAATTTTAGCTCTAACACTGATGATCCACCTACAAATGTGAACTGACGTTCAAAAATAAAACATTTGAAAACGGACCATTTTCCACATTTCTGAAGCATGACGTAATGGGGGGGTGTTATCTCTTTTGTCGAAAATCAGCCGTTTTTGCTCGAACATTAAATGCCTCCAAATGGTATTTAATTAACTTCCCGAGCCCCTGGAAGCATGAAAATCACTTTAAACATGCTAATTTTAGCTCTAACACTGATGATCCACCTACAAATGTGAACTGACGTTCAAAAATAAAACATTTGAAAACGGACCATTTTCCACATTTCTGAAGCATGACGTAATGGGGGGGTGTTATCTCTTTTGTCGAAAATCAGCCGTTTTTGCTCGAACATTAAATGCCTCCAAATGGTATTTAATTAACTTCCCGGGGTGAAGAAACCCTTTTTGAGAACTCAGAGTGAGTAAATTGGCCATTTTCATGCACTTTTAACCATTCCATAAATCTTGTGTTTTGGGCCCCTGGAAGCATGAAAATCACTTTAAACATGCTAATTTTAGCTCTAACACTGATGATCCACCTACAAATGTGAACTGACGTTCAAAAATAAAACATTTGAAAACGGACCATTTTCCACATTTCTGAAGCATGACGTAATGGGGGGGTGTTATCTCTTTTGTCGAAAATCAGCCGTTTTTGCTCGAACATTAAATGCCTCCAAATGGTATTTAATTAACTTCCCGAGCCCCTGGAAGCATGAAAATCACTTTAAACATGCTAATTTTAGCTCTAACACTGATGATCCACCTACAAATGTGAACTGACGTTCAAAAATAAAACATTTGAAAACGGACCATTTTCCACATTTCTGAAGCATGACGTAATGGGGGGGTGTTATCTCTTTTGTCGAAAATCAGCCGTTTTTGCTCGAACATTAAATGCCTCCAAATGGTATTTAATTAACTTCCCGGGGTGAAGAAACCCTTTTTGAGAACTCAGAGTGAGTAAATTGGCCATTTTTCATGCACTTTTAACCATTCCATAAATCTTGTGTTTTGGGCCCCTGGAAGCATGAAAATCACTTTAAACATGCTAATTTTAGCTCTAACACTGATGATCCACCTACAAATGTGAACTGACGTTCAAAAATAAAACATTTGAAAACGGACCATTTTCCACATTTCTGAAGCATGACGTAATGGGGGGGTGTTATCTCTTTTGTCGAAAATCAGCCGTTTTTGCTCGAACATTAAATGCCTCCAAATGGTATTTAATTAACTTCCCGAGCCCCTGGAAGCATGAAAATCACTTTAAACATGCTAATTTTAGCCTTAACACTGATGATCCACCTACAAATGTGAACTGACGTTCAAAAATAAAACATTTGAAAACGGACCATTTTCCACATTTCTGAAGCATGACGTAATGGGGGGGTGTTATCTCTTTTGTCGAAAATTAGCCGTTTTTGCTCGAACATTAAATGCCTCCAAATGGTATTTAATTAACTTCCTGGGGTGAAGAAACCCTTTTTGAGAACTCAGAGTGAGTAAATTGGCCATTTTCATGCACTTTTAACCATTCCATAAATCTTGTGTTTTGGGCCCCTGGAAGCATGAAAATCACTTTAAACATGCTAATTTTAGCTCTAACACTGATGATCCACCTACAAATGTGAACTGACGTTCAAAAATAAAACATTTGAAAACGGACCATTTTCCACATTTCTGAAGCATGACGTAATGGGGGGGTGTTATCTCTTTTGTCGAAAATCAGCCGTTTTTGCTCGAACATTAAATGCCTCCAAATGGTATTTAATTAACTTCCCGAGCCCCTGGAAGCATGAAAATCACTTTAAACATGCTAATTTTAGCTCTAACACTGATGATCCACCTACAAATGTGAACTGACGTTCAAAAATAAAACATTTGAAAACGGACCATTTTCCACATTTCTGAAGCATGACGTAATGGGGGGGTGTTATCTCTTTTGTCGAAAATCAGCCGTTTTTGCTCGAACATTAAATGCCTCCAAATGGTATTTAATTAACTTCCCGGGGTGAAGAAACCCTTTTTGAGAACTCAGAGTGAGTAAATTGGCCATTTTCATGCACTTTTAACCATTCCATAAATCTTGTGTTTTGGGCCCCTGGAAGCATGAAAATCACTTTAAACATGCTAATTTTAGCTCTAACACTGATGATCCACCTACAAATGTGAACTGACGTTCAAAAATAAAACATTTGAAAACGGACCATTTTCCACATTTCTGAAGCATGACGTAATGGGGGGGGTGTTATCTCTTTTGTCGAAAATCAGCCGTTTTTGCTCGAACATTAAATGCCTCCAAATGGTATTTAATTAACTTCCCGAGCCCCTGGAAGCATGAAAATCACTTTAAACATGCTAATTTTAGCTCTAACACTGATGATCCACCTACAAATGTGAACTGACGTTCAAAAATAAAACATTTGAAAACGGACCATTTTCCACATTTCTGAAGCATGACGTAATTGGGGGGTGTTATCTCTTTTGTCGAAAATCAGCCGTTTTTGCTCGAACATTAAATGCCTCCAAATGGTATTTAATTAACTTCCCGAGCCCCTGGAAGCATGAAAATCACTTTAAACATGCTAATTTTAGCTCTAACACTGATGATCCACCTACAAATGTGAACTGACGTTCAAAAATAAAACATTTGAAAACGGACCATTTTCCACATTTCTGAAGCATGACGTAATGGGGGGGTGTTATCTCTTTTGTCGAAAATCAGCCGTTTTTGCTCGAACATTAAATGCCTCCAAATGGTATTTAATTAACTTCCCGGGGTGAAGAAACCCTTTTTGAGAACTCAGAGTGAGTAAATTGGCCATTTTCATGCACTTTTAACCATTCCATAAATCTTGTGTTTTGGGCCCCTGGAAGCATGAAAATCACTTTAAACATGCTAATTTTAGCTCTAACACTGATGATCCACCTACAAATGTGAACTGACGTTCAAAAATAAAACATTTGAAAACGGACCATTTTCCACATTTCTGAAGCATGACGTATGGAAAGGGGCGACCACTCGGTCCCCCCGAACGTATGGCGGAGTGCCTCGATCCCCCCGGGAAGCCATTTTTGGGCGGGAGGCGCGTCTCGGCTGGTATGCCCGAAGCGGCGTAGCCGGGGCGCGCCTTTTCCCGCCCTAGAGTGGGCTGGCCTAGACACCGACATAGCCAGCCCCGCCCTAGGGGCAGGCAGGGGCGGGTTCTCGCCCGCCCTGAAGACGGATAAAAAGAGACGCAAGACCAGAAGACGTCCTCTTGTTCTTGTGCTCCGAAGCTGCACCTCCTCGCTACCCGTGAGCTCGGGACAGAACGAAGAGCCAATTTTGAGCGTTTTGATCTTTTTCTTTGTCTTCTAGATACTTCGTCGGAGAAATGCCAAAGAAAGTCGCAAAGAGGATGACGACCGACCAGATGGTGCGGGCCCTTTGCAAAGAGGTGTCCGACATAAAGAAACAGTTGGCGAAACGGGACGGGGAGGAGGGTTCGGGCCCTGCGCCGGCTGGAGGGAGACCTAAGAGGCCGAGAAGGGTTCCAGCCGGTGGAGACGTCCCGGTCCCCTCTGTACCGCTCGAGGCGCCGACCCCAGTACCAATGGAGGGGAATCCAATCCCCGTTGTCGTCACCCCGACATCCAAAGAAGACATGCCCCCCGAGCTGGCAGCACTGCTAGCAGCTTGGTTGGGGGATAGTAGTGATGGCGCCACGGCTGCCGAGGCACAGGCGCTGATAAAAGGGCTTCGTGAGAAGAGAGACGCAGCCAAAGTGACTGCGCCGTTGGCGGGAATAGACAAGCCGCAAGCGGCCGAAGCTGCGTCCGGTGCAGGTAAGCGGCCATTGCCGATTGCAAGGGACGAGTCAGCACCCTCTCGTAGAGAGAGATTGGGACAACATGTGCCTTTAGCTATAAAAGAAAAGATCTGGGCTGGGGAATACGTGAATATTTTCTCCTTGCTTGTTGATCATTATGAGGTGGAGCATGTTAAAAGTCAGAAGGACCTAATGCATCCGAGTGTTTGGCGCGCAAAAATGGCCGCCTTTAAGGTAAATGAGAATATTGGCAACTGGGGCAATGCGTGGGGTATTTTTACATCGATTTTGGGGGAACGTAGGCCCGAGTTGCTTTCTGAATTTCCCATTTATCAATCACGAATTATGGGTTACTCGACAGCGTATCAAGGTAACCATTGGTTTTGTTATGACAATCTGTTCAGGAAAGAAAAGGAACATAACAAGGGTTTGACTTGGGATTGTTACGATTCTGTAACATGGGATAAAATGAAAGAATCAGGAATGTTAAAGATGCCATTGGTTGGGAGCAATGTCGTAGATTACTCCCGCCAAAATGTGGGGACGCCCTTTCGACCAAGTACGAGCACCGACGATCAGTCGAGGCCCGCAGGCAATACAGGAAGGAAGGGTTTCTGCTTTAATTTCAACAAAGGGAAATGTACCAGACCTCCGGGATCGTGTAAATTCAAACATGAGTGTAGTACGTGTGGGTCGTCCCATCCTGAGTCATCGTGTAGAGCCAGAACGGGTGAGAATGGGGGTAAGGGAGGCGCCAAACAGGTCTAAACTAGTCCGAGGGGCGCCTTTACCAACCCCGATTGATACCTTGGCAATGATTCCCTGGCTCAGTGAATACCCGGATCGTACTTCTGCTGGGGTGCTGCGGAACGGTTTTTCATATGGTTTCCGCATCCCGGTAGGGGACTTTCAGGGTGTAGGGATTTGTAAAAATCAACTTTCTGTTTTACAACATACATCTGTGGTGCAAGAAAAAATTCAGAAAGAGGTCAACCGGGGACGGGTCGCTGGCCCGTTTAGTGTACTCCCGGTACCGGATTTTGTTTGTTCTCCGTTAGGGGTGGTCCCCAAGAAGGACCCAGGTGAGTTTCGTTTGATCCATAATTTGTCTGCTCCACACGGCCTTTCGGTGAACGACGCAATTGATCCAGAAGTTTGTTCGGTGCGATACGCATCGTTTGATGAGGCAGTAGCCATCTTGAATCGCCTGGGGCCCGGGACGTTGATGGCGAAATCAGATATCGAGTCAGCGTTCCGGTTGCTCCCGGTACACCCAGACGATCAGCGTCTTTTGGGATTCGGGTTCCAGGGGTCATTTTACATGGATAGGTGTATGCCAATGGGATGCTCTATATCATGTGCTTATTTTGAGCAATTCAGTACTTTCCTGCAATGGGTGTTCACGAAGAAAACGGGGTTCCGAAATGTAATGCACTACCTTGACGATTTTTTGTTCCTTGGTCCCGCCGGAAATCCCGAATGTGCTCAGGCCTTAGCTGAATTCTGTGTGTTGATGGGTCATTTTGGCGTGCCATTGGCACCGGGTAAAACTATGGGTCCCACGACTTGCCTCGAGTTTTTGGGGATCGAGTTGGACTCAAGGGAGGGGTGTTTTCGTTTACCAGCTAGCAAAGTGTTAAAATTCAGGGCAGCCCTCCAAGTATGTTTGAATGCATCTAAGGTTACACTGCATCAGTTGCAACAATTAGTGGGAAAGTTGAACTTTGCCTTGAGGGTGATCCCAATGGCTCGCCCTTTTTCCCGCTCAATTGCCCAAGCGATGGTTGGCCTAAAGGAGGGTCATCATCGCACGAGGTTATCGGCTGAGGTCCGCCAGGACATGCGGATTTGGTTAGCATTTTTGGCGGACTTCAATGGCCGAGTCGTCTGGAACAAGCCAGCCGTGTCCTCAGAAGAGCTTGGGCTATGGACAGATTCAGCGGGAAGCATAGGCTTTGGCGCCATCTTCGGCACAAAGTGGTCTGCTCAAAGGTGGCCCCTATGGTGGCACGAGAAGGGGCTAACGAGTAATATTGCTTTCCTTGAACTATTTCCCATTCTGGTGGCCCTGAGAACCTGGCCAGAAGGGTTCAGAGATCATTCTGTCGTGTTCTGGTCCGACAATATGACCGTGGTAGAATGTATCAATAGTCAGGCAGCCCATTGTAAATTGATTTTGAGGCTGCTCAAAGAAATTGTCCTACTGTGTATGCAACTGAACGTGGTATTCAGAGCAAAACATGTCCCAGGGGTGATGAATCAGGCTGCTGATGCACTGTCTCGTTTTCACATGCAGGCTTTCTCGGGTTTCCTTCCTTCAGCGGACCCGGAGCCGGCACCCTTCCCCGAAGCTCTCTGGTCTCTCGGTGCCCCGAACTTCGTCACCTCGTGGGAGAGAGTCTAGCACCCAGGACAAGGAAGGCATATGAAGGGGCGTTCCAGGCCTATTTAGCCTTTTTGGGGGCAGAGAGAGGGGGACTTTGGGGTCAGGAAGAGTGGGTTCTACTTTTTCTGATGTCCTTACGTAGGGCTGGGAAATCGGTGGCTACGGCCCAAAGGCATCGTGCCGCCATTTCTTTTGTTGCCAGGGCCCATGGCATCCTGGACCCAACAGCGTCTTTTACAGTACAGAAAGCGCTGCGTGGGTGGCAACGCCTAGAGGGTCGCAGAGTAGACGTAAGACGACCGATAGGTTTAGACAGGTTGTCCCAGTTACTGGCCACACTCCCTAACACATGCTCGTCCCCTCTTGAGACCTGTTTGTTCCGGACTGCATTTACGCTGGCATTTCACGGGGCTATGAGAGTTAGTGAGCTAGTTGCAAGGAACAAACAGGATGTGACGGGGGGCTTGTGCAGGGAACATGTTCAGATCAGGGGTGATGCGATGATTGTCTCCTTTCTCAGGTCCAAGACTGACCAAGATGGGAGAGGGGACTGCACGATCATTCGCAGGAACCCCGAGTCATCCATGTGTCCGGTACAGTGCTTAGAAGATTACCTAGCACGAAGGGTGGCATCATGGGGGGGGACATTGTTGAGGCATGCAGACGCCACCCCGCTGACGAGGTTTCAATTTCAGCGGGTGCTTGCAATGGCCATTGCCGCAGCGGGCTTGGACCCGGGCGAATTTGGGACCCATTCCTTTCGAATAGGGGCTGCCACTGAAGCTACAGCCAGGGGTCTTAATGTAGAACAAGTGAAACGTGTGGGGCGCTGGTCCTCCAATTGTTATAAGAGGTATGTGCGATTGCACATGTTGTGAAGCAGTAATCATGTACTCACGCTTCTTGTCTTTTGTTTGTTTTCAGTTGCGCAAGCCTACGCGGCAGGGCGGACTGTGCAGTCGACCCAACACCCGGCCAGCGGTCGCACGTCACCGGCTGTGAGGAAGGAGGTGTGGGTCGTGGGCCACTCATTCGTGAGACGGGCCGCAGACGTATTCAAAGCAGGTGACATGATTCACGTACCTGGGGAATACGGGTACAGAGTGTCCTTCTACGGAAGGGGCGGTCTCTGTATTGACCAGTTTCAGGAATTTTTTGAGGGTTTGTTAGAGCGGATGAGGTCACCGCCGTCCATAGTCATAGTGCATTTGGGGGGCAATGATTTGGTCACCACCGGTAGACGACTTCTCCTGGAGGCTATGCTATCCACAGTAAGTTGGTTAGCGAGGAGAGTTCCGGGGTGCATAATTGCGTGGTCTCATATGATACCACGAAAAGTGTGGCGGGGGGCTATCTCGATCCCTGCTTTGAATCATTCTGTTAGAAAATTGAATAACAAAGTGAGTAGGTTGTTCCGTTCCAAGACATTGCATTCGATCTCGCATAGTTGTATTAAGGATGACAGTATGTATCTGGGGGATGGTGTGCATTTGTCGAGGGTGGGGAATGAGTTACTCATAGGTGACTTCTTAGCTTGGTTAAAATCGTTAAAACATGACCTTTAGGTAGGAGTTTTGTGGGGGGTCCGGATAGCCGGTCAACTATCCGGACCTGTGGCGGTAAGGTCATGATCGGTGAGCACTAATTGGTAGATCCCTATGAGTGGGCGTCACCCAACACGGATGGGAGCGCTCGGGAGAGGTGGCCATTGGCCCCTCAATGGGGAGGCGGTCCCGTCTAAGGGCGGGTCGCCGGAAGTAAAGGAAAGGCGGTCAAGGCCCCTTCCTTTGTAGGAGGGGTTACAGCCCCCTCCTGGGGGAATTTCCCGGGGCCAGTGTCATCTGCGACGGCAGATGCGGTAAGTTGTGTGGGGTGGGGGGAAGGTACACGATACCTTCGAGATACCACACACAAGTCTTCGAACGACCTTTAAATGGCGTCGAGTCTTAAGTGCCCCCGTCAAGTCAAGGGAAATTGTTAGTAGTTGCACTTGAGGTAAGCCTCTGTGCTGTCGCCCCTCCCAAGTGGGAGGGGTAAGTCTGGTTAGGGATCTTGACACCGGTTATGACCTTGCTGTTGGCCCTTAAACGTTAGGATGTACAATTTCAGTGTTTCTAGAGAATGTTTTTGTAGGATGCTAGTTCGGCTAGGAGAACCTCTGTATTAGAGAATATGTTAAGGTTAGCCAAACATCGCAATGTGATAATGAAATTGTACATAACATGAAACGTTTAATGTTTTAATTTTTTGTTTTAATAAATACGGCCGGGAGGGTCACTCCCTCCCACATCCAAAAACTTTAAGAACTGTTTCCGGTTTCCCTCCTTTTGGGGATTGTGTTGAGAGGGGGTGGCGGGTATCTCAGCCATGTGGAAAGGGGCGACCACTCGGTCCCCCCGAACGTATGGCGGAGTGCCTCGATCCCCCCGGGAAGCCATTTTTGGGCGGGAGGCGCGTCTCGGCTGGTATGCCCGAAGCGGCGTAGCCGGGGCGCGCCTTTTCCCGCCCTAGAGTGGGCTGGCCTAGACACCGACATAGCCAGCCCCGCCCTAGGGGCAGGCAGGGGCGGGTTCTCGCCCGCCCTGAAGACGGATAAAAAGAGACGCAAGACCAGAAGACGTCCTCTTGTTCTTGTGCTCCGAAGCTGCACCTCCTCGCTACCCGTGAGCTCGGGACAGAACGAAGAGCCAATTTTGACCCACCCACCAGCCCCTGATGACAGCAAGTCGTTGTGCAATAAAGTGAATTTTTATAAGTATGTTTTCCGTTTTGTTTACAGGCTATGAAAGTATCAGTTTGTTGTTGATCATAATAAAGTATGGTGATTATCGTGTAAGTTGTTACGATTAAAATGATTTGATGTAGTATCGCATTTTAAACATATTCTTTCGGTCGTAGCGACCAATGTTTTCTTAGGTTTGAGTAAGAATTGTCGTATTTATTTTTTGGTAGGCGGTAAGGTCATGATCGGTGAGCACTAATTGGTAGATCCCTATGAGTGGGCGTCACCCAACACGGATGGGAGCGCTCGGGAGAGGTGGCCATTGGCCCCTCAATGGGGAGGCGGTCCCGTCTAAGGGCGGGTCGCCGGAAGTAAAGGAAAGGCGGTCAAGGCCCCTTCCTTTGTAGGAGGGGTTACAGCCCCCTCCTGGGGGAATTTCCCGGGGCCAGTGTCATCTGCGACGGCAGATGCGGTAAGTTGTGTGGGGTGGGGGGAAGGTACACGATACCTTCGAGATACCACACACAAGTCTTCGAACGACCTTTAAATGGCGTCGAGTCTTAAGTGCCCCCGTCAAGTCAAGGGAAATTGTTAGTAGTTGCACTTGAGGTAAGCCTCTGTGCTGTCGCCCCTCCCAAGTGGGAGGGGTAAGTCTGGTTAGGGATCTTGACACCGGTTATGACCTTGCTGTTGGCCCTTAAACGTTAGGATGTACAATTTCAGTGTTTCTAGAGAATGTTTTTGTAGGATGCTAGTTCGGCTAGGAGAACCTCTGTATTAGAGAATATGTTAAGGTTAGCCAAACATCGCAATGTGATAATGAAATTGTACATAACATGAAACGTTTAATGTTTTAATTTTTTGTTTTAATAAATACGGCCGGGAGGGTCACTCCCTCCCACATCCAAAAACTTTAAGAACTGTTTCCGGTTTCCCTCCTTTTGGGGATTGTGTTGAGAGGGGGTGGCGGGTATCTCAGCCATGATGGGGGGGTGTTATCTCTTTTGTCGAAAATCAGCCGTTTTTGCTCGAACATTAAATGCCTCCAAATGGTATTTAATTAACTTCCCGAGCCCCTGGAAGCATGAAAATCACTTTAAACATGCTAATTTTAGCTCTAACACTGATGATCCACCTACAAATGTGAACTGACGTTCAAAAATAAAACATTTGAAAACGGACCATTTTCCACATTTCTGAAGCATGACGTAATGGGGGGGTGTTATCTCTTTTGTCGAAAATCAGTCGTTTTTGCTCGAACATTAAATGCCTCCAAATGGTATTTATTTCACTTCCCGGGGTGAAGAAACCCTTTTTGAGAACTCAGAGTGAGTAAATTGGCCATTTTCATGCACTTTTAACCATTCCATAAATCTTGTGTTTTGGGCCCCTGGAAGCATGAAAATCACTTTAAACATGCTAATTTTAGCTCTAACACTGATGATCCACCTACAAATGTGAACTGTCGTTCAAAAATAAAACATTTGAAAACGGACCATTTTCCACATTTCTGAAGCATGACGTAATGGGGGGGGGTGTTATCTCTTTTGTCGAAAATCAGCCGTTTTTGCTCGAACATTAAATGCCTCCAAATGGTATTTAATTAACTTCCCGAGCCCCTGGAAGCATGAAAATCACTTTAAACATGCTAATTTTAGCTCTAACACTGATGATCCACCTACAAATGTGAACTGACGTTCAAAAATAAAACATTTGAAAATGGACCATTTTCCACATTTCTGAAGCATGACGTAATGGGGGGTGTTATCTCTTTTGTCGAAAATCAGCCGTTTTTGCTCGAACATTAAATGCCTCCAAATGGTATTTAATTAACTTCCCGGGGTGAAGAAACCCTTTTTGAGAACTCAGAGTGAGTAAATTGGCCATTTTCATGCACTTTTAACCATTCCATAAATCTTGTGTTTTGGGCCCCTGGAAGCATGAAAATCACTTTAAACATGCTAATTTTAGCTCTAACACTGATGATCCACCTACAAATGTGAACTGACGTTCAAAAATAAAACATTTGAAAACGGACCATTTTCCACATTTCTGAAGCATGACGTAATGGGGGGGTGTTATCTCTTTTGTCGAAAATCAGCCGTTTTTGCTCGAACATTAAATGCCTCCAAATGGTATTTAATTAACTTCCCGAGCCCCTGGAAGCATGAAAATCACTTTAAACATGCTAATTTTAGCTCTAACACTGATGATCCACCTACAAATGTGAACTGACGTTCAAAAATAAAACATTTGAAAACGGACCATTTTCCACATTTCTGAAGCATGACGTAATGGGGGGGTGTTATCTCTTTTGTCGAAAATCAGCCGTTTTTGCTCGAACATTAAATGCCTCCAAATGGTATTTAATTAACTTCCCGGGGTGAAGAAACCCTTTTTGAGAACTCAGAGTGAGTAAATTGGCCATTTTCATGCACTTTTAACCATTCCATAAATCTTGTGTTTTGGGCCCCTGGAAGCATGAAAATCACTTTAAACATGCTAATTTTAGCTCTAACACTGATGATCCACCTACAAATGTGAACTGACGTTCAAAAATAAAACATTTGAAAACGGACCATTTTCCACATTTCTGAAGCATGACGTAATGGGGGGGTGTTATCTCTTTTGTCGAAAATCAGCCGTTTTTGCTCGAACATTAAATGCCTCCAAATGGTATTTAATTAACTTCCCGAGCCCCTGGAAGCATGAAAATCACTTTAAACATGCTAATTTTAGCTCTAACACTGATGATCCACCTACAAATGTGAACTGACGTTCAAAAATAAAACATTTGAAAACGGACCATTTTCCACATTTCTGAAGCATGACGTAATGGGGGGGTGTTATCTCTTTTGTCGAAAATCAGTCGTTTTTGCTCGAACATTAAATGCCTCCAAATGGTATTTATTTCACTTCCCGGGGTGAAGAAACCCTTTTTGAGAACTCAGAGTGAGTAAATTGGCCATTTTCATGCACTTTTACCCATCCCATTAATCTTGTGTTTTGGGCCCCTGGAAGCATGAAAATCACTTTAAACATGCTAATTTTAGCTCTAACACTGATGATCCACCTACAAATGTGAACTGACGTTCAAAAATAAAACATTTGAAAACGGACCATTTTCCACATTTCTGAAGCATGACGTAATGGGGGGGTGTTATCTCTTTTGTCGAAAATCAGCCGTTTTTGCTCGAACATTAAATGCCTCCAAATGGTATTTAATTAACTTCCCGCGGTGAAGAAACGCTTTTTGAGAACTCAGAGTGAGTAAATTGGCCATTTTCATGCACTTTTAACCATTCCATAAATCTTGTGTTTTGGGCCCCTGGAAGCATGAAAATCACTTTAAACATGCTAATTTTAGCTCTAACACTGATGATCCACCTACAAATGTGAACTGTCGTTCAAAAATAAAACATTTGAAAACGGACCATTTTCCACATTTCTGAAGCATGACGTAATGGGGGGGGGTGTTATCTCTTTTGTCGAAAATCAGCCGTTTTTGCTCGAACATTAAATGCCTCCAAATGGTATTTAATTAACTTCCCGAGCCCCTGGAAGCATGAAAATCACTTTAAACATGCTAATTTTAGCTCTAACACTGATGATCCACCTACAAATGTGAACTGACGTTCAAAAATAAAACATTTGAAAATGGACCATTTTCCACATTTCTGAAGCATGACGTAATGGGGGGTGTTATCTCTTTTGTCGAAAATCAGCCGTTTTTGCTCGAACATTAAATGCCTCCAAATGGTATTTAATTAACTTCCCGGGGTGAAGAAACCCTTTTTGAGAACTCAGAGTGAGTAAATTGGCCATTTTCATGCACTGTTAACCATTCCATAAATCTTGTGTTTTGGGCCCCTGGAAGCATGAAAATCACTTTAAACATGCTAATTTTAGCTCTAACACTGATGATCCACCTACAAATGTGAACTGACGTTCAAAAATAAAACATTTGAAAACGGACCATTTTCCACATTTCTGAAGCATGTCGTAATGGGGGGGTGTTATCTCTTTTGTCGAAAATCAGCCGTTTTTGCTCGAACATTAAATGCCTCCAAATGGTATTTAATTAACTTCCCGAGCCCCTGGAAGCATGAAAATCACTTTAAACATGCTAATTTTAGCTCTAACACTGATGATCCACCTACAAATGTGAACTGACGTTCAAAAATAAAACATTTGAAAACGGACCATTTTCCACATTTCTGAAGCATGACGTAATGGGGGGGTGTTATCTCTTTTGTCGAAAATCAGCCGTTTTTGCTCGAACATTAAATGCCTCCAAATGGTATTTATTTCACTTCCCGAGCCCCTGGAAGCATGAAAATCACTTTAAACATGCTAATTTTAGCTCTAACACTGATGATCCACCTACAAATGTGAACTGACGTTCAAAAATAAAACATTTGAAAACGGACCATTTTCCACATTTCTGAAGCATGACGTAATGGGGGGGTGTTATCTCTTTTGTCGAAAATCAGCCGTTTTTGCTCGAACATTAAATGCCTCCAAATGGTATTTAATTAACTTCCCGGGGTGAAGAAACCCTTTTTGAGAACTCAGAGTGAGTAAATTGGCCATTTTCATGCACTTTTAACCATTCCATAAATCTTGTGTTTTGGGCCCCTGGAAGCATGAAAATCACTTTAAACATGCTAATTTTAGCTCTAACACTGATGATCCACCTACAAATGTGAACTGACGTTCAAAAATAAAACATTTGAAAACGGACCATTTTCCACATTTCTGAAGCATGACGTAATGGGGGGGTGTTATCTCTTTTGTCGAAAATCAGCCGTTTTTGCTCGAACATTAAATGCCTCCAAATGGTATTTAATTAACTTCCCGAGCCCCTGGAAGCATGAAAATCATTTTAAACATGCTAATTTTAGCTCTAACACTGATGATCCACCTACAAATGTGAACTGACGTTCAAAAATAAAACATTTGAAAACGGACCATTTTCCACATTTCTGAAGCATGACGTAATGGGGGGGTGTTATCTCTTTTGTCGAAAATCAGCCGTTTTTGCTCGAACATTAAATGCCTCCAAATGGTATTTAATTAACTTCCCGGGGTGAAGAAACCCTTTTTGAGAACTCAGAGTGAGTAAATTGGCCATTTTCATGCACTTTTAACCATTCCATAAATCTTGTGTTTTGGGCCCCTGGAAGCATGAAAATCACTTTAAACATGCTAATTTTAGCTCTAACACTGATGATCCACCTACAAATGTAAACTGACGTTCAAAAATAAAACATTTGTACACGGACCATTTTCCACATTTCTGAAGCATGACGTAATGGGGGGATGTTATCTCTTTTGTCGAAAATCAGCCGTTTTTGCTCGAACATTAAATGCCTCCAAATGGTATTTAATTAACTTCCCGAGCCTCTGGAAGCATGAAAATCACTTTAAACATGCTAATTTTAGCTCTAACACTGATGATCCACCTACAAATGTGAACTGACGTTCAAAAATAAAACATTTGAAAACGGACCATTTTCCACATTTCTGAAGCATGACGTAATGGGGGGGTGTTATCTCTTTTGTCGAAAATCAGCCGTTTTTGCTCGAACATTAAATGCCTCCAAATGGTATTTAATTAACTTCCCGGGGTGAAGAAACCCTTTTTGAGAACTCAGAGTGAGTAAATTGGCCATTTTCATGCACTTTTAACCATTCCATAAATCTTGTGTTTTGGGCCCCTGGAAGCATGAAAATCACTTTAAACATGCTAATTTTAGCTCTAACACTGATGATCCACCTACAAATGTGAACTGACGTTCAAAAATAAAACATTTGAAAACGGACCATTTTCCACATTTCTGAAGCATGACGTAATGGGGGGGTGTTATCTCTTTTGTCGAAAATCAGCCGTTTTTGCTCGAACATTAAATGCCTCCAAATGGTATTTAATTAACTTCCCGAGCCCCTGGAAGCATGAAAATCACTTTAAACATGCTAATTTTAGCTCTAACACTGATGATCCACCTACAAATGTGAACTGACGTTCAAAAATAAAACATTTGAAAACGGACCATTTTCCACATTTCTGAAGCATGACGTAATGGGGGGTGTTATCTCTTTTGTCGAAAATCAGCCGTTTTTGCTCGAACATTAAATGCCTCCAAATGGTATTTAATTAACTTCCCGGGGTGAAGAAACCCTTTTTGAGAACTCAGAGTGAGTAAATTGGCCATTTTCATGCACTTTTAACCATTCCATAAATCTTGTGTTTTGGGCCCCTGGAAGCATGAAAATCACTTTAAACATGCTAATTTTAGCTCTAACACTGATGATCCACCTACAAATGTGAACTGACGTTCAAAAATAAAACATTTGAAAACGGACCCTTTTCCACATTTCTGAAGCATGACGTAATGGGGGGGTGTTATCTCTTTTGTCGAAAATCAGCCGTTTTTGCTCGAACATTAAATGCCTCCAAATGGTATTTAATTAACTTCCCGAGCCCCTGGAAGCATGAAAATCACTTTAAACATGCTAATTTTAGCTCTAACACTGATGATCCACCTACAAATGTGAACTGACGTTCAAAAATAAAACATTTGAAAACGGACCATTTTCCACATTTCTGAAGCATGACGTAATGGGGGGGGTGTTATCTCTTTTGTCGAAAATCAGCCGTTTTTGCTCGAACATTAAATGCCTCCAAATGGTATTTAATTAACTTCCCGGGGTGAAGAAACCCTTTTTGAGAACTCAGAGTGAGTAAATTGGCCATTTTCATGCACTTTTAACCATTCCATAAATCTTGTGTTTTGGGCCCCTGGAAGCATGAAAATCACTTTAAACATGCTAATTTTAGCTCTAACACTGATGATCCACCTACAAATGTGAACTGACGTTCAAAAATAAAACATTTGAAAACGGACCCTTTTCCACATTTCTGAAGCATGACGTAATGGGGGGGTGTTATCTCTTTTGTCGAAAATCAGCCGTTTTTGCTCGAACATTAAATGCCTCCAAATGGTATTTAATTAACTTCCCGGGGTGAAGAAACCCTTTTTGAGAACTCAGAGTGAGTAAATTGGCCATTTTCATGCACTTTTAACCATTCCATAAATCTTGTGTTTTGGGCCCCTGGAAGCATGAAAATCACTTTAAACATGCTAATTTTAGCTCTAACACTGATGATCCACCTACAAATGTGAACTGACGTTCAAAAATAAAACATTTGAAAACGGACCCTTTTCCACATTTCTGAAGCATGACGTAATGGGGGGGTGTTATCTCTTTTGTCGAAAATCAGCCGTTTTTGCTCGAACATTAAATGCCTCCAAATGGTATTTAATTAACTTCCCGAGCCCCTGGAAGCATGAAAATCACTTTAAACATGCTAATTTTAGCTCTAACACTGATGATCCACCTACAAATGTGAACTGACGTTCAAAAATAAAACATTTGAAAACTGACCATTTTCCACATTTCTGAAGCATGACGTAATGGGGGGGGTGTTATCTCTTTTGTCGAAAATCAGCCGTTTTTGCTCGAACATTAAATGCCTCCAAATGGTATTTAATTAACTTCCCGGGGTGAAGAAACCCTTTTTGAGAACTCAGAGTGAGTAAATTGGCCATTTTCATGCACTTTTAACCATTCCATAAATCTTGTGTTTTGGGCCCCTGGAAGCATGAAAATCACTTTAAACATGCTAATTTTAGCTCTAACACTGATGATCCACCTACAAATGTGAACTGACGTTCAAAAATAAAACATTTGAAAACGGACCCTTTTCCACATTTCTGAAGCATGACGTAATGGGGGGGTGTTATCTCTTTTGTCGAAAATCAGCCGTTTTTGCTCGAACATTAAATGCCTCCAAATGGTATTTAATTAACTTCCCGAGCCCCTGGAAGCATGAAAATCACTTTAAACATGCTAATTTTAGCTCTAACACTGATGATCCACCTACAAATGTGAACTGACGTTCAAAAATAAAACATTTGAAAACGGACCATTTTCCACATTTCTGAAGCATGACGTAATGGGGGGGTGTTATCTCTTTTGTCGAAAATCAGCCGTTTTTGCTCGAACATTAAATGCCTCCAAATGGTATTTAATTAACTTCCCGGGGTGAAGAAACCCTTTTTGAGAACTCAGAGTGAGTAAATTGGCCATTTTCATGCACTTTTAACCATTCCATAAATCTTGTGTTTTGGGCCCCTGGAAGCATGAAAATCACTTTAAACATGCTAATTTTAGCTCTAACACTGATGATCCACCTACAAATGTGAACTGACGTTCAAAAATAAAACATTTGAAAATGGACCATTTTCCACATTTCTGAAGCATGACGTAATGGGGGGGTGTTATCTCTTTTGTCGAAAATCAGCCGTTTTTGCTCGAACATTAAATGCCTCCAAATGGTATTTAATTAACTTCCCGAGCCCCTGGAAGCATGAAAATCACTTTAAACATGCTAATTTAAGCTCTAACACTGATGATCCACCTACAAATGTGAACTGACGTTCAAAAATAAAACATTTGAAAACTGACCATTTTCCACATTTCCGAAGCATGACGTAATGGGGGGGTGTTATCTCTTTTGTCGAAAATCAGCCGTTTTTGCTCGAACATTAAATGCCTCCAAATGGTATTTAATTAACTTCCCGGGGTGAAGGAACCCTTTTTGAGAACTCAGAGTGAGTAAATTGGCCATTTTCATGCACTTTTAACCATTCCATAAATCTTGTGTTTTGGGCCCCTGGAAGCATGAAAATCACTTTAAACATGCTAATTTTAGCTCTAACACTGATGATCCACCTACAAATGTGAACTGACGTTCAAAAATAAAACATTTGAAAACGGACCATTTTCCACATTTCTGAAGCATGACGTAATGGGGGGGTGTTATCTCTTTTGTCGAAAATCAGCCGTTTTTGCTCGAACATTAAATGCCTCCAAATGGTATTTAATTAACTTCCCGAGCCCCTGGAAGCATGAAAATCACTTTAAACATGCTAATTTTAGCTCTAACACTGATGATCCACCTACAAATGTGAACTGACGTTCAAAAATAAAACATTTGAAAACGGACCATTTTCCACATTTCTGAAGCATGACGTAATGGGGGGGTGTTATCTCTTTTGTCGAAAATCAGCCGTTTTTGCTCGAACATTAAATGCCTCCAAATGGTATTTAATTAACTTCCCGGGGTGAAGAAACCCTTTTTGAGAACTCAGAGTGAGTAAATTGGCCATTTTCATGCACTTTTAACCATTCCATAAATCTTGTGTTTTGGGCCCCTGGAAGCATGAAAATCACTTTAAACATGCTAATTTTAGCTCTAACACTGATGATCCACCTACAAATGTGAACTGACGTTCAAAAATAAAACATTTGAAAACGGACCATTTTCCACATTTCTGAAGCATGACGTAATGGGGGGGTGTTATCTCTTTTGTCGAAAATCAGCCGTTTTTGCTCGAACATTAAATGCCTCCAAATGGTATTTAATTAACTTCCCGAGCCCCTGGAAGCATGAAAATCACTTTAAACATGCTAATTTTAGCTCTAACACTGATGATCCACCTACAAATGTGAACTGACGTTCAAAAATAAAACATTTGAAAACTGACCATTTTCCACATTTCTGAAGCATGACGTAATGGGGGGGTGTTATCTCTTTTGTCGAAAATCAGCCGTTTTTGCTCGAACATTAAATGCCTCCAAATGGTATTTAATTAACTTCCCAGGGTGAAGAAACCCTTTTTGAGAACTCAGAGTGAGTAAATTGGCCATTTTCATGCACTTTTAACCATTCCATAAATCTTGTGTTTTGGGCCCCTGGAAGCATGAAAATCACTTTAAACATGCTAATTTTAGCTCTAACACTGATGATCCACCTACAAATGTGAACTGACGTTCAAAAATAAAACATTTGAAAATGGACCATTTTCCACATTTCTGAAGCATGACGTAATGGGGGGGTGTTATCTCTTTTGTCGAAAATCAGCCGTTTTTGCTCGAACATTAAATGCCTCCAAATGGTATTTAATTAACTTCCCGAGCCCCTGGAAGCATGAAAATCACTTTAAACATGCTAATTTAAGCTCTAACACTGATGATCCACCTACAAATGTGAACTGACGTTCAAAAATAAAACATTTGAAAACGGACCATTTTCCACATTTCTGAAGCATGACGTAATGGGGGGGTGTTATCTCTTTTGTCGAAAATCAGCCGTTTTTGCTCGAACATTAAATGCCTCCAAATGGTATTTAATTAACTTCCCGGGGTGAAGAAACCCTTTTTGAGAACTCAGAGTGAGTAAATTGGCCATTTTCATGCACTTTTAACCATTCCATAAATCTTGTGTTTTGGGCCCCTGGAAGCATGAAAATCACTTTAAACATGCTAATTTTAGCTCTAACACTGATGATCCACCTACAAATGTGAACTGACGTTCAAAAATAAAACATTTGAAAACGGACCATTTTCCACATTTCTGAAGCATGACGTAATGGGGGGGGTGTTATCTCTTTTGTCGAAAATCAGCCGTTTTTGCTCGAACATTAAATGCCTCCAAATGGTATTTAATTAACTTCCCGAGCCCCTGGAAGCATGAAAATCACTTTAAACATGCTAATTTTAGCTCTAACACTGATGATCCACCTACAAATGTGAACTGACGTTCAAAAATAAAACATTTGAAAACGGACCATTTTCCACATTTCTGAAGCATGACGTAATGGGGGGGTGTTATCTCTTTTGTCGAAAATCAGCCGTTTTTGCTCGAACATTAAATGCCTCCAAATGGTATTTAATTAACTTCCCGGGGTGAAGAAACCCTTTTTGAGAACTCAGAGTGAGTAAATTGGCCATTTTCATGCACTTTTAACCATTCCATAAATCTTGTGTTTTGGGCCCCTGGAAGCATGAAAATCACTTTAAACATGCTAATTTTAGCTCTAACACTGATGATCCACCTACAAATGTGAACTGACGTTCAAAAATAAAACATTTGAAAACGGACCATTTTCCACATTTCTGAAGCATGACGTAATGGGGGGGTGTTATCTCTTTTGTCGAAAATCAGCCGTTTTTGCTCGAACATTAAATGCCTCCAAATGGTATTTAATTAACTTCCCGAGCCCCTGGAAGCATGAAAATCACTTTAAACATGCTAATTTTAGCTCTAACACTGATGATCCACCTACAAATGTGAACTGACGTTCAAAAATAAAACATTTGAAAACGGACCATTTTCCACATTTCTGAAGCATGACGTAATGGGGGGGTGTTATCTCTTTTGTCGAAAATCAGCCGTTTTTGCTCGAACATTAAATGCCTCCAAATGGTATTTAATTAACTTCCCGAGCCCCTGGAAGCATGAAAATCACTTTAAACATGCTAATTTTAGCTCTAACACTGATGATCCACCTACAAATGTGTACTGACGTTCAAAAATAAAACATTTGAAAACGGACCATTTTCCACATTTCTGAAGCATGACGTAAAGGGGGGTGTTATCTCTTTTGTCGAAAATCAGCCGTTTTTGCTCGAACATTAAATGCCTCCAAATGGTATTTAATTAACTTCCCGGGGTGAAGAAACCCTTTTTGAGAACTCAGAGTGAGTAAATTGGCCATTTTCATGCACTTTTAACCATTCCATAAATCTTGTGTTTTGGGCCCCTGGAAGCATGAAAATCACTTTAAACATGCTAATTTTAGCTCTAACACTGATGATCCACCTACAAATGTGAACTGACGTTCAAAAATAAAACATTTGAAAACGGACCATTTTCCACATTTCTGAAGCATGACGTAATGGGGGGGTGTTATCTCTTTTGTCGAAAATCAGCCGTTTTTGCTCGAACATTAAATGCCTCCAAATGGTATTTAATTAACTTCCCGAGCCCCTGGAAGCATGAAAATCACTTTAAACATGCTAATTTTAGCTCTAACACTGATGATCCACCTACAAATGTGAACTGACGTTCAAAAATAAAACATTTGAAAACGGACCATTTTCCACATTTCTGAAGCATGACGTAATGGGGGGGTGTTATCTCTTTTGTCGAAAATCAGCAGTTTTTGCTCGAACATTAAATGCCTCCAAATGGTATTTAATTAACTTCCCGAGCCCCTGGAAGCATGAAAATCACTTTAAACATGCTAATTTTAGCTCTAACACTGATGATCCACCTACAAATGTGAACTGACGTTCAAAAATAAAACATTTGAAAACGGACCATTTTCCACATTTCTGAAGCATGACGTAATGGGGGGGTGTTATCTCTTTTGTCGAAAATCAGCCGTTTTTGCTCGAACATTAAATGCCTCCAAATGGTCTAATTAACTTCCCGGGGTGAAGAAACCCTTTTTGAGAACTCAGAGTGAGTAAATTGGCCATTTTCATGCACTTTTAACCATTCCATAAATCTTGTGTTTTGGGCCCCTGGAAGCATGAAAATCACTTTAAACATGCTAATTTTAGCTCTAACACTGATGATCCACCTACAAATGTGAACTGACGTTCAAAAATAAAACATTTGAAAACGGACCATTTTCCACATTTCTGAAGCATGACGTAATGGGGGGGTGTTATCTCTTTTGTCGAAAATCAGCCGTTTTTGCTCGAACATTAAATGCCTCCAAATGGTATTTAATTAACTTCCCGAGCCCCTGGAAGCATGAAAATCACTTTAAACATGCTAATTTTAGCTCTAACACTGATGATCCACCTACAAATGTGAACTGACGTTCAAAAATAAAACATTTGAAAACGGACCATTTTCCACATTTCTGAAGCATGACGTAATGGGGGGGTGTTATCTCTTTTGTCGAAAATCATCCGTTTTTGCTCGAACATTAAATGCCTCCAAATGGTATTTAATTACCTTCCCGGGGTGAAGAAACCCTTTTTGAGAACTCAGAGTGAGTAAATTGGCCATTTTCATGCACTTTTAACCATTCCATAAATCTTGTGTTTTGGGCCCCTGGAAGCATGAAAATCACTTTAAACATGCTAATTTTAGCTCTAACACTGATGATCCACCTACAAATGTGAACTGACGTTCAAAAATAAAACATTTGAAAACGGACCATTTTCCACATTTCTGAAGCATGACGTAATGGGGGGGTGTTATCTCTTTTGTCGAAAATCAGCCGTTTTTGCTCGAACATTAAATGCCTCCAAATGGTATTTAATTAACTTCCCGAGCCCCTGGAAGCATGAAAATCACTTTAAACATGCTAATTTTAGCTCTAACACTGATGATCCACCTACAAATGTGAACTGACGTTCAAAAATAAAACATTTGAAAACGGACCATTTTCCACATTTCTGAAGCATGACGTAATGGGGGGGTGTTATCTCTTTTGTCGAAAATCAGCCGTTTTTGCTCGAACATTAAATGCCTCCAAATGGTATTTAATTAACTTCCCGGGGTGAAGAAACCCTTTTTGAGAACTCAGAGTGAGTAAATTGGCCATTTTCATGCACTTTTAACCATTCCATAAATCTTGTGTTTTGGGCCCCTGGAAGCATGAAAATCACTTTAAACATGCTAATTTTAGCTCTAACACTGATTATCCACCTACAAATGTGAACTGACGTTCAAAAATAAAACATTTGAAAACGGACCATTTTCCACATTTCTGAAGCATGACGTAATGGGGGGGTGTTATCTCTTTTGTCGAAAATCAGCCGTTTTTGCTCGAACATTAAATGCCTCCAAATGGTATTTAATTAACTTCCCGAGCCCCTGGAAGCATGAAAATCACTTTAAACATGCTAATTTTAGCTCTAACACTGATGATCCACCTACAAATGTGAACTGACGTTCAAAAATAAAACATTTGAAAACGGACCATTTTCCACATTTCTGAAGCATGACGTAATGGGGGGGTGTTATCTCTTTTGTCGAAAATCAGCCGTTTTTGCTCGAACATTAAATGCCTCCAAATGGTATTTAATTAACTTCCCGGGGTGAAGAAACCCTTTTTGAGAACTCAGAGTGAGTAAATTGGCCATTTTCATGCACTTTTAACCATTCCATAAATCTTGTGTTTTGGGCCCCTGGAAGCATGAAAATCACTTTAAACATGCTAATTTTAGCTCTAACACTGATGATCCACCTACAAATGTGAACTGACGTTCAAAAATAAAACATTTGAAAACGGACCATTTTCCACATTTCTGAAGCATGACGTAATGGGGGGGGTGTTATCTCTTTTGTCGAAAATCAGCCGTTTTTGCTCGAACATTAAATGCCTCCAAATGGTAGTTAATTAACGTCCCGAGCCCCTGGAAGCATGAAAATCACTTTAAACATGCTCATTTTAGCTCTAACACTGATGATCCACCTACAAATGTGAACTGACGTTCAAAAATAAAACATTTGAAAACGGACCATTTTCCACATTTCTGAAGCATGACGTAATGGGGGGGTGTTATCTCTTTTGTCGAAAATCAGCCATTTTTGCTCGAACATTAAATGCCTCCAAATGGTATTTAATTAACTTCCCGAGCCCCTGGAAGCATGAAAATCACTTTAAACATGCTAATTTTAGCTCTAACACTGATGATCCACCTACAAATGTGAACTGACGTTCAAAAATAAAACATTTGAAAACGGACCATTTTCCACATTTCTGAAGCATGACGTAATGGGGGGGTGTTATCTCTTTTGTCGAAAATCAGCCGTTTTTGCTCGAACATTAAATGCCTCCAAATGGTATTTAATTAACTTCCCGGGGTGAAGAAACCCTTTTTGAGAACTCAGAGTGAGTAAATTGGCCATTTTCATGCACTTTTAACCATTCCATAAATCTTGTGTTTTGGGCCCCTGGAAGCATGAAAATCACTTTAAACATGCTAATTTTAGCTCTAACACTGATGATCCACCTACAAATGTGAACTGACGTTCAAAAATAAAACATTTGAAAACGGACCATTTTCCACATTTCTGAAGCATGACGTAATGGGGGGGGTGTTATCTCTTTTGTCGAAAATCAGCCGTTTTTGCTCGAACATTAAATGCCTCCAAATGGTAGTTAATTAACGTCCCGAGCCCCTGGAAGCATGAAAATCACTTTAAACATGCTCATTTTAGCTCTAACACTGATGATCCACCTACAAATGTGAACTGACGTTCAAAAATAAAACATTTGAAAACGGACCATTTTCCACATTTCTGAAGCATGACGTAATGGGGGGGTGTTATCTCTTTTGTCGAAAATCAGCCATTTTTGCTCGAACATTAAATGCCTCCAAATGGTATTTAATTAACTTCCCGAGCCCCTGGAAGCATGAAAATCACTTTAAACATGCTAATTTTAGCTCTAACACTGATGATCCACCTACAAATGTGAACTGACGTTCAAAAATAAAACATTTGAAAACGGACCATTTTCCACATTTCTGAAGCATGACGTAATGGGGGGGTGTTATCTCTTTTGTCGAAAATCAGCCGTTTTTGCTCGAACATTAAATGCCTCCAAATGGTATTTAATTAACTTCCCGGGGTGAAGAAACCCTTTTTGAGAACTCAGAGTGAGTAAATTGGCCATTTTCATGCACTTTTAACCATTCCATAAATCTTGTGTTTTGGGCCCCTGGAAGCATGAAAATCACTTTAAACATGCTAATTTTAGCTCTAACACTGATGATCCACCTACAAATGTGAACTGACGTTCAAAAATAAAACATTTGAAAATGGACCATTTTCCACATTTCTGAAGCATGACGTAATGGGGGGGTGTTATCTCTTTTGTCGAAAATCAGCCGTTTTTGCTCGAACATTAAATGCCTCCAAATGGTATTTAATTAACTTCCCGAGCCCCTGGAAGCATGAAAATCACTTTAAACATGCTAATTTTAGCTCTAACACTGATGATCCACCTACAAATGTGAACTGACGTTCAAAAATAAAACATTTGAAAACGGACCATTTTCCACATTTCTGAAGCATGACGTAATGGGGGGGTGTTATCTCTTTTGTCGAAAATCAGCCGTTTTTGCTCGAACATTAAATGCCTCCAAATGGTATTTAATTAACTTCCCGGGGTGAAGAAACCCTTTTTGAGAACTCAGAGTGAGTAAATTGGCCATTTTCATGCACTTTTAACCATTCCATAAATCTTGTGTTTTGGGCCCCTGGAAGCATGAAAATCACTTTAAACATGCTAATTTTAGCTCTAACACTGATGATCCACCTACAAATGTGAACTGACGTTCAAAAATAAAACATTTGAAAACGGACCATTTTCCACATTTCTGAAGCATGACGTAATGGGGGGGTGTTATCTCTTTTGTCGAAAATCAGCCGTTTTTGCTCGAACATTAAATGCCTCCAAATGGTATTTAATTAACTTCCCGAGCCCCTGGAAGCATGAAAATCACTTTAAACATGCTAATTTTAGCTCTAACACTGATGATCCACCTACAAATGTGAACTGACGTTCAAAAATAAAACATTTGAAAACGGACCATTTTCCACATTTCTGAAGCATGACGTAATGGGGGGGTGTTATCTCTTTTGTCGAAAATCAGCCGTTTTTGCTCGAACATTAAATGCCTCCAAATGGTATTTAATTAACTTCCCGGGGTGAAGAAACCCTTTTTGAGAACTCAGAGTGAGTAAATTGGCCATTTTCATGCACTTTTAACCATTCCATAAATCTTGTGTTTTGGGCCCCTGGAAGCATGAAAATCACTTTAAACATGCTAATTTTAGCTCTAACACTGATGATCCACCTACAAATGTGAACTGACGTTCAAAAATAAAACATTTGAAAACGGACCATTTTCCACATTTCTGAAGCATGACGTAATGGGGGGGGTGTTATCTCTTTTGTCGAAAATCAGCCGTTTTTGCTCGAACATTAAATGCCTCCAAATGGTATTTAATTAACTTCCCGGGGTGAAGAAACCCTTTTTGAGAACTCAGAGTGAGTAAATTGGCCATTTTCATGCACTTTTAACCATTCCATAAATCTTGTGTTTTGGGCCCCTGGAAGCATGAAAATCACTTTAAACATGCTAATTTTAGCTCTAACACTGATGATCCACCTACAAATGTGAACTGACGTTCAAAAATAAAACATTTGAAAACTGACCATTTTCCACATTTCTGAAGCATGACGTAATGGGGGGGTGTTATCTCTTTTGTCGAAAATCAGCCGTTTTTGCTCGAACATTAAATGCCTCCAAATGGTATTTAATTAACTTCCCGAGCCCCTGGAAGCATGAAAATCACTTTAAACATGCTAATTTTAGCTCTAACACTGATGATCCACCTACAAATGTGAACTGACGTTCAAAAATAAAACATTTGAAAACGGACCATTTTCCACATTTCTGAAGCATGACGTAATGGGGGGGTGTTATCTCTTTTGTCGAAAATCAGCCGTTTTTTGCTCGAACATTAAATGCCTCCAAATGGTATTTAATTAACTTCCCGAGCCCCTGGAAGCATGAAAATCACTTTAAACATGCTAATTTTAGCTCTAACACTGATGATCCACCTACAAATGTGAACTGACGTTCAAAAATAAAACATTTGAAAACGGACCATTTTCCACATTTCTGAAGCATGACGTAATGGGGGGGTGTTATCTCTTTTGTCGAAAATCAGCCGTTTTTGCTCGAACATTAAATGCCTCCAAATGGTATTTAATTAACTTCCCGGGGTGAAGAAACCCTTTTTGAGAACTCAGAGTGAGTAAATTGGCCATTTTCATGCACTTTTAACCATTCCATAAATCTTGTGTTTTGGGCCCCTGGAAGCATGAAAATCACTTTAAACATGCTAATTTTAGCTCTAACACTGATGATCCACCTACAAATGTGAACTGACGTTCAAAAATAAAACATTTGAAAACGGACCATTTTCCACATTTCTGAAGCATGACGTAATGGGGGGGTGTTATCTCTTTTGTCGAAAATCAGCCGTTTTTGCTCGAACATTAAATGCCTCCAAATGGTATTTAATTAACTTCCCGAGCCCCTGGAAGCATGAAAATCACTTTAAACATGCTAATTTTAGCTCTAACACTGATGATCCACCTACAAATGTGAACTGACGTTCAAAAATAAAACATTTGAAAACGGACCATTTTCCACATTTCTGAAGCATGACGTAATGGGGGGGTGTTATCTCTTTTGTCGAAAATCAGCCGTTTTTGCTCGAACATTAAATGCCTCCAAATGGTATTTAATTAACTTCCCGGGGTGAAGAAACCCTTTTTGAGAACTCAGAGTGAGTAAATTGGCCATTTTCATGCACTTTTAACCATTCCATAAATCTTGTGTTTTGGGCCCCTGGAAGCATGAAAATCACTTTAAACATGCTAATTTTAGCTCTAACACTGATGATCCACCTACAAATGTGAACTGACGTTCAAAAATGAAACATTTGAAAACGGACCATTTTCCACATTTCTGAAGCATGACGTAATGGGGGGTGTTATCTCTTTTGTCGAAAATCAGCCGTTTTTGCTCGAACATTAAATGCCTCCAAATGGTATTTAATTAACTTCCCGAGTCCCTGGAAGCATGAACATCACTTTAAACATGCTAATTTTAGCTCTAACACTGATGATCCACCTACAAATGTGAACTGACGTTCAAAAATAAAACATTTGAAAACGGACCATTTTCCACATTTCTGAAGCATGACGTAATGGGGGGGTGTTATCTCTTTTGTCGAAAATCAGCCGTTTTTGCTCGAACATTAAATGCCTCCAAATGGTATTTATTTCACTTCCCGGGGTGAAGAAACCCTTTTTGAGAACTCAGAGTGAGTAAATTGGCCATTTTCATGCACTTTTAACCATTCCATAAATCTTGTGTTTTGGGCCCCTGGAAGCATGAAAATCACTTTAAACATGCTAATTTTAGCTCTAACACTGATGATCCACCTACAAATGTGAACTGACGTTCAAAAATAAAACATTTGAAAATGGACCATTTTCCACATTTCTGAAGCATGACGTAATGGGGGGGTGTTATCTCTTTTGTCGAAAATCAGCCGTTTTTGCTCGAACATTAAATGCCTCCAAATGGTATTTAATTAACTTCCCGAGCCCCTGGAAGCATGAAAATCACTTTAAACATGCTAATTTTAGCTCTAACACTGATGATCCACCTACAAATGTGAACTGACGTTCAAAAATAAAACATTTGAAAACGGACCATTTTCCACATTTCTGAAGCATGACGTAATGGGGGGGTGTTATCTCTTTTGTCGAAAATCAGCCGTTTTTGCTCGAACATTAAATGCCTCCAAATGGTATTTAATTAACTTCCCGGGGTGAAGAAACCCTTTTTGAGAACTCAGAGTGAGTAAATTGGCCATTTTCATGCACTTTTAACCATTCCATAAATCTTGTGTTTTGGGCCCCTGGAAGCATGAAAATCACTTTAAACATGCTAATTTTAGCTCTAACACTGATGATCCACCTACAAATGTGAACTGACGTTCAAAAATAAAACATTTGAAAACGGAGCATTTTCCACATTTCTGAAGCATGACGTAATGGGGGGGTGTTATCTCTTTTGTCGAAAATCAGCCGTTTTTGCTCGAACATTAAATGCCTCCAAATGGTATTTAATTAACTTCCCGAGCCCCTGGAAGCATGAAAATCACTTTAAACATGCTAATTTTAGCTCTAACACTGATGATCCACCTACAAATGTGAACTGACGTTCAAAAATAAAACATTTGAAAACGGACCATTTTCCACATTTCTGAAGCATGACGTAATGGGGGGGTGTTATCTCTTTTGTCGAAAATCAGCCGTTTTTGCTCGAACATTAAATGCCTCCAAATGGTATTTAATTAACTTCCCGGGGTGAAGAAACCCTTTTTGAGAACTCAGAGTGAGTAAATTGGCCATTTTCATGCACTTTTAACCATTCCATAAATCTTGTGTTTTGGGCCCCTGGAAGCATGAAAATCACTTTAAACATGCTAATTTTAGCTCTAACACTGATGATCCACCTACAAATGTGAACTGACGTTCAAAAATAAAACATTTGAAAACGGACCATTTTCCACATTTCTGAAGCATGACGTAATGGGGGGGGTGTTATCTCTTTTGTCGAAAATCAGCCGTTTTTGCTCGAACATTAAATGCCTCCAAATGGTATTTAATTAACTTCCCGAGCCCCTGGAAGCATGAAAATCACTTTAAACATGCTAATTTTAGCTCTAACACTGATGATCCACCTACAAATGTGAACTGACGTTCAAAAATAAAACATTTGAAAACGGACCATTTTCCACATTTCTGAAGCATGACGTAATGGGGGGGTGTTATCTCTTTTGTCGAAAATCAGCCGTTTTTGCTCGAACATTAAATGCCTCCAAATGGTATTTAATTAACTTCCCGGGGTGAAGAAACCCTTTTTGAGAACTCAGAGTGAGTAAATTGGCCATTTTCATGCACTTTTAACCATTCCATAAATCTTGTGTTTTGGGCCCCTGGAAGCATGAAAATCACTTTAAACATGCTAATTTTAGCTCTAACACTGATGATCCACCTACAAATGTGAACTGACGTTCAAAAATAAAACATTTGAAAACGGACCATTTTCCACATTTCTGAAGCATGACGTAATGGGGGGGTGTTATCTCTTTTGTCGAAAATCAGCCGTTTTTGCTCGAACATTAAATGCCTCCAAATGGTATTTAATTAACTTCCCGGGGTGAAGAAACCCTTTTTGAGAACTCAGAGTGAGTAAATTGGCCATTTTCATGCACTTTTAACCATTCCATAAATCTTGTGTTTTGGGCCCCTGGAAGCATGAAAATCACTTTAAACATGCTAATTTTAGCTCTAACACTGATGATCCACCTACAAATGTGAACTGACGTTCAAAAATAAAACATTTGAAAACTGACCATTTTCCACATTTCTGAAGCATGACGTAATGGGGGGGTGTTATCTCTTTTGTCGAAAATCAGCCGTTTTTGCTCGAACATTAAATGCCTCCAAATGGTATTTAATTAACTTCCCGAGCCCCTGGAAGCATGAAAATCACTTTAAACATGCTAATTTTAGCTCTAACACTGATGATCCACCTACAAATGTGAACTGACGTTCAAAAATAAAACATTTGAAAACGGACCATTTTCCACATTTCTGAAGCATGACGTAATGGGGGGGTGTTATCTCTTTTGTCGAAAATCAGCCGTTTTTTGCTCGAACATTAAATGCCTCCAAATGGTATTTAATTAACTTCCCGAGCCCCTGGAAGCATGAAAATCACTTTAAACATGCTAATTTTAGCTCTAACACTGATGATCCACCTACAAATGTGAACTGACGTTCAAAAATAAAACATTTGAAAACGGACCATTTTCCACATTTCTGAAGCATGACGTAATGGGGGGGTGTTATCTCTTTTGTCGAAAATCAGCCGTTTTTGCTCGAACATTAAATGCCTCCAAATGGTATTTAATTAACTTCCCGGGGTGAAGAAACCCTTTTTGAGAACTCAGAGTGAGTAAATTGGCCATTTTCATGCACTTTTAACCATTCCATAAATCTTGTGTTTTGGGCCCCTGGAAGCATGAAAATCACTTTAAACATGCTAATTTTAGCTCTAACACTGATGATCCACCTACAAATGTGAACTGACGTTCAAAAATAAAACATTTGAAAACGGACCATTTTCCACATTTCTGAAGCATGACGTAATGGGGGGGTGTTATCTCTTTTGTCGAAAATCAGCCGTTTTTGCTCGAACATTAAATGCCTCCAAATGGTATTTAATTAACTTCCCGAGCCCCTGGAAGCATGAAAATCACTTTAAACATGCTAATTTTAGCTCTAACACTGATGATCCACCTACAAATGTGAACTGACGTTCAAAAATAAAACATTTGAAAACGGACCATTTTCCACATTTCTGAAGCATGACGTAATGGGGGGGTGTTATCTCTTTTGTCGAAAATCAGCCGTTTTTGCTCGAACATTAAATGCCTCCAAATGGTATTTAATTAACTTCCCGGGGTGAAGAAACCCTTTTTGAGAACTCAGAGTGAGTAAATTGGCCATTTTCATGCACTTTTAACCATTCCATAAATCTTGTGTTTTGGGCCCCTGGAAGCATGAAAATCACTTTAAACATGCTAATTTTAGCTCTAACACTGATGATCCACCTACAAATGTGAACTGACGTTCAAAAATGAAACATTTGAAAACGGACCATTTTCCACATTTCTGAAGCATGACGTAATGGGGGGTGTTATCTCTTTTGTCGAAAATCAGCCGTTTTTGCTCGAACATTAAATGCCTCCAAATGGTATTTAATTAACTTCCCGAGTCCCTGGAAGCATGAACATCACTTTAAACATGCTAATTTTAGCTCTAACACTGATGATCCACCTACAAATGTGAACTGACGTTCAAAAATAAAACATTTGAAAACGGACCATTTTCCACATTTCTGAAGCATGACGTAATGGGGGGGTGTTATCTCTTTTGTCGAAAATCAGCCGTTTTTGCTCGAACATTAAATGCCTCCAAATGGTATTTATTTCACTTCCCGGGGTGAAGAAACCCTTTTTGAGAACTCAGAGTGAGTAAATTGGCCATTTTCATGCACTTTTAACCATTCCATAAATCTTGTGTTTTGGGCCCCTGGAAGCATGAAAATCACTTTAAACATGCTAATTTTAGCTCTAACACTGATGATCCACCTACAAATGTGAACTGACGTTCAAAAATAAAACATTTGAAAACGGACCATTTTCCACATTTCTGAAGCATGACGTAATGGGGGGGTGTTATCTCTTTTGTCGAAAATCAGCCGTTTTTGCTCGAACATTAAATGCCTCCAAATGGTAGTTAATTAACTTCCCGAGCCCCTGGAAGCATGAAAATCACTTTAAACATGCTAATTTTAGCTCTAACACTGATGATCCACCTACAAATGTGAACTGACGTTCAAAAATAAAACATTTGAAAACGGACCATTTTCCACATTTCTGAAGCATGACGTAATGGGGGGGTGTTATCTCTTTTGTCGAAAATCAGCCGTTTTTGCTCGAACATTAAATGCCTCCAAATGGTATTTAATTAACTTCCCGGGGTGAAGAAATCCTTTTTGAGAACTCAGAGTGAGTAAATTGGCCATTTTCATGCACTTTTAACCATTCCATAAATCTTGTGTTTTGGGGCCCTGGAAGCATGAAAATCACTTTAAACATGCTAATTTTAGCTCTAACACTGAAGATCCACCTACAAATGTGAACTGACGTTCAAAAATAAAACATTTGAAAACGGACCATTTTCCACATTTCTGAAGCATGACGTAATGGGGGGGTGTTATCTCTTTTGTCGAAAATCAGCCGTTTTTGCTCGAACATTAAATGCCTCCAAATGGTATTTAATTAACTTCCCGAGCCCCTGGAAGCATGAAAATCACTTTAAACATGCTAATTTTAGCTCTAACACTGATGATCCACCTACAAATGTGAACTGACGTTCAAAAATAAAACATTTGAAAACGGACCATTTTCCACATTTCTGAAGCATGACGTAATGGGGGGGTGTTATCTCTTTTGTCGAAAATCAGCCGTTTTTGCTCGAACATTAAATGCCTCCAAATGGTATTTAATTAACTTCCCGGGGTGAAGAAACCCTTTTTGAGAACTCAGAGTGAGTAAATTGGCCATTTTCATGCACTTTTAACCATTCCATAAATCTTGTGTTTTGGGCCCCTGGAAGCATGAAAATCACTTTAAACATGCTAATTTTAGCTCTAACACTGATTATCCACCTACAAATGTGAACTGACGTTCAAAAATAAAACATTTGAAAACGGACCATTTTCCACATTTCTGAAGCATGACGTAATGGGGGGGTGTTATCTCTTTTGTCGAAAATCAGCCGTTTTTGCTCGAACATTAAATGCCTCCAAATGGTATTTAATTAACTTCCCGAGCCCCTGGAAGCATGAAAATCACTTTAAACATGCTAATTTTAGCTCTAACACTGATAATCCACCTACAAATGTGAACTGACGTTCAAAAATAAAACATTTCAAAACGGACCATTTTCCACATTTCTGAAGCATGACGTAATGGGGGGGTGTTATCTCTTTTGTCGAAAATCAGCCGTTTTTGCTCGAACATTAAATGCCTCCAAATGGTATTTAATTAACTTCCCGGGGTGAAGAAACCCTTTTTGAGAACTCAGAGTGAGTAAATTGGCCATTTTCATGCACTTTTAACCATTCCATAAATCTTGTGTTTTGGGCCCCTGGAAGCATGAAAATCACTTTAAACATGCTAATTTTAGCTGTAACACTGATGATCCACCTACAAATGTGAACTGACGTTCAAAAATAAAACATTTGAAAACGGACCATTTTCCACATTTCTGAAGCATGACGTAATGGGGGGGTGTTATCTCTTTTGTCGAAAATCAGCCGTTTTTGCTCGAACATTAAATGCCTCCAAATGGTATTTAATTAACTTCCCGAGCCCCTGGAAGCATGAAAATCACTTTAAACATGCTAATTTTAACTCTAACACTGATGATCCACCTACAAATGTGAACTGACGTTCAAAAATAAAACATTTGAAAACGGACCATTTTCCACATTTCTGAAGCATGACGTAATGGGGGGGTGTTATCTCTTTTGTCGAAAATCAGCCGTTTTTGCTCGAACATTAAATGCCTCCAAATGGTATTTAATTAACTTCCCGGGGTGAAGAAACCCTTTTTGAGAACTCCGAGTGAGTAAATTGGCCATTTTCATGCACTTTTAACCATTCCATAAATCTTGTGTTTTGGGCCCCTGGAAGCATGAAAATCACTTTAAACATGCTAATTTTAGCTCTAACACTGATGATCCACCTACAAATGTGAACTGACGTTCAAAAATAAAACATTTGAAAACGGACCATTTTCCACATTTCTGAAGCATGACGTAATGGGGGGGTGTTATCTCTTTTGTCGAAAATCAGCCGTTTTTGCTTGAACATTAAATGCCTCCAGATGGTATTTATTTCACTTCCCGAGCCCCTGGAAGCATGAAAATCACTTTAAACATGCTAATTTTAGCTCTAACACTGATGATCCACCTACAAATGTGAACTGACGTTCAAAAATAAAACATTTGAAAACGGACCATTTTCCACATTTCTGAAGCATGACGTAATGGGGGGGTGTTATCTCTTTTGTCGAAAATCAGCCGTTTTTGCTCGAACATTAAATGCCTCCAAATGGTATTTAATTAACTTCCCGAGCCCCTGGAAGCATGAAAATCACTTTAAACATGCTAATTTTAGCTCTAACACTGATGATCCACCTACAAATGTGAACTGACGTTCAAAAATAAAACATTTGAAAACGGACCATTTTCCACATTTCTGAAGCATGACGTAATGGGGGGGTGTTATCTCTTTTGTCGAAAATCAGCCGTTTTTGCTCGAACATTAAATGCCTCCAAATGGTATTTAATTAACTTCCCGGGGTGAAGAAACCCTTTTTGAGAACTCAGAGTGAGTAAATTGGCCATTTTCATGCACTTTTAACCATTCCATAAATCTTGTGTTTTGGGCCCCTGGAAGCATGAAAATCACTTTAAACATGCTAATTTTAGCTCTAACACTGATGATCCACCTACAAATGTGAACTGACGTTCAAAAATAAAACATTTGAAAACGGACCATTTCCACATTTCTGAAGCATGACGTAATGGGGGGGTGTTATCTCTTTTGTCGAAAATCAGCCGTTTTTGCTCGAACATTAAATGCCTCCAAATGGTATTTAATTAACTTCCCGAGCCCCTGGAAGCATGAAAATCACTTTAAACATGCTAATTTTAGCTCTAACACTGATGATCCACCTACAAATGTGAACTGACGTTCAAAAATAAAACATTTGAAAACGGACCATTTTCCACATTTCTGAAGCATGACGTAATGGGGGGGTGTTATCTCTTTTGTCGAAAATCAGCCGTTTTTGCTCGAACATTAAATGCCTCCAAATGGTATTTAATTAACTTCCCGGGGTGAAGAAACCCTTTTTGAGAACTCAGAGTGAGTAAATTGGCCATTTTCATGCACTTTTAACCATTCCATAAATCTTGTGTTTGGGCCCCTGGAAGCATGAAAATCACTTTAAACATGCTAATTTTAGCTCTAACACTGATGATCCACCTACAAATGTGAACTGACGTTCAAAAATAAAACATTTGAAAACGGACCATTTTCCACATTTCTGAAGCATGACGTAATGGGGGGGTGTTATCTCTTTTGTCGAAAATCAGCCGTTTTTGCTCGAACATTAAATGCCTCCAAATGGTATTTAATTAACTTCCCGGGGTGAAGAAACCCTTTTTGAGAACTCAGAGTGAGTAAATTGGCCATTTTCATGCACTTTTAACCATTCCATAAATCTTGTGTTTTGGGCCCCTGGAAGCATGAAAATCACTTTAAACATGCTAATTTTAGCTCTAACACTGATGATCCACCTACAAATGTGAACTGACGTTCAAAAATAAAACATTTGAAAACGGACCATTTTCCACATTTCTGAAGCATGACGTAATGGGGGGTGTTATCTCTTTTGTCGAAAATCAGCTGTTTTTGCTCGAACATTAAATGCCTCCAAATGGTATTTAATTAACTTCCCGAGCCCCTGGAAGCATGAAAATCACTTTAAACATGCTAATTTTAGCTCTAACACTGATGATACACCTACAAATGTGAACTGACGTTCAAAAATAAAACATTTGAAAACGGACCATTTTCCACATTTCTGAAGCATGACGTAATGGGGGGGTGTTATCTCTTTTGTCGGAAATCAGCCGTTTTTGCTCGAACATTAAATGCCTCCAAATGGTATTTAATTAACTTCCCGGGGTGAAGAAACCCTTTTTGAGAACTCAGAGTGAGTAAATTGGCCATTTTCATGCACTTTTAACCATTCCATAAATCTTGTGTTTTGGGCCCCTGGAAGCATGAAAATCACTTTAAACATGCTAATTTTAGCTCTAACACTGATGATCCACCTACAAATGTGAACTGACGTTCAAAAATAAAACATTTGAAAACGGACCATTTTCCACATTTCTGAAGCATGACGTAATGGGGGGTGTTATCTCTTTTGTCGAAAATCAGCCGTTTTTGCTCGAACATTAAATGCCTCCAAATGGTATTTAATTAACTTCCCGAGCCCCTGGAAGCATGAAAATCACTTTAAACATGCTAATTTTAGCTCTAACACTGATGATCCACCTACAAATGTGAACTGACGTTCAAAAATAAAACATTTGAAAACGGACCATTTTCCACATTTCTGAAGCATGACGTAATGGGGGGGTGTTATCTCTTTTGTCGAAAATCAGCCGTTTTTGCTCGAACATTAAATGCCTCCAATTGGTATTTAATTAACTTCCCGGGGTGAAGAAACCCTTTTTGAGAACTCAGAGTGAGTAAATTGGCCATTTTCATGCACTTTTAATCATTCCATAAATCTTGTGTTTTGGGCCCCTGGAAGCATGAAAATCACTTTAAACATGCTAATTTTAGCTCTAACACTGATGATCCACCTACAAATGTGAACTGACGTTCAAAAATAAAACATTTGAAAACGGACCATTTTCCACATTTCTGAAGCATGACGTAATGGGGGGGTGTTATCTCTTTTGTCGAAAATCAGCCGTTTTTGCTCGAACATTAAATGCCTCCAAATGGTATTTAATTAACTTCCCGGGGTGAAGAAACCCTTTTTGAGAACTCAGAGTGAGTAAATTGGCCATTTTCATGCACTTTTAACCATTCCATAAATCTTGTGTTTTGGGCCCCTGGAAGCATGAAAATCACTTTAAACATGCTAATTTTAGCTCTAACACTGATGATCCACCTACAAATGTGAACTGACGTTCAAAAATAAAACATTTGAAAACGGACCATTTTCCACATTTCTGAAGCATGACGTAATGGGGGGGTGTTATCTCTTTTGTCGAAAATCAGCCGTTTTTGCTCGAACATTAAATGCCTCCAAATGGTATTTAATTAACTTCCCGGGGTGAAGAAACCCTTTTTGAGAACTCAGAGTGAGTAAATTGGCCATTTTCATGCACTTTTAACCATTCCATAAATCTTGTGTTTTGGGCCCCTGGAAGCATGAAAATCACTTTAAACATGCTAATTTTAGCTCTAACACTGATGATCCACCTACAAATGTGAACTGACGTTCAAAAATAAAACATTTGAAAACGGACCATTTTCCACATTTCTGAAGCATGACGTAATGGGGGGGTGTTATCTCTTTTGTCGAAAATCAGCCGTTTTTGCTCGAACATTAAATGCCTCCAAATGGTAGTTAATTAACTTCCCGAGCCCCTGGAAGCATGAAAATCACTTTAAACATGCTAATTTTAGCTCTAACACTGATGATCCACCTACAAATGTGAACTGACGTTCAAAAATAAAACATTTGAAAACGGACCATTTTCCACATTTCTGAAGCATGACGTAATGGGGGGGTGTTATCTCTTTTGTCGAAAATCAGCCGTTTTTGCTCGAACATTAAATGCCTCCAAATGGTATTTAATTAACTTCCCGAGCCCCTGGAAGCATGAAAATCACTTTAAACATGCTAATTTTAGCTCTAACACTGATGATCCACCTACAAATGTGAACTGACGTTCAAAAATAAAACATTTGAAAACGGACCATTTTCCACATTTCTGAAGCATGACGTAATGGGGGGGTGTTATCTCTTTTGTCGAAAATCAGCCGTTTTTGCTCGAACATTAAATGCCTCCAAATGGTATTTAATTAACTTCGCGGGGTGAAGAAACCCTTTTTGAGAACTCAGAGTGAGTAAATTGGCCATTTTCATGCACTTTTAACCATTCCATAAATCTTGTGTTTTTGGCCCCTGGAAGCATGAAAATCACTTTAAACATGCTAATTTTAGCTCTAACACTGATTATCCACCTACAAATGTGAACTGACGTTCAAAAATAAAACATTTGAAAACGGACCATTTTCCACATTTCTGAAGCATGACGTAATGGGGGGGTGTTATCTCTTTTGTCGAAAATCAGCCGTTTTTGCTCGAACATTAAATGCCTCCAAATGGTATTTAATTAACTTCCCGAGCCCCTGGAAGCATGAAAATCACTTTAAACATGCTAATTTTAGCTCTAACACTGATGATCCACCTACAAATGTGAACTGACGTTCAAAAATAAAACATTTCAAAACGGACCATTTTCCACATTTCTGAAGCATGACGTAATGGGGGGGTGTTATCTCTTTTGTCGAAAATCAGCCGTTTTTGCTCGAACATTAAATGCCTCCAAATGGTATTTAATTAACTTCCCGGGGTGAAGAAACCCTTTTTGAGAACTCAGAGTGAGTAAATTGGCCATTTTCATGCACTTTTAACCATTCCATAAATCTTGTGTTTTGGGCCCCTGGAAGCATGAAAATCACTTTAAACATGCTAATTTTAGCTCTAACACTGATGATCCACCTACAAATGTGAACTGACGTTCAAAAATAAAACATTTGAAAACGGACCATTTTCCACATTTCTGAAGCATGACGTAATGGGGGGGTGTTATCTCTTTTGTCGAAAATCAGCCGTTTTTGCTCGAACATTAAATGCCTCCAAATGGTATTTAATTAACTTCCCGAGCCCCTGGAAGCATGAAAATCACTTTAAACATGCTAATTTTAGCTCTAACACTGATGATCCACCTACAAATGTGAACTGACGTTCAAAAATAAAACATTTGAAAACGGACCATTTTCCACATTTCTGAAGCATGACGTAATGGGGGGGTGTTATCTCTTTTGTCGAAAATCAGCCGTTTTTGCTCGAACATTAAATGCCTCCAAATGGTATTTAATTAACTTCCCGGGGTGAAGAAACCCTTTTTGAGAACTCAGAGTGAGTAAATTGGCCATTTTCATGCACTTTTAACCATTCCATAAATCTTGTGTTTTGGGCCCCTGGAAGCATGAAAATCACTTTAAACATGCTAATTTTAGCTCTAACACTGATGATCCACCTACAAATGTGAACTGACGTTCAAAAATAAAACATTTGAAAACGGACCATTTTCCACATTTCTGAAGCATGACGTAATGGGGGGGTGTTATCTCTTTTGTCGAAAATCAGCCGTTTTTGCTTGAACATTAAATGCCTCCAAATGGTATTTATTTCACTTCCCGAGCCCCTGGAAGCATGAAAATCACTTTAAACATGCTAATTTTAGCTCTAACACTGATGATCCACCTACAAATGTGAACTGACGTTCAAAAATAAAACATTTGAAAACGGACCATTTTCCACATTTCTGAAGCATGACGTAATGGGGGGGTGTTATCTCTTTTGTCGAAAATCAGCCGTTTTTGCTCGAACATTAAATGCCTCCAAATGGTATTTAATTAACTTCCCGAGCCCCTGGAAGCATGAAAATCACTTTAAACATGCTAATTTTAGCTCTAACACTGATGATCCACCTACAAATGTGAACTGACGTTCAAAAATAAAACATTTGAAAACGGACCATTTTCCACATTTCTGAAGCATGACGTAATGGGGGGGTGTTATCTCTTTTGTCGAAAATCAGCCGTTTTTGCTCGAACATTAAATGCCTCCAAATGGTATTTAATTAACTTCCCGGGGTGAAGAAACCCTTTTTGAGAACTCAGAGTGAGTAAATTGGCCATTTTCATGCACTTTTAACCATTCCATAAATCTTGTGTTTTGGGCCCCTGGAAGCATGAAAATCACTTTAAACATGCTAATTTTAGCTCTAACACTGATGATCCACCTACAAATGTGAACTGACGTTCAAAAATAAAACATTTGAAAACGGACCATTTTCCACATTTCTGAAGCATGACGTAATGGGGGGGTGTTATCTCTTTTGTCGAAAATCAGCCGTTTTTGCTCGAACATTAAATGCCTCCAAATGGTATTTAATTAACTTCCCGAGCCCCTGGAAGCATGAAAATCACTTTAAACATGCTAATTTTAGCTCTAACACTGATGATCCACCTACAAATGTGAACTGACGTTCAAAAATAAAACATTTGAAAACGGACCATTTTCCACATTTCTGAAGCATGACGTAATGGGGGGGGTGTTATCTCTTTTGTCGAAAATCAGCCGTTTTTGCTCGAACATTAAATGCCTCCAAATGGTATTTAATTAACTTCCCGGGGTGAAGAAACCCTTTTTGAGAACTCAGAGTGAGTAAATTGGCCATTTTCATGCACTTTTAACCATTCCATAAATCTTGTGTTTGGGCCCCTGGAAGCATGAAAATCACTTTAAACATGCTAATTTTAGCTCTAACACTGATGATCCACCTACAAATGTGAACTGACGTTCAAAAATAAAACATTTGAAAACGGACCATTTTCCACATTTCTGAAGCATGACGTAATGGGGGGGTGTTATCTCTTTTGTCGAAAATCAGCCGTTTTTGCTCGAACATTAAATGCCTCCAAATGGTATTTAATTAACTTCCCGGGGTGAAGAAACCCTTTTTGAGAACTCAGAGTGAGTAAATTGGCCATTTTCATGCACTTTTAACCATTCCATAAATCTTGTGTTTTGGGCCCCTGGAAGCATGAAAATCACTTTAAACATGCTAATTTTAGCTCTAACACTGATGATCCACCTACAAATGTGAACTGACGTTCAAAAATAAAACATTTGAAAACGGACCATTTTCCACATTTCTGAAGCATGACGTAATGGGGGGGTGTTATCTCTTTTGTCGAAAATCAGCCGTTTTTGCTCGAACATTAAATGCCTCCAAATGGTATTTAATTAACTTCCCGAGCCCCTGGAAGCATGAAAATCACTTTAAACATGCTAATTTTAGCTCTAACACTGATGATCCACCTACAAATGTGAACTGACGTTCAAAAATAAAACATTTGAAAACGGACCATTTTCCACATTTCTGAAGCATGACGTAATGGGGGGGTGTTATCTCTTTTGTCGGAAATCAGCTGTTTTTGCTCGAACATTAAATGCCTCCAAATGGTATTTAATTAACTTCCCGGGGTGAAGAAACCCTTTTTGAGAACTCAGAGTGAGTAAATTGGCCATTTTCATGCACTTTTAACCATTCCATAAATCTTGTGTTTTGGGCCCCTGGAAGCATGAAAATCACTTTAAACATGCTAATTTTAGCTCTAACACTGATGATCCACCTACAAATGTGAACTGACGTTCAAAAATAAAACATTTGAAAACGGACCATTTTCCACATTTCTGAAGCATGACGTAATGGGGGGTGTTATCTCTTTTGTCGAAAATCAGCCGTTTTTGCTCGAACATTAAATGCCTCCAAATGGTATTTAATTAACTTCCCGAGCCCCTGGAAGCATGAAAATCACTTTAAACATGCTAATTTTAGCTCTAACACTGATGATCCACCTACAAATGTAATGTGAACTGACGTTCAAAAATAAAACATTTGAAAACGGACCATTTTCCACATTTCTGAAGCATGACGTAATGGGGGGGTGTTATCTCTTTTGTCGGAAATCAGCCGTTTTTGCTCGAACATTAAATGCCTCCAAATGGTATTTAATTAACTTCCCGGGGTGAAGAAACCCTTTTTGAGAACTCAGAGTGAGTAAATTGGCCATTTTCATGCACTTTTAACCATTCCATAAATCTTGTGTTTTGGGCCCCTGGAAGCATGAAAATCACTTTAAACATGCTAATTTTAGCTCTAACACTGATGATCCACCTACAAATGTGAACTGACGTTCAAAAATAAAACATTTGAAAACGGACCATTTTCCACATTTCTGAAGCATGACGTAATGGGGGGTGTTATCTCTTTTGTCGAAAATCAGCCGTTTTTGCTCGAACATTAAATGCCTCCAAATGGTATTTAATTAACTTCCCGAGCCCCTGGAAGCATGAAAATCACTTTAAACATGCTAATTTTAGCTCTAACACTGATGATCCACCTACAAATGTGAACTGACGTTCAAAAATAAAACATTTGAAAACGGACCATTTTCCACATTTCTGAAGCATGACGTAATGGGGGGGTGTTATCTCTTTTGTCGAAAATCAGCCGTTTTTGCTCGAACATTAAATGCCTCCAATTGGTATTTAATTAACTTCCCGGGGTGAAGAAACCCTTTTTGAGAACTCAGAGTGAGTAAATTGGCCATTTTCATGCACTTTTAACCATTCCATAAATCTTGTGTTTTGGGCCCCTGGAAGCATGAAAATCACTTTAAACATGCTAATTTTAGCTCTAACACTGATGATCCACCTACAAATGTGAACTGACGTTCAAAAATAAAACATTTGAAAACGGACCATTTTCCACATTTCTGAAGCATGACGTAATGGGGGGGTGTTATCTCTTTTGTCGAAAATCTGCCGTTTTTGCTCGAACATTAAATGCCTCCAAATGGTATTTAATTAACTTCCCGGGGTGAAGAAACCCTTTTTGAGAACTCAGAGTGAGTAAATTGGCCATTTTCATGCACTTTTAACCATTCCATAAATCTTGTGTTTTGGGCCCCTGGAAGCATGAAAATCACTTTAAACATGCTAATTTTAGCTCTAACACTGATGATCCACCTACAAATGTGAACTGACGTTCAAAAATAAAACATTTGAAAACGGACCATTTTCCACATTTCTGAAGCATGACGTAATGGGGGGGTGTTATCTCTTTTGTCGAAAATCAGCCGTTTTTGCTCGAACATTAAATGCCTCCAAATGGTATTTAATTAACTTCCCGGGGTGAAGAAACCCTTTTTGAGAACTCAGAGTGAGTAAATTGGCCATTTTCATGCACTTTTAACCATTCCATAAATCTTGTGTTTTGGGCCCCTGGAAGCATGAAAATCACTTTAAACATGCTAATTTTAGCTCTAACACTGATGATCCACCTACAAATGTGAACTGACGTTCAAAAATAAAACATTTGAAAACGGACCATTTTCCACATTTCTGAAGCATGACGTAATGGGGGGGTGTTATCTCTTTTGTCGAAAATCAGCCGTTTTTGCTCGAACATTAAATGCCTCCAAATGGTAGTTAATTAACTTCCCGAGCCCCTGGAAGCATGAAAATCACTTTAAACATGCTAATTTTAGCTCTAACACTGATGATCCACCTACAAATGTGAACTGACGTTCAAAAATAAAACATTTGAAAACGGACCATTTTCCACATTTCTGAAGCATGACGTAATGGGGGGGTGTTATCTCTTTTGTCGAAAATCAGCCGTTTTTGCTCGAACATTAAATGCCTCCAAATGGTATTTAATTAACTTCCCGAGCCCCTGGAAGCATGAAAATCACTTTAAACATGCTAATTTTAGCTCTAACACTGATGATCCACCTACAAATGTGAACTGACGTTCAAAAATAAAACATTTGAAAACGGACCATTTTCCACATTTCTGAAGCATGACGTAATGGGGGGGTGTTATCTCTTTTGTCGAAAATCAGCCGTTTTTGCTCGAACATTAAATGCCTCCAAATGGTATTTAATTAACTTCGCGGGGTGAAGAAACCCTTTTTGAGAACTCAGAGTGAGTAAATTGGCCATTTTCATGCACTTTTAACCATTCCATAAATCTTGTGTTTTGGGCCCCTGGAAGCATGAAAATCACTTTAAACATGCTAATTTTAGCTCTAACACTGATTATCCACCTACAAATGTGAACTGACGTTCAAAAATAAAACATTTGAAAACGGACCATTTTCCACATTTCTGAAGCATGACGTAATGGGGGGGTGTTATCTCTTTTGTCGAAAATCAGCCGTTTTTGCTCGAACATTAAATGCCTCCAAATGGTATTTAATTAACTTCCCGAGCCCCTGGAAGCATGAAAATCACTTTAAACATGCTAATTTTAGCTCTAACACTGATGATCCACCTACAAATGTGAACTGACGTTCAAAAATAAAACATTTCAAAACGGACCATTTTCCACATTTCTGAAGCATGACGTAATGGGGGGGTGTTATCTCTTTTGTCGAAAATCAGCCGTTTTTGCTCGAACATTAAATGCCTCCAAATGGTATTTAATTAACTTCCCGAGCCCCTGGAAGCATGAAAATCACTTTAAACATGCTAATTTTAGCTCTAACACTGATGATCCACCTACAAATGTGAACTGACGTTCAAAAATAAAACATTTGAAAACGGACCATTTTCCACATTTCTGAAGCATGACGTAATGGGGGGGTGTTATCTCTTTTGTCGAAAATCAGCCGTTTTTGCTCGAACATTAAATGCCTCCAAATGGTATTTAATTAACTTCCCGAGCCCCTGGAAGCATGAAAATCACTTTAAACATGCTAATTTTAGCTCTAACACTGATGATCCACCTACAAATGTGAACTGACGTTCAAAAATAAAACATTTGAAAACGGACCATTTTCCACATTTCTGAAGCATGACGTAATGGGGGGGTGTTATCTCTTTTGTCGAAAATCAGCCGTTTTTGCTCGAACATTAAATGCCTCCAAATGGTATTTAATTAACTTCCCGGGGTGAAGAAACCCTTTTTGAGAACTCAGAGTGAGTAAATTGGCCATTTTCATGCACTTTTAACCATTCCATAAATCTTGTGTTTTGGGCCCCTGGAAGCATGAAAATCACTTTAAACATGCTAATTTTAGCTCTAACACTGATGATCCACCTACAAATGTGAACTGACGTTCAAAAATAAAACATTTGAAAACGGACCATTTTCCACATTTCTGAAGCATGACGTAATGGGGGGGTGTTATCTCTTTTGTCGAAAATCAGCCGTTTTTGCTTGAACATTAAATGCCTCCAAATGGTATTTATTTCACTTCCCGAGCCCCTGGAAGCATGAAAATCACTTTAAACATGCTAATTTTAGCTCTAACACTGATGATCCACCTACAAATGTGAACTGACGTTCAAAAATAAAACATTTGAAAACGGACCATTTTCCACATTTCTGAAGCATGACGTAATGGGGGGGTGTTATCTCTTTTGTCGAAAATCAGCCGTTTTTGCTCGAACATTAAATGCCTCCAAATGGTATTTAATTAACTTCCCGAGCCCCTGGAAGCATGAAAATCACTTTAAACATGCTAATTTTAGCTCTAACACTGATGATCCACCTACAAATGTGAACTGACGTTCAAAAATAAAACATTTGAAAACGGACCATTTTCCACATTTCTGAAGCATGACGTAATGGGGGGGTGTTATCTCTTTTGTCGAAAATCAGCCGTTTTTGCTCGAACATTAAATGCCTCCAAATGGTATTTAATTAACTTCCCGGGGTGAAGAAACCCTTTTTGAGAACTCAGAGTGAGTAAATTGGCCATTTTCATGCACTTTTAACCATTCCATAAATCTTGTGTTTTGGGCCTCTGGAAGCATGAAAATCACTTTAAACATGCTAATTTTAGCTCTAACACTGATGATCCACCTACAAATGTGAACTGACGTTCAAAAATAAAACATTTGAAAACGGACCATTTTCCACATTTCTGAAGCATGACGTAATGGGGGGGTGTTATCTCTTTTGTCGAAAATCAGCCGTTTTTGCTCGAACATTAAATGCCTCCAAATGGTATTTAATTAACTTCCCGAGCCCCTGGAAGCATGAAAATCACTTTAAACATGCTAATTTTAGCTCTAACACTGATGATCCACCTACAAATGTGAACTGACGTTCAAAAATAAAACATTTGAAAACGGACCATTTTCCACATTTCTGAAGCATGACGTAATGGGGGGGGTGTTATCTCTTTTGTCGAAAATCAGCCGTTTTTGCTCGAACATTAAATGCCTCCAAATGGTATTTAATTAACTTCCCGGGGTGAAGAAACCCTTTTTGAGAACTCAGAGTGAGTAAATTGGCCATTTTCATGCACTTTTAACCATTCCATAAATCTTGTGTTTGGGCCCCTGGAAGCATGAAAATCACTTTAAACATGCTAATTTTAGCTCTAACACTGATGATCCACCTACAAATGTGAACTGACGTTCAAAAATAAAACATTTGAAAACGGACCATTTTCCACATTTCTGAAGCATGACGTAATGGGGGGGTGTTATCTCTTTTGTCGAAAATCAGCCGTTTTTGCTCGAACATTAAATGCCTCCAAATGGTATTTAATTAACTTCCCGGGGTGAAGAAACCCTTTTTGAGAACTCAGAGTGAGTAAATTGGCCATTTTCATGCACTTTTAACCATTCCATAAATCTTGTGTTTTGGGCCCCTGGAAGCATGAAAATCACTTTAAACATGCTAATTTTAGCTCTAACACTGATGATCCACCTACAAATGTGAACTGACGTTCAAAAATAAAACATTTGAAAACGGACCATTTTCCACATTTCTGAAGCATGACGTAATGGGGGGGTGTTATCTCTTTTGTCGAAAATCAGCCGTTTTTGCTCGAACATTAAATGCCTCCAAATGGTATTTAATTAACTTCCCGAGCCCCTGGAAGCATGAAAATCACTTTAAACATGCTAATTTTAGCTCTAACACTGATGATCCACCTACAAATGTGAACTGACGTTCAAAAATAAAACATTTGAAAACGGACCATTTTCCACATTTCTGAAGCATGACGTAATGGGGGGGTGTTATCTCTTTTGTCGGAAATCAGCTGTTTTTGCTCGAACATTAAATGCCTCCAAATGGTATTTAATTAACTTCCCGGGGTGAAGAAACCCTTTTTGAGAACTCAGAGTGAGTAAATTGGCCATTTTCATGCACTTTTAACCATTCCATAAATCTTGTGTTTTGGGCCCCTGGAAGCATGAAAATCACTTTAAACATCCTAATTTTAGCTCTAACACTGATGATCCACCTACAAATGTGAACTGACGTTCAAAAATAAAACATTTGAAAACGGACCATTTTCCACATTTCTGAAGCATGACGTAATGGGGGGTGTTATCTCTTTTGTCGAAAATCAGCCGTTTTTGCTCGAACATTAAATGCCTCCAAATGGTATTTAATTAACTTCCCGAGCCCCTGGAAGCATGAAAATCACTTTAAACATGCTAATTTTAGCTCTAACACTGATGATCCACCTACAAATGTAATGTGAACTGACGTTCAAAAATAAAACATTTGAAAACGGACCATTTTCCACATTTCTGAAGCATGACGTAATGGGGGGGTGTTATCTCTTTTGTCGAAAATCAGCCGTTTTTGCTCGAACATTAAATGCCTCCAATTGGTATTTAATTAACTTCCCGGGGTGAAGAAACCCTTTTTGAGAACTCAGAGTGAGTAAATTGGCCATTTTCATGCACTTTTAACCATTCCATAAATCTTGTGTTTTGGGCCCATGGAAGCATGAAAATCAATTTAAACATGCTAATTTTAGCTCTAACACTGATGATCCACCTACAAATGTGAACTGACGTTCAAAAATAAAACATTTGAAAATGGACCATTTTCCACATTTCTGAAGCATGACGTAATGGGGGGGTGTTATCTCTTTTGTCGAAAATCAGCCGTTTTTGCTCGAACATTAAATGCCTCCAAATGGTATTTAATTAACTTCCCGAGCCCCTGGAAGCATGAAAATCACTTTAAACATGCTAATTTTAGCTCTAACACTGATGATCCACCTACAAATGTGAACTGACGTTCAAAAATAAAACATTTGAAAACGGACCATTTTCCACATTTCTGAAGCATGACGTAATGGGGGGGTGTTATCTCTTTTGTCGAAAATCAGCCGTTTTTGCTCGAACATTAAATGCCTCCAAATGGTATTTAATTAACTTCCCGGGGTGAAGAAACCCTTTTTGAGAACTCAGAGTGAGTAAATTGGCCATTTTCATGCACTTTTAACCATTCCATAAATCTTGTGTTTTGGGCCCCTGGAAGCATGAAAATCACTTTAAACATGCTAATTTTAGCTCTAACACTGATGATCCACCTACAAATGTGAACTGACGTTCAAAAATAAAACATTTGAAAACGGACCATTTTCCACATTTCTGAAGCATGACGTAATGGGGGGGTGTTATCTCTTTTGTCGAAAATCAGCCGTTTTTGCTCGAACATTAAATGCCTCCAAATGGTATTTAATTAACTTCCCGGGCCCCTGGAAGCATGAAAATCACTTTAAACATGCTAATTTTAGCTCTAACACTGATGATCCACCTACAAATGTGAACTGACGTTCAAAAATAAAACATTTGAAAACGGACAATTTTCCACATTTCTGAAGCATGACGTAATGGGGGGGTGTTATCTCTTTTGTCGGAAATCAGCTGTTTTTGCTCGAACATTAAATGCCTCCAAATGGTATTTAATTAACTTCCCGGGGTGAAGAAACCCTTTTTGAGAACTCAGAGTGAGTAAATTGGCCATTTTCATGCACTTTTAACCATTCCATAAATCTTGTGTTTTGGGCCCCTGGAAGCATGAAAATCACTTTAAACATGCTAATTTTAGCTCTAACACTGATGATCCACCTACAAATGTGAACTGACGTTCAAAAATAAAACATTTGAAAACGGACCATTTTCCACATTTCTGAAGCATGACGTAATGGGGGGTGTTATCTCTTTTGTCGAAAATCAGCCGTTTTTGCTCGAACATTAAATGCCTCCAAATGGTATTTAATTAACTTCCCGAGCCCCTGGAAGCATGAAAATCACTTTAAACATGCTAATTTTAGCTCTAACACTGATGATCCACCTACAAATGTAATGTGAACTGACGTTCAAAAATAAAACATTTGAAAACGGACCATTTTCCACATTTCTGAAGCATGACGTAATGGGGGGGTGTTATCTCTTTTGTCGAAAATCAGCCGTTTTTGCTCGAACATTAAATGCCTCCAATTGGTATTTAATTAACTTCCCGGGGTGAAGAAACCCTTTTTGAGAACTCAGAGTGAGTAAATTGGCCATTTTCATGCACTTTTAACCATTCCATAAATCTTGTGTTTTGGGCCCATGGAAGCATGAAAATCAATTTAAACATGCTAATTTTAGCTCTAACACTGATGATCCACCTACAAATGTGAACTGACGTTCAAAAATAAAACATTTGAAAATGGACCATTTTCCACATTTCTGAAGCATGACGTAATGGGGGGGTGTTATCTCTTTTGTCGAAAATCAGCCGTTTTTGCTCGAACATTAAATGCCTCCAAATGGTATTTAATTAACTTCCCGAGCCCCTGGAAGCATGAAAATCACTTTAAACATGCTAATTTTAGCTCTAACACTGATGATCCACCTACAAATGTGAACTGACGTTCAAAAATAAAACATTTGAAAACGGACCATTTTCCACATTTCTGAAGCATGACGTAATGGGGGGGTGTTATCTCTTTTGTCGAAAATCAGCCGTTTTTGCTCGAACATTAAATGCCTCCAAATGGTATTTAATTAACTTCCCGGGGTGAAGAAACCCTTTTTGAGAACTCAGAGTGAGTAAATTGGCCATTTTCATGCACTTTTAACCATTCCATAAATCTTGTGTTTTGGGCCCCTGGAAGCATGAAAATCACTTTAAACATGCTAATTTTAGCTCTAACACTGATGATCCACCTACAAATGTGAACTGACGTTCAAAAATAAAACATTTGAAAACGGACCATTTTCCACATTTCTGAAGCATGACGTAATGGGGGGGTGTTATCTCTTTTGTCGAAAATCAGCCGTTTTTGCTCGAACATTAAATGCCTCCAAATGGTATTTAATTAACTTCCCGGGCCCCTGGAAGCATGAAAATCACTTTAAACATGCTAATTTTAGCTCTAACACTGATGATCCACCTACAAATGTGAACTGACGTTCAAAAATAAAACGTTTGAAAACGGACCATTTTCCACATTTCTGAAGCATGACGTAATGGGGGGGTGTTATCTCTTTTGTCGAAAATCAGCCGTTTTTGCTCGAACATTAAATGCCTCCAAATGGTATTTAATTAACTTCCCGGGGTGAAGAAACCCTTTTTGAGAACTCAGAGTGAGTAAATTGGCCATTTTCATGCACTTTTAACCATTCCATAAATCTTGTGTTTTGGGCCCCTGGAAGCATGAAAATCACTTTAAACATGCTAATTTTAGCTCTAACACTGATGATCCACCTACAAATGTGAACTGACGTTCAAAAATAAAACATTTGAAAACGGACCATTTTCCACATTTCTGAAGCATGACGTAATGGGGGGGTGTTATCTCTTTTGTCGAAAATCAGCCGTTTTTGCTCGAACATTAAATGCCTCCAAATGGTATTTAATTAACTTCCCGGGGTGAAGAAACCCTTTTTGAGAACTCAGAGTGAGTAAATTGGCCATTTTCATGCACTTTTAACCATTCCATAAATCTTGTGTTTTGGGCCCCTGGAAGCATGAAAATCACTTTAAACATGCTAATTTTAGCTCTAACACTGATGATCCACCTACAAATGTGAACTGACGTTCAAAAATAAAACATTTGAAAACGGACCATTTTCCACATTTCTGAAGCATGACGTAATGGGGGGGTGTTATCTCTTTTGTCGAAAATCAGCCGTTTTTGCTCGAACATTAAATGCCTCCAAATGGTATTTAATTAACTTCCCGAGCCCCTGGAAGCATGAAAATCACTTTAAACATGCTAATTTTAGCTCTAACACTGATGATCCACCTACAAATGTGAACTGACGTTCAAAAATAAAACATTTGAAAACGGACCATTTTCCACATTTCTGAAGCATGACGTAATGGGGGGGTGTTATCTCTTTTGTCGGAAATCAGCTGTTTTTGCTCGAACATTAAATGCCTCCAAATGGTATTTAATTAACTTCCCGGGGTGAAGAAACCCTTTTTGAGAACTCAGAGTGAGTAAATTGGCCATTTTCATGCACTTTTAACCATTCCATAAATCTTGTGTTTTGGGCCCCTGGAAGCATGAAAATCACTTTAAACATGCTAATTTTAGCTCTAACACTGATGATCCACCTACAAATGTGAACTGACGTTCAAAAATAAAACATTTGAAAACGGACCATTTTCCACATTTCTGAAGCATGACGTAATGGGGGGTGTTATCTCTTTTGTCGAAAATCAGCCGTTTTTGCTCGAACATTAAATGCCTCCAAATGGTATTTAATTAACTTCCCGAGCCCCTGGAAGCATGAAAATCACTTTAAACATGCTAATTTTAGCTCTAACACTGATGATCCACCTACAAATGTAATGTGAACTGACGTTCAAAAATAAAACATTTGAAAACGGACCATTTTCCACATTTCTGAAGCATGACGTAATGGGGGGGTGTTATCTCTTTTGTCGAAAATCAGCCGTTTTTGCTCGAACATTAAATGCCTCCAATTGGTATTTAATTAACTTCCCGGGGTGAAGAAACCCTTTTTGAGAACTCAGAGTGAGTAAATTGGCCATTTTCATGCACTTTTAACCATTCCATAAATCTTGTGTTTTGGGCCCATGGAAGCATGAAAATCACTTTAAACATGCTAATTTTAGCTCTAACACTGATGATCCACCTACAAATGTGAACTGACGTTCAAAAATAAAACATTTGAAAATGGACCATTTTCCACATTTCTGAAGCATGACGTAATGGGGGGGTGTTATCTCTTTTGTCGAAAATCAGCCGTTTTTGCTCGAACATTAAATGCCTCCAAATGGTATTTAATTAACTTCCCGAGCCCCTGGAAGCATGAAAATCACTTTAAACATGCTAATTTTAGCTCTAACACTGATGATCCACCTACAAATGTGAACTGACGTTCAAAAATAAAACATTTGAAAACGGACCATTTTCCACATTTCTGAAGCATGACGTAATGGGGGGGTGTTATCTCTTTTGTCGAAAATCAGCCGTTTTTGCTCGAACATTAAATGCCTCCAAATGGTATTTAATTAACTTCCCGGGGTGAAGAAACCCTTTTTGAGAACTCAGAGTGAGTAAATTGGCCATTTTCATGCACTTTTAACCATTCCATAAATCTTGTGTTTTGGGCCCCTGGAAGCATGAAAATCACTTTAAACATGCTAATTTTAGCTCTAACACTGATGATCCACCTACAAATGTGAACTGACGTTCAAAAATAAAACATTTGAAAACGGACCATTTTCCACATTTCTGAAGCATGACGTAATGGGGGGGTGTTATCTCTTTTGTCGAAAATCAGCCGTTTTTGCTCGAACATTAAATGCCTCCAAATGGTATTTAATTAACTTCCCGGGCCCCTGGAAGCATGAAAATCACTTTAAACATGCTAATTTTAGCTCTAACACTGATGATCCACCTACAAATGTGAACTGACGTTCAAAAATAAAACGTTTGAAAACGGACCATTTTCCACATTTCTGAAGCATGACGTAATGGGGGGGTGTTATCTCTTTTGTCGAAAATCAGCCGTTTTTGCTCGAACATTAAATGCCTCCAAATGGTATTTAATTAACTTCCCGGGGTGAAGAAACCCTTTTTGAGAACTCAGAGTGAGTAAATTGGCCATTTTCATGCACTTTTAACCATTCCATAAATCTTGTGTTTTGGGCCCCTGGAAGCATGAAAATCACTTTAAACATGCTAATTTTAGCTCTAACACTGATGATCCACCTACAAATGTGAACTGACGTTCAAAAATAAAACATTTGAAAACGGACCATTTTCCACATTTCTGAAGCATGACGTAATGGGGGGGTGTTATCTCTTTTGTCGAAAATCAGCCGTTTTTGCTCGAACATTAAATGCCTCCAAATGGTATTTAATTAACTTCCCGGGGTGAAGAAACCCTTTTTGAGAACTCAGAGTGAGTAAATTGTCCATTTTCATGCACTTTTAACCATTCCATAAATCTTGTGTTTTGGGCCCCTGGAAGCATGAAAATCACTTTAAACATGCTAATTTTAGCTCTAACACTGATGATCCACCTACAAATGTGAACTGACGTTCAAAAATAAAACATTTGAAAACAGACCATTTTCCACATTTCTGAAGCATGACGTAATGGGGGGGTGTTATCTCTTTTGTCGAAAATCAGCCGTTTTTGCTCGAACATTAAATGCCTCCAAATGGTATTTAATTAACTTCCCGAGCCCCTGGAAGCATGAAAATCACTTTAAACATGCTAATTTTAGCTCTAACACTGATGATCCACCTACAAATGTGAACTGACGTTCAAAAATAAAACATTTGAAAACGGACCATTTTCCACATTTCTGAAGCATGACGTAATGGGGGGGGGTGTTATCTCTTTTGTCGAAAATCAGCCGTTTTTGCTCGAACATTAAATGCCTCCAAATGGTATTTAATTAACTTCCCGGGGTGAAGAAACCCTTTTTGAGAACTCAGAGTGAGTAAATTGGCCATTTTCATGCACTTTTAACCATTCCATAAATCTTGTGTTTGGGCCCCTGGAAGCATGAAAATCACTTTAAACATGCTAATTTTAGCTCTAACACTGATGATCCACCTACAAATGTGAACTGACGTTCAAAAATAAAACATTTGAAAACGGACCATTTTCCACATTTCTGAAGCATGACGTAATGGGGGGGTGTTATCTCTTTTGTCGAAAATCAGCCGTTTTTGCTCGAACATTAAATGCCTCCAAATGGTATTTAATTAACTTCCCGGGGTGAAGAAACCCTTTTTGAGAACTCAGAGTGAGTAAATTGGCCATTTTCATGCACTTTTAACCATTCCATAAATCTTGTGTTTTGGGCCCCTGGAAGCATGAAAATCACTTTAAACATGCTAATTTTAGCTCTAACACTGATGATCCACCTACAAATGTGAACTGACGTTCAAAAATAAAACATTTGAAAACGGACCATTTTCCACATTTCTGAAGCATGACGTAATGGGGGGGTGTTATCTCTTTTGTCGAAAATCAGCCGTTTTTGCTCGAACATTAAATGCCTCCAAATGGTATTTAATTAACTTCCCGAGCCCCTGGAAGCATGAAAATCACTTTAAACATGCTAATTTTAGCTCTAACACTGATGATCCACCTACAAATGTGAACTGACGTTCAAAAATAAAACATTTGAAAACGGACCATTTTCCACATTTCTGAAGCATGACGTAATGGGGGGGTGTTATCTCTTTTGTCGGAAATCAGCCGTTTTTGCTCGAACATTAAATGCCTCCAAATGGTATTTAATTAACTTCCCGGGGTGAAGTAACCCTTTTTGAGAACTCAGAGTGAGTAAATTGGCCATTTTCATGCACTTTTAACCATTCCATAAATCTTGTGTTTTGGGCCCCTGGAAGCATGAAAATCACTTTAAACATGCTAATTTTAGCTCTAACACTGATGATCCACCTACAAATGTGAACTGACGTTCAAAAATAAAACATTTGAAAACGGACCATTTTCCACATTTCTGAAGCATGACGTAATGGGGGGTGTTATCTCTTTTGTCGAAAATCAGCCGTTTTTGCTCGAACATTAAATGCCTCCAAATGGTATTTAATTAACTTCCCGAGCCCCTGGAAGCATGAAAATCACTTTAAACATGCTAATTTTAGCTCTAACACTGATGATCCACCTACAAATGTGAACTGACGTTCAAAAATAAAACATTTGAAAACGGACCATTTTCCACATTTCTGAAGCATGACGTAATGGGGGGGTGTTATCTCTTTTGTCGAAAATCAGCCGTTTTTGCTCGAACATTAAATGCCTCCAATTGGTATTTAATTAACTTCCCGGGGTGAAGAAACCCTTTTTGAGAACTCAGAGTGAGTAAATTGGCCATTTTCATGCACTTTTAACCATTCCATAAATCTTGTGTTTTGGGCCCCTGGAAGCATGAAAATCACTTTAAACATGCTAATTTTAGCTCTAACACTGATGATCCACCTACAAATGTGAACTGACGTTCAAAAATAAAACATTTGAAAACGGACCATTTTCCACATTTCTGAAGCATGACGTAATGGGGGGGTGTTATCTCTTTTGTCGAAAATCAGCCGTTTTTGCTCGAACATTAAATGCCTCCAAATGGTATTTAATTAACTTCCCGGCCCCTGGAAGCATGAAAATCACTTTAAACATGCTAATTTTAGCTCTAACACTGATGATCCACCTACAAATGTGAACTGACGTTCAAAAATAAAACGTTTGAAAACGGACCATTTTCCACATTTCTGAAGCATGACGTAATGGGGGGGTGTTATCTCTTTTGTCGAAAATCAGCCGTTTTTGCTCGAACATTAAATGCCTCCAAATGGTATTTAATTAACTTCCCGGGGTGAAGAAACCCTTTTTGAGAACTCAGAGTGAGTAAATTGGCCATTTTCATGCACTTTTAACCATTCCATAAATCTTGTGTTTTGGGCCCCTGGAAGCATGAAAATCACTTTAAACATGCTAATTTTAGCTCTAACACTGATGATCCACCTACAAATGTGAACTGACGTTCAAAAATAAAACATTTGAAAACGGACCATTTTCCACATTTCTGAAGCATGACGTAATGGGGGGGTGTTATCTCTTTTGTCGAAAATCAGCCGTTTTTGCTCGAACATTAAATGCCTCCAAATGGTATTTAATTAACTTCCCGGGGTGAAGAAACCCTTTTTGAGAACTCAGAGTGAGTAAATTGGCCATTTTCATGCACTTTTAACCATTCCATAAATCTTGTGTTTTGGGCCCCTGGAAGCATGAAAATCACTTTAAACATGCTAATTTTAGCTCTAACACTGATGATCCACCTACAAATGTGAACTGACGTTCAAAAATAAAACATTTGAAAACGGACCATTTTCCACATTTCTGAAGCATGACGTAATGGGGGGGTGTTATCTCTTTTGTCGAAAATCAGCCGTTTTTGCTCGAACATTAAATGCCTCCAAATGGTATTTAATTAACTTCCCGGGCCCCTGGAAGCATGAAAATCACTTTAAACATGCTAATTTTAGCTCTAACACTGATGATCCACCTACAAATGTGAACTGACGTTCAAAAATAAAACGTTTGAAAACGGACCATTTTCCACATTTCTGAAGCATGACGTAATGGGGGGGTGTTATCTCTTTTGTCGAAAATCAGCCGTTTTTGCTCGAACATTAAATGCCTCCAAATGGTATTTAATTAACTTCCCGGGGTGAAGAAACCCTTTTTGAGAACTCAGAGTGAGTAAATTGGCCATTTTCATGCACTTTTAACCATTCCATAAATCTTGTGTTTTGGGCCCCTGGAAGCATGAAAATCACTTTAAACATGCTAATTTTAGCTCTAACACTGATGATCCACCTACAAATGTGAACTGACGTTCAAAAATAAAACATTTGAAAACGGACCATTTTCCACATTTCTGAAGCATGACGTAATGGGGGGGTGTTATCTCTTTTGTCGAAAATCAGCCGTTTTTGCTCGAACATTAAATGCCTCCAAATGGTATTTAATTAACTTCCCGGGGTGAAGAAACCCTTTTTGAGAACTCAGAGTGAGTAAATTGGCCATTTTCATGCACTTTTAACCATTCCATAAATCTTGTGTTTTGGGCCCCTGGAAGCATGAAAATCACTTTAAACATGCTAATTTTAGCTCTAACACTGATGATCCACCTACAAATGTGAACTGACGTTCAAAAATAAAACATTTGAAAACGGACCATTTTCCACATTTCTGAAGCATGACGTAATGGGGGGGTGTTATCTCTTTTGTCGAAAATCAGCCGTTTTTGCTCGAACATTAAATGCCTCCAAATGGTATTTAATTAACTTCCCGGGGTGAAGAAACCCTTTTTGAGAACTCAGAGTGAGTAAATTGGCCATTTTCATGCACTTTTAACCATTCCATAAATCTTGTGTTTTGGGCCCCTGGAAGCATGAAAATCACTTTAAACATGCTAATTTTAGCTCTAACACTGATGATCCACCTACAAATGTGAACTGACGTTCAAAAATAAAACATTTGAAAACGGACCATTTTCCACATTTCTGAAGCATGACGTAATGGGGGGGTGTTATCTCTTTTGTCGAAAATCAGCCGTTTTTGCTCGAACATTAAATGCCTCCAAATGGTATTTAATTAACTTCCCGGGCCCCTGGAAGCATGAAAATCACTTTAAACATGCTAATTTTAGCTCTAACACTGATGATCCACCTACAAATGTGAACTGACGTTCAAAAATAAAACGTTTGAAAACGGACCATTTTCCACATTTCTGAAGCATGACGTAATGGGGGGGTGTTATCTCTTTTGTCGAAAATCAGCCGTTTTTGCTCGAACATTAAATGCCTCCAAATGGTATTTAATTAACTTCCCGGGGTGAAGAAACCCTTTTTGAGAACTCAGAGTGAGTAAATTGGCCATTTTCATGCACTTTTAACCATTCCATAAATCTTGTGTTTTGGGCCCCTGGAAGCATGAAAATCACTTTAAACATGCTAATTTTAGCTCTAACACTGATGATCCACCTACAAATGTGAACTGACGTTCAAAAATAAAACATTTGAAAACGGACCATTTTCCACATTTCTGAAGCATGACGTAATGGGGGGGTGTTATCTCTTTTGTCGAAAATCAGCCGTTTTTGCTCGAACATTAAATGCCTCCAAATGGTATTTAATTAACTTCCCGGCCCCTGGAAGCATGAAAATCACTTTAAACATGCTAATTTTAGCTCTAACACTGATGATCCACCTACAAATGTGAACTGACGTTCAAAAATAAAACGTTTGAAAACGGACCATTTTCCACATTTCTGAAGCATGACGTAATGGGGGGTGTTATCTCTTTTGTCGAAAATCAGCCGTTTTTGCTCGAACATTAAATGCCTCCAAATGGTATTTAATTAACTTCCCGGGGTGAAGAAACCCTTTTTGAGAACTCAGAGTGAGTAAATTGGCCATTTTCATGCACTTTTAACCATTCCATAAATCTTGTGTTTTGGGCCCCTGGAAGCATGAAAATCACTTTAAACATGCTAATTTTAGCTCTAACACTGATGATCCACCTACAAATGTGAACTGACGTTCAAAAATAAAACATTTGAAAACGGACCATTTTCCACATTTCTGAAGCATGACGTAATGGGGGGGTGTTATCTCTTTTGTCGAAAATCAGCCGTTTTTGCTCGAACATTAAATGCCTCCAAATGGTATTTAATTAACTTCCCGGGGTGAAGAAACCCTTTTTGAGAACTCAGAGTGAGTAAATTGGCCATTTTCATGCACTTTTAACCATTCCATAAATCTTGTGTTTTGGGCCCCTGGAAGCATGAAAATCACTTTAAACATGCTAATTTTAGCTCTAACACTGATGATCCACCTACAAATGTGAACTGACGTTCAAAAATAAAACATTTGAAAACGGACCATTTTCCACATTTCTGAAGCATGACGTAATGGGGGGGTGTTATCTCTTTTGTCGAAAATCAGCCGTTTTTGCTCGAACATTAAATGCCTCCAAATGGTATTTAATTAACTTCCCGGGCCCCTGGAAGCATGAAAATCACTTTAAACATGCTAATTTTAGCTCTAACACTGATGATCCACCTACAAATGTGAACTGACGTTCAAAAATAAAACGTTTGAAAACGGACCATTTTCCACATTTCTGAAGCATGACGTAATGGGGGGGTGTTATCTCTTTTGTCGAAAATCAGCCGTTTTTGCTCGAACATTAAATGCCTCCAAATGGTATTTAATTAACTTCCCGGGGTGAAGAAACCCTTTTTGAGAACTCAGAGTGAGTAAATTGGCCATTTTCATGCACTTTTAACCATTCCATAAATCTTGTGTTTTGGGCCCCTGGAAGCATGAAAATCACTTTAAACATGCTAATTTTAGCTCTAACACTGATGATCCACCTACAAATGTGAACTGACGTTCAAAAATAAAACATTTGAAAACGGACCATTTTCCACATTTCTGAAGCATGACGTAATGGGGGGGTGTTATCTCTTTTGTCGAAAATCAGCCGTTTTTGCTCGAACATTAAATGCCTCCAAATGGTATTTAATTAACTTCCCGAGCCCCTGGAAGCATGAAAATCACTTTAAACATGCTAATTTTAGCTCTAACACTGATGATCCACCTACAAATGTGAACTGACGTTCAAAAATAAAACATTTGAAAACGGACCATTTTCCACATTTCTGAAGCATGACGTAATGGGGGGGGTGTTATCTCTTTTGTCGAAAATCAGCCGTTTTTGCTCGAACATTAAATGCCTCCAAATGGTATTTAATTAACTTCCCGGGGTGAAGAAACCCTTTTTGAGAACTCAGAGTGAGTAAATTGGCCATTTTCATGCACTTTTAACCATTCCATAAATCTTGTGTTTGGGCCCCTGGAAGCATGAAAATCACTTTAAACATGCTAATTTTAGCTCTAACACTGATGATCCACCTACAAATGTGAACTGACGTTCAAAAATAAAACATTTGAAAACGGACCATTTTCCACATTTCTGAAGCATGACGTAATGGGGGGGTGTTATCTCTTTTGTCGAAAATCAGCCGTTTTTGCTCGAACATTAAATGCCTCCAAATGGTATTTAATTAACTTCCCGGGGTGAAGAAACCCTTTTTGAGAACTCAGAGTGAGTAAATTGGCCATTTTCATGCACTTTTAACCATTCCATAAATCTTGTGTTTTGGGCCCCTGGAAGCATGAAAATCACTTTAAACATGCTAATTTTAGCTCTAACACTGATGATCCACCTACAAATGTGAACTGACGTTCAAAAATAAAACATTTGAAAACGGACAATTTTCCACATTTCTGAAGCATGACGTAATGGGGGGGTGTTATCTCTTTTGTCGAAAATCAGCCGTTTTTGCTCGAACATTAAATGCCTCCAAATGGTATTTAATTAACTTCCCGAGCCCCTGGAAGCATGAAAATCACTTTAAACATGCTAATTTTAGCTCTAACACTGATGATCCACCTACAAATGTGAACTGACGTTCAAAAATAAAACATTTGAAAACGGACCATTTTCCACATTTCTGAAGCATGACGTAATGGGGGGGTGTTATCTCTTTTGTCGGAAATCAGCCGTTTTTGCTCGAACATTAAATGCCTCCAAATGGTATTTAATTAACTTCCCGGGGTGAAGAAACCCTTTTTGAGAACTCAGAGTGAGTAAATTGGCCATTTTCATGCACTTTTAACCATTCCATAAATCTTGTGTTTTGGGCCCCTGGAAGCATGAAAATCACTTTAAACATGCTAATTTTAGCTCTAACACTGATGATCCACCTACAAATGTGAACTGACGTTCAAAAATAAAACATTTGAAAACGGACCATTTTCCACATTTCTGAAGCATGACGTAATGGGGGGTGTTATCTCTTTTGTCGAAAATCAGCCGTTTTTGCTCGAACATTAAATGCCTCCAAATGGTATTTAATTAACTTCCCGAGCCCCTGGAAGCATGAAAATCACTTTAAACATGCTAATTTTAGCTCTAACACTGATGATCCACCTACAAATGTGAACTGACGTTCAAAAATAAAACATTTGAAAACGGACCATTTTCCACATTTCTGAAGCATGACGTAATGGGGGGGTGTTATCTCTTTTGTCGAAAATCAGCCGTTTTTGCTCGAACATTAAATGCCTCCAATTGGTATTTAATTAACTTCCCGGGGTGAAGAAACCCTTTTTGAGAACTCAGAGTGAGTAAATTGGCCATTTTCATGCACTTTTAACCATTCCATAAATCTTGTGTTTTGGGCCCCTGGAAGCATGAAAATCACTTTAAACATGCTAATTTTAGCTCTAACACTGATGATCCACCTACAAATGTGAACTGACGTTCAAAAATAAAACATTTGAAAACGGACCATTTTCCACATTTCTGAAGCATGACGTAATGGGGGGGTGTTATCTCTTTTGTCGAAAATCAGCCGTTTTTGCTCGAACATTAAATGCCTCCAAATGGTATTTAATTAACTTCCCGGCCCCTGGAAGCATGAAAATCACTTTAAACATGCTAATTTTAGCTCTAACACTGATGATCCACCTACAAATGTGAACTGACGTTCAAAAATAAAACGTTTGAAAACGGACCATTTTCCACATTTCTGAAGCATGACGTAATGGGGGGGTGTTATCTCTTTTGTCGAAAATCAGCCGTTTTTGCTCGAACATTAAATGCCTCCAAATGGTATTTAATTAACTTCCCGGGGTGAAGAAACCCTTTTTGAGAACTCAGAGTGAGTAAATTGGCCATTTTCATGCACTTTTAACCATTCCATAAATCTTGTGTTTTGGGCCCCTGGAAGCATGAAAATCACTTTAAACATGCTAATTTTAGCTCTAACACTGATGATCCACCTACAAATGTGAACTGACGTTCAAAAATAAAACATTTGAAAACGGACCATTTTCCACATTTCTGAAGCATGACGTAATGGGGGGGTGTTATCTCTTTTGTCGAAAATCAGCCGTTTTTGCTCGAACATTAAATGCCTCCAAATGGTATTTAATTAACTTCCCGGGGTGAAGAAACCCTTTTTGAGAACTCAGAGTGAGTAAATTGGCCATTTTCATGCACTTTTAACCATTCCATAAATCTTGTGTTTTGGGCCCCTGGAAGCATGAAAATCACTTTAAACATGCTAATTTTAGCTCTAACACTGATGATCCACCTACAAATGTGAACTGACGTTCAAAAATAAAACATTTGAAAACGGACCATTTTCCACATTTCTGAAGCATGACGTAATGGGGGGGTGTTATCTCTTTTGTCGAAAATCAGCCGTTTTTGCTCGAACATTAAATGCCTCCAAATGGTAGTTAATTAACTTCCCGAGCCCCTGGAAGCATGAAAATCACTTTAAACATGCTAATTTTAGCTCTAACACTGATGATCCACCTACAAATGTGAACTGACGTTCAAAAATAAAACATTTGAAAACGGACCATTTTCCACATTTCTGAAGCATGACGTAATGGGGGGGTGTTATCTCTTTTGTCGAAAATCAGCCGTTTTTGCTCGAACATTAAATGCCTCCAAATGGTATTTAATTAACTTCCCGGGGTGAAGAAACCCTTTTTGAGAACTCAGAGTGAGTAAATTGGCCATTTTCATGCACTTTTAACCATTCCATAAATCTTGTGTTTTGGGGCCCTGGAAGCATGAAAATCACTTTAAACATGCTAATTTTAGCTCTAACACTGAAGATCCACCTACAAATGTGAACTGACGTTCAAAAATAAAACATTTGAAAACGGACCATTTTCCACATTTCTGAAGCATGACGTAATGGGGGGGTGTTATCTCTTTTGTCGAAAATCAGCCGTTTTTGCTCGAACATTAAATGCCTCCAAATGGTATTTAATTAACTTCCCGAGCCCCTGGAAGCATGAAAATCACTTTAAACATGCTAATTTTAGCTCTAACACTGATGATCCACCTACAAATGTGAACTGACGTTCAAAAATAAAACATTTGAAAACGGACCATTTTCCACATTTCTGAAGCATGACGTAATGGGGGGGTGTTATCTCTTTTGTCGAAAATCAGCCGTTTTTGCTCGAACATTAAATGCCTCCAAATGGTATTTAATTAACTTCCCGGGGTGAAGAAACCCTTTTTGAGAACTCAGAGTGAGTAAATTGGCCATTTTCATGCACTTTTAACCATTCCATAAATCTTGTGTTTTGGGCCCCTGGAAGCATGAAAATCACTTTAAACATGCTAATTTTAGCTCTAACACTGATTATCCACCTACAAATGTGAACTGACGTTCAAAAATAAAACATTTGAAAACGGACCATTTTCCACATTTCTGAAGCATGACGTAATGGGGGGGTGTTATCTCTTTTGTCGAAAATCAGCCGTTTTTGCTCGAACATTAAATGCCTCCAAATGGTATTTAATTAACTTCCCGAGCCCCTGGAAGCATGAAAATCACTTTAAACATGCTAATTTTAGCTCTAACACTGATGATCCACCTACAAATGTGAACTGACGTTCAAAAATAAAACATTTCAAAACGGACCATTTTCCACATTTCTGAAGCATGACGTAATGGGGGGGTGTTATCTCTTTTGTCGAAAATCAGCCGTTTTTGCTCGAACATTAAATGCCTCCAAATGGTATTTAATTAACTTCCCGGGGTGAAGAAACCCTTTTTGAGAACTCAGAGTGAGTAAATTGGCCATTTTCATGCACTTTTAACCATTCCATAAATCTTGTGTTTTGGGCCCCTGGAAGCATGAAAATCACTTTAAACATGCTAATTTTAGCTCTAACACTGATGATCCACCTACAAATGTGAACTGACGTTCAAAAATAAAACATTTGAAAACGGACCATTTTCCACATTTCTGAAGCATGACGTAATGGGGGGGTGTTATCTCTTTTGTCGAAAATCAGCCGTTTTTGCTCGAACATTAAATGCCTCCAAATGGTATTTAATTAACTTCCCGAGCCCCTGGAAGCATGAAAATCACTTTAAACATGCTAATTTTAGCTCTAACACTGATGATCCACCTACAAATGTGAACTGACGTTCAAAAATAAAACATTTGAAAACGGACCATTTTCCACATTTCTGAAGCATGACGTAATGGGGGGGTGTTATCTCTTTTGTCGAAAATCAGCCGTTTTTGCTCGAACATTAAATGCCTCCAAATGGTATTTAATTAACTTCCCGGGGTGAAGAAACCCTTTTTGAGAACTCAGAGTGAGTAAATTGGCCATTTTCATGCACTTTTAACCATTCCATAAATCTTGTGTTTTGGGCCCCTGGAAGCATGAAAATCACTTTAAACATGCTAATTTTAGCTCTAACACTGATGATCCACCTACAAATGTGAACTGACGTTCAAAAATAAAACATTTGAAAACGGACCATTTTCCACATTTCTGAAGCATGACGTAATGGGGGGGTGTTATCTCTTTTGTCGAAAATCAGCCGTTTTTGCTTGAACATTAAATGCCTCCAAATGGTATTTATTTCACTTCCCGAGCCCCTGGAAGCATGAAAATCACTTTAAACATGCTAATTTTAGCTCTAAAACTGATGATCCACCTACAAATGTGAACTGACGTTCAAAAATAAAACATTTGAAAACGGACCATTTTCCACATTTCTGAAGCATGACGTAATGGGGGGGTGTTATCTCTTTTGTCGAAAATCAGCCGTTTTTGCTCGAACATTAAATGCCTCCAAATGGTATTTAATTAACTTCCCGAGCCCCTGGAAGCATGAAAATCACTTTAAACATGCTAATTTTAGCTCTAACACTGATGATCCACCTACAAATGTGAACTGACGTTCAAAAATAAAACATTTGAAAACGGACCATTTTCCACATTTCTGAAGCATGACGTAATGGGGGGGTGTTATCTCTTTTGTCGAAAATCAGCCGTTTTTGCTCGAACATTAAATGCCTCCAAATGGTATTTAATTAACTTCCCGGGGTGAAGAAACCCTTTTTGAGAACTCAGAGTGAGTAAATTGGCCATTTTCATGCACTTTTAACCATTCCATAAATCTTGTGTTTTGGGCCCCTGGAAGCATGAAAATCACTTTAAACATGCTAATTTTAGCTCTAACACTGATGATCCACCTACAAATGTGAACTGACGTTCAAAAATAAAACATTTGAAAACGGACCATTTTCCACATTTCTGAAGCATGACGTAATGGGGGGGGTGTTATCTCTTTTGTCGAAAATCAGCCGTTTTTGCTCGAACATTAAATGCCTCCAAATGGTATTTAATTAACTTCCCGAGCCCCTGGAAGCATGAAAATCACTTTAAACATGCTAATTTTAGCTCTAACACTGATGATCCACCTACAAATGTGAACTGACGTTCAAAAATAAAACATTTGAAAACGGACCATTTTCCACATTTCTGAAGCATGACGTAATGGGGGGGGTGTTATCTCTTTTGTCGAAAATCAGCCGTTTTTGCTCGAACATTAAATGCCTCCAAATGGTATTTAATTAACTTCCCGGGGTGAAGAAACCCTTTTTGAGAACTCAGAGTGAGTAAATTGGCCATTTTCATGCACTTTTAACCATTCGATAAATCTTGTGTTTGGGCCCCTGGAAGCATGAAAATCACTTTAAACATGCTAATTTTAGCTCTAACACTGATGATCCACCTACAAATGTGAACTGACGTTCAAAAATAAAACATTTGAAAACGGACCATTTTCCACATTTCTGAAGCATGACGTAATGGGGGGGTGTTATCTCTTTTGTCGAAAATCAGCCGTTTTTGCTCGAACATTAAATGCCTCCAAATGGTATTTAATTAACTTCCCGGGGTGAAGAAACCCTTTTTGAGAACTCAGAGTGAGTAAATTGGCCATTTTCATGCACTTTTAACCATTCCATAAATCTTGTGTTTTGGGCCCCTGGAAGCATGAAAATCACTTTAAACATGCTAATTTTAGCTCTAACACTGATGATCCACCTACAAATGTGAACTGACGTTCAAAAATAAAACATTTGAAAACGGACCATTTTCCACATTTCTGAAGCATGACGTAATGGGGGGGGTGTTATCTCTTTTGTCGAAAATCAGCCGTTTTTGCTCGAACATTAAATGCCTCCAAATGGTATTTAATTAACTTCCCGAGCCCCTGGAAGCATGAAAATCACTTTAAACATGCTAATTTCTAATTTTAGCTCTAACACTGATGATCCACCTACAAATGTGAACTGACGTTCAAAAATAAAACATTTGAAAACGGACCATTTTCCACATTTCTGAAGCATGACGTAATGGGGGGGTGTTATCTCTTTTGTCGGAAATCAGCTGTTTTTGCTCGAACATTAAATGCCTCCAAATGGTATTTAATTAACTTCCCGGGGTGAAGAAACCCTTTTTGAGAACTCAGAGTGAGTAAATTGGCCATTTTCATGCACTTTTAACCATTCCATAAATCTTGTGTTTTGGGCCCCTGGAAGCATGAAAATCACTTTAAACATGCTAATTTTAGCTCTAACACTGATGATCCACCTACAAATGTGAACTGACGTTCAAAAATAAAACATTTGAAAACGGACCATTTTCCACATTTCTGAAGCATGACGTAATGGGGGGTGTTATCTCTTTTGTCGAAAATCAGCCGTTTTTGCTCGAACATTAAATGCCTCCAAATGGTATTTAATTAACTTCCCGAGCCCCTGGAAGCATGAAAATCACTTTAAACATGCTAATTTTAGCTCTAACACTGATGATCCACCTACAAATGTAATGTGAACTGACGTTCAAAAATAAAACATTTGAAAACGGACCATTTTCCACATTTCTGAAGCATGACGTAATGGGGGGGTGTTATCTCTTTTGTCGAAAATCAGCCGTTTTTGCTCGAACATTAAATGCCTCCAATTGGTATTTAATTAACTTCCCGGGGTGAAGAAACCCTTTTTGAGAACTCAGAGTGAGTAAATTGGCCATTTTCATGCACTTTTAACCATTCCATAAATCTTGTGTTTTGGGCCCATGGAAGCATGAAAATCACTTTAAACATGCTAATTTTAGCTCTAACACTGATGATCCACCTACAAATGTGAACTGACGTTCAAAAATAAAACATTTGAAAATGGACCATTTTCCACATTTCTGAAGCATGACGTAATGGGGGGGTGTTATCTCTTTTGTCGAAAATCAGCCGTTTTTGCTCGAACATTAAATGCCTCCAAATGGTATTTAATTAACTTCCCGAGCCCCTGGAAGCATGAAAATCACTTTAAACATGCTAATTTTAGCTCTAACACTGATGATCCACCTACAAATGTGAACTGACGTTCAAAAATAAAACATTTGAAAACGGACCATTTTCCACATTTCTGAAGCATGACGTAATGGGGGGGTGTTATCTCTTTTGTCGAAAATCAGCCGTTTTTGCTCGAACATTAAATGCCTCCAAATGGTATTTAATTAACTTCCCGGGGTGAAGAAACCCTTTTTGAGAACTCAGAGTGAGTAAATTGGCCATTTTCATGCACTTTTAACCATTCCATAAATCTTGTGTTTTGGGCCCCTGGAAGCATGAAAATCACTTTAAACATGCTAATTTTAGCTCTAACACTGATGATCCACCTACAAATGTGAACTGACGTTCAAAAATAAAACATTTGAAAACGGACCATTTTCCACATTTCTGAAGCATGACGTAATGGGGGGGTGTTATCTCTTTTGTCGAAAATCAGCCGTTTTTGCTCGAACATTAAATGCCTCCAAATGGTATTTAATTAACTTCCCGGGCCCCTGGAAGCATGAAAATCACTTTAAACATGCTAATTTTAGCTCTAACACTGATGATCCACCTACAAATGTGAACTGACGTTCAAAAATAAAACGTTTGAAAACGGACCATTTTCCACATTTCTGAAGCATGACGTAATGGGGGGGTGTTATCTCTTTTGTCGAAAATCAGCCGTTTTTGCTCGAACATTAAATGCCTCCAAATGGTATTTAATTAACTTCCCGGGGTGAAGAAACCCTTTTTGAGAACTCAGAGTGAGTAAATTGGCCATTTTCATGCACTTTTAACCATTCCATAAATCTTGTGTTTTGGGCCCCTGGAAGCATGAAAATCACTTTAAACATGCTAATTTTAGCTCTAACACTGATGATCCACCTACAAATGTGAACTGACGTTCAAAAATGAAACATTTGAAAACGGACCATTTTCCACATTTCTGAAGCATGACGTAATGGGGGGGTGTTATCTCTTTTGTCGAAAATCAGCCGTTTTTGCTCGAACATTAAATGCCTCCAAATGGTATTTAATTAACTTCCCAGGGTGAAGAAACCCTTTTTGAGAACTCAGAGTGAGTAAATTGGCCATTTTCATGCACTTTTAACCATTCCATAAATCTTGTGTTTTGGGCCCCTGGAAGCATGAAAATCACTTTAAACATGCTAATTTTAGCTCTAACACTGATGATCCACCTACAAATGTGAACTGACGTTCAAAAATAAAACATTTGAAAACGGACCATTTTCCACATTTCTGAAGCATGACGTAATGGGGGGGTGTTATCTCTTTTGTCGAAAATCAGCCGTTTTTGCTCGAACATTAAATGCCTCCAAATGGTATTTAATTAACTTCCCGAGCCCCTGGAAGCATGAAAATCACTTTAAACATGCTAATTTTAGCTCTAACACTGATGATCCACCTACAAATGTGAACTGACGTTCAAAAATAAAACATTTGAAAACGGACCATTTTCCACATTTCTGAAGCATGACGTAATGGGGGGGTGTTATCTCTTTTGTCGAAAATCAGCCGTTTTTGCTCGAACATTAAATGCCTCCAAATGGTATTTAATTAACTTCCCGGGGTGAAGAAACCCTTTTTGAGAACTCAGAGTGAGTAAATTGGCCATTTTCATGCACTTTTAACCATTCCATAAATCTTGTGTTTTGGGCCCCTGGAAGCATGAAAATCACTTTAAACATGCTAATTTTAGCTCTAACACTGATGATCCACCTACAAATGTGAACTGACGTTCAAAAATAAAACATTTGAAAACGGACCATTTTCCACATTTCTGAAGCATGACGTAATGGGGGGGTGTTATCTCTTTTGTCGAAAATCAGCCGTTTTTGCTCGAACATTAAATGCCTCCAAATGGTATTTAATTAACTTCCCGAGCCCCTGGAAGCATGAAAATCACTTTAAACATGCTAATTTTAGCTCTAACACTGATGATCCACCTACAAATGTGAACTGACGTTCAAAAATAAAACATTTGAAAACGGACCATTTTCCACATTTCTGAAGCATGACGTAATGGGGGGGTGTTATCTCTTTTGTCGAAAATCAGCCGTTTTTGCTCGAACATTAAATGCCTCCAAATGGTATTTAATTAACTTCCCGGGGTGAAGAAACCCTTTTTGAGAACTCAGAGTGAGTAAATTGGCCATTTTCATGCACTTTTAACCATTCCATAAATCTTGTGTTTTGGGCCCCTGGAAGCATGAAAATCACTTTAAACATGCTAATTTTAGCTCTAACACTGATGATCCACCTACAAATGTGAACTGACGTTCAAAAATAAAACATTTGAAAACGGACCATTTTCCACATTTCTGAAGCATGACGTAATGGGGGGGTGTTATCTCTTTTGTCGAAAATCAGCCGTTTTTGCTCGAACATTAAATGCCTCCAAATGGTATTTAATTAACTTCCCGAGCCCCTGGAAGCATGAAAATCACTTTAAACATGCTAATTTTAGCTCTAACACTGATGATCCACCTACAAATGTGAACTGACGTTCAAAAATAAAACATTTGAAAACGGACCATTTTCCACATTTCTGAAGCATGACGTAATGGGGGGTGTTATCTCTTTTGTTGAAAATCAGCCGTTTTTGCTCGAACATTAAATGCCTCCAAATGGTATTTAATTAACTTCCCGGGGTGAAGAAACCCTTTTTGAGAACTCAGAGTGAGTAAATTGGCCATTTTCATGCACTTTTAACCATTCCATAAATCTTGTGTTTGGGCCCCTGGAAGCATGAAAATCACTTTAAACATGCTAATTTTAGCTCTAACACTGATGATCCACCTACAAATGTGAACTGACGTTCAAAAATAAAACATTTGAAAACGGACCATTTTCCACATTTCTGAAGCATGACGTAATGGGGGGGGTGTTATCTCTTTTGTCGAAAATCAGCCGTTTTTGCTCGAACATTAAATGCCTCCAAATGGTATTTAATTAACTTCCCGGGGTGAAGAAACCCTTTTTGAGAACTCAGAGTGAGTAAATTGGCCATTTTCATGCACTTTTAACCATTCCATAAATCTTGTGTTTTGGGCCCCTGGAAGCATGAAAATCACTTTAAACATGCTAATTTTAGCTCTAACACTGATGATCCACCTACAAATGTGAACTGACGTTCAAAAATAAAACATTTGAAAACGGACCATTTTCCACATTTCTGAAGCATGACGTAATGGGGGGGTGTTATCTCTTTTGTCGAAAATCAGCCGTTTTTGCTTGAACATTAAATGCCTCCAAATGGTATTTATTTCACTTCCTGAGCCCCTGGAAGCATGAAAATCACTTTAAACATGCAAATTTTAGCTCTAACACTGATGATCCACCTACAAATGTGAACTGACGTTCAAAAATAAAACATTTGAAAACGGACCATTTTCCACATTTCTGAAGCATGACGTAATGGGGGGGTGTTATCTCTTTTGTCGAAAATCAGCCGTTTTTGCTCGAACATTAAATGCCTCCAAATGGTATTTAATTAACTTCCCGGGGTGAAGAAACCCTTTTTGAGAACTCAGAGTGAGTAAATTGGCCATTTTCATGCACTTTTAACCATTCCATAAATCTTGTGTTTTGGGCCCCTGGAAGCATGAAAATCACTTTAAACATGCAAATTTTAGCTCTAACACTGATGATCCACCAACAAATGTGAACTGACGTTCAAAAATAAAACATTTGAAAACGGACCATTTTCCACATTTCTGAAGCATGACGTAATGGGGGGGTGTTATCTCTTTTGTCGAAAATCAGCCGTTTTTGCTCGAACATTAAATGCCTCCAAATGGTATTTAATTAACTTCCCGAGCCCCTGGAAGCATGAAAATCACTTTAAACATGCTAAATTTAGCTCTAACACTGATGATCCACCTACAAATGTGAACTGACGTTCAAAAATAAAACATTTGAAAACGGACCATTTTCCACATTTCTGAAGCATGACGTAATGGGGGGGTGTTATCTCTTTTGTCGGAAATCAGCCGTTTTTGCTCGAACATTAAATGCCTCCAAATGGTATTTAATTAACTTCCCGGGGTGAAGAAACCCTTTTTGAGAACTCAGAGTGAGTAAATTGGCCATTTTCATGCACTTTTAACCATTCCATAAATCTTGTGTTTTGGGCCCCTGGAAGCATGAAAATCACTTTAAACATGCTAATTTTAGCTCTAACACTGATGATCCACCTACAAATGTGAACTGACGTTCAAAAATAAAACATTTGAAAACGGACCATTTTCCACATTTCTGAAGCATGACGTAATGGGGGGTGTTATCTCTTTTGTCGAAAATCAGCCGTTTTTGCTCGAACATTAAATGCCTCCAAATGGTATTTAATTAACTTCCCGAGCCCCTGGAAGCATGAAAATCACTTTAAACATGCTAATTTTAGCTCTAACACTGATGATCCACCTACAAATGTGAACTGACGTTCAAAAATAAAACATTTGAAAACGGACCATTTTCCACATTTCTGAAGCATGACGTAATGGGGGGGTGTTATCTCTTTTGTCGAAAATCAGCCGTTTTTGCTCGAACATTAAATGCCTCCAAATGGTATTTAATTAACTTCCCGGGGTGAAGAAACCCTTTTTGAGAACTCAGAGTGAGTAAATTGGCCATTTTCATGCACTTTTAACCATTCCATAAATCTTGTGTTTTGGGCCCATGGAAGCATGAAAATCACTTTAAACATGCTAATTTTAGCTCTAACACTGATGATCCACCTACAAATGTGAACTGACGTTCAAAAATAAAACATTTGAAAATGGACCATTTTCCACATTTCTGAAGCATGACGTAATGGGGGGGTGTTATCTCTTTTGTCGAAAATCAGCCGTTTTTGCTCGAACATTAAATGCCTCCAAATGGTATTTAATTAACTTCCCGAGCCCCTGGAAGCATGAAAATCACTTTAAACATGCTAATTTTAGCTCTAACACTGATGATCCACCTACAAATGTGAACTGACGTTCAAAAATAAAACATTTGAAAACGGACCATTTTCCACATTTCTGAAGCATGACGTAATGGGGGGGTGTTATCTCTTTTGTCGAAAATCAGCTGTTTTTGCTCGAACATTAAATGCCTCCAAATGGTATTTAATTAACTTCCCGGGGTGAAGAAACCCTTTTTGAGAACTCAGAGTGAGTAAATTGGCCATTTTCATGCACTTTTAACCATTCCATAAATCTTGTGTTTTGGGCCCCTGGAAGCATGAAAATCACTTTAAACATGCTAATTTTAGCTCTAACACTGATGATCCACCTACAAATGTGAACTGACGTTCAAAAATAAAACATTTGAAAACGGACCATTTTCCACATTTCTGAAGCATGACGTAATGGGGGGGTGTTATCTCTTTTGTCGAAAATCAGCCATTTTTGCTCGAACATTAAATGCCTCCAAATGGTATTTAATTAACTTCCCGAGCCCCTGGAAGCATGAAAATCACTTTAAACATGCTAATTTTAGCTCTAACACTGATGATCCACCTACAAATGTGAACTGACGTTCAAAAATAAAACATTTGAAAACGGACCATTTTCCACATTTCTGAAGCATGACGTAATGGGGGGGTGTTATCTCTTTTGTCGAAAATCAGCCGTTTTTGCTCGAACATTAAATGCCTCCAAATGGTATTTAATTAACTTCCCGGGGTGAAGAAACCCTTTTTGAGAACTCAGAGTGAGTAAATTGGCCATTTTCATGCACTTTTAACCATTCCATAAATCTTGTGTTTTGGGCCCCTGGAAGCATGAAAATCACTTTAAACATGCTAATTTTAGCTCTAACACTGATGATCCACCTACAAAATGTGAACTGACGTTCAAAAATAAAACATTTGAAAACGGACCATTTTCCACATTTCTGAAGCATGACGTAATGGGGGGGTGTTATCTCTTTTGTCGAAAATCAGCCGTTTTTGCTCGAACATTAAATGCCTCCAAATGGTATTTAATTAACTTCCCGAGCCCCTGGAAGCATGAAAATCACTTTAAACATGCTAATTTTAGCTCTAACACTGATGATCCACCTACAAATGTGAACTGACGTTCAAAAATAAAACATTTGAAAACGGACCATTTTCCACATTTCTGAAGCATGACGTAATGGGGGGTGTTATCTCTTTTGTTGAAAATCAGCCGTTTTTGCTCGAACATTAAATGCCTCCAAATGGTATTTAATTAACTTCCCGGGGTGAAGAAACCCTTTTTGAGAACTCAGAGTGAGTAAATTGGCCATTTTCATGCACTTTTAACCATTCCATAAATCTTGTGTTTGGGCCCCTGGAAGCATGAAAATCACTTTAAACATGCTAATTTTAGCTCTAACACTGATGATCCACCTACAAATGTGAACTGACGTTCAAAAATAAAACATTTGAAAACGGACCATTTTCCACATTTCTGAAGCATGACGTAATGGGGGGGGTGTTATCTCTTTTGTCGAAAATCAGCCGTTTTTGCTCGAACATTAAATGCCTCCAAATGGTATTTAATTAACTTCCCGGGGTGAAGAAACCCTTTTTGAGAACTCAGAGTGAGTAAATTGGCCATTTTCATGCACTTTTAACCATTCCATAAATCTTGTGTTTTGGGCCCCTGGAAGCATGAAAATCACTTTAAACATGCTAATTTTAGCTCTAACACTGATGATCCACCTACAAATGTGAACTGACGTTCAAAAATAAAACATTTGAAAACGGACCATTTTCCACATTTCTGAAGCATGACGTAATGGGGGGGTGTTATCTCTTTTGTCGAAAATCAGCCGTTTTTGCTTGAACATTAAATGCCTCCAAATGGTATTTATTTCACTTCCTGAGCCCCTGGAAGCATGAAAATCACTTTAAACATGCAAATTTTAGCTCTAACACTGATGATCCACCTACAAATGTGAACTGACGTTCAAAAATAAAACATTTGAAAACGGACCATTTTCCACATTTCTGAAGCATGACGTAATGGGGGGGTGTTATCTCTTTTGTCGAAAATCAGCCGTTTTTGCTCGAACATTAAATGCCTCCAAATGGTATTTAATTAACTTCCCGGGGTGAAGAAACCCTTTTTGAGAACTCAGAGTGAGTAAATTGGCCATTTTCATGCACTTTTAACCATTCCATAAATCTTGTGTTTTGGGCCCCTGGAAGCATGAAAATCACTTTAAACATGCAAATTTTAGCTCTAACACTGATGATCCACCAACAAATGTGAACTGACGTTCAAAAATAAAACATTTGAAAACGGACCATTTTCCACATTTCTGAAGCATGACGTAATGGGGGGGTGTTATCTCTTTTGTCGAAAATCAGCCGTTTTTGCTCGAACATTAAATGCCTCCAAATGGTATTTAATTAACTTCCCGAGCCCCTGGAAGCATGAAAATCACTTTAAACATGCTAAATTTAGCTCTAACACTGATGATCCACCTACAAATGTGAACTGACGTTCAAAAATAAAACATTTGAAAACGGACCATTTTCCACATTTCTGAAGCATGACGTAATGGGGGGGTGTTATCTCTTTTGTCGGAAATCAGCCGTTTTTGCTCGAACATTAAATGCCTCCAAATGGTATTTAATTAACTTCCCGGGGTGAAGAAACCCTTTTTGAGAACTCAGAGTGAGTAAATTGGCCATTTTCATGCACTTTTAACCATTCCATAAATCTTGTGTTTTGGGCCCCTGGAAGCATGAAAATCACTTTAAACATGCTAATTTTAGCTCTAACACTGATGATCCACCTACAAATGTGAACTGACGTTCAAAAATAAAACATTTGAAAACGGACCATTTTCCACATTTCTGAAGCATGACGTAATGGGGGGTGTTATCTCTTTTGTCGAAAATCAGCTGTTTTTGCTCGAACATTAAATGCCTCCAAATGGTATTTAATTAACTTCCCGAGCCCCTGGAAGCATGAAAATCACTTTAAACATGCTAATTTTAGCTCTAACACTGATGATCCACCTACAAATGTGAACTGACGTTCAAAAATAAAACATTTGAAAACGGACCATTTTCCACATTTCTGAAGCATGACGTAATGGGGTGGTGTTATCTCTTTTGTCGAAAATCAGCCGTTTTTGCTCGAACATTAAATGCCTCCAAATGGTATTTAATTAACTTCCCGGGGTGAAGAAACCCTTTTTGAGAACTCAGAGTGAGTAAATTGGCCATTTTCATGCACTTTTAACCATTCCATAAATCTTGTGTTTTGGGCCCATGGAAGCATGAAAATCACTTTAAACATGCTAATTTTAGCTCTAACACTGATGATCCACCTACAAATGTGAACTGACGTTCAAAAATAAAACATTTGAAAATGGACCATTTTCCACATTTCTGAAGCATGACGTAATGGGGGGGTGTTATCTCTTTTGTCGAAAATCAGCCGTTTTTGCTCGAACATTAAATGCCTCCAAATGGTATTTAATTAACTTCCCGAGCCCCTGGAAGCATGAAAATCACTTTAAACATGCTAATTTTAGCTCTAACACTGATGATCCACCTACAAATGTGAACTGACGTTCAAAAATAAAACATTTGAAAACGGACCATTTTCCACATTTCTGAAGCATGACGTAATGGGGGGGTGTTATCTCTTTTGTCGAAAATCAGCTGTTTTTGCTCGAACATTAAATGCCTCCAAATGGTATTTAATTAACTTCCCGGGGTGAAGAAACCCTTTTTGAGAACTCAGAGTGAGTAAATTGGCCATTTTCATGCACTTTTAACCATTCCATAAATCTTGTGTTTTGGGCCCCTGGAAGCATGAAAATCACTTTAAACATGCTAATTTTTGCTCTAACACTGATGATCCACCTACAAATGTGAACTGACGTTCAAAAATAAAACATTTGAAAACGGACCATTTTCCACATTTCTGAAGCATGACGTAATGGGGGGGGTGTTATCTCTTTTGTCGAAAATCAGCCGTTTTTGCTCGAACATTAAATGCCTCCAAATGGTATTTAATTAACTTCCCGAGCCCCTGGAAGCATGAAAATCACTTTAAACATGCTAATTTTAGCTCTAACACTGATGATCCACCTACAAATGTGAACTGACGTTCAAAAATAAAACATTTGAAAACGGACCATTTTCCACATTTCTGAAGCATGACGTAATGGGGGGGTGTTATCTCTTTTGTCGAAAATCAGCCGTTTTTGCTCGAACATTAAATGCCTCCAAATGGTATTTAATTAACTTCCCGGGGTGAAGAAACCCTTTTTGAGAACTCAGAGTGAGTAAATTGGCCATTTTCATGCACTTTTAACCATTCCATAAATCTTGTGTTTTGGGCCCCTGGAAGCATGAAAATCACTTTAAACATGCTAATTTTAGTTCTAACACTGATGATCCACCTACAAATGTGAACTGACGTTCAAAAATAAAACATTTGAAAACGGACCATTTTCCACATTTCTGAAGCATGACGTAATGGGGGGGTGTTATCTCTTTTGTCGAAAATCAGCCGTTTTTGCTCGAACATTAAATGCCTCCAAATGGTATTTAATTAACTTCCCGAGCCCCTGGAAGCATGAAAATCACTTTAAACATGCTAATTTTAGCTCTAACACTGATGATCCACCTACAAATGTGAACTGACGTTCAAAAATAAAACATTTGAAAACGGACCATTTTCCACATTTCTGAAGCATGACGTAATGGGGGGGTGTTATCTCTTTTGTCGAAAATCAGCCGTTTTTGCTCGAACATTAAATGCCTCCAAATGGTATTTAATTAACTTCCCGGGGTGAAGAAACCCTTTTTGAGAACTCAGAGTGAGTAAATTGGCCATTTTCATGCACTTTTAACCATTCCATAAATCTTGTGTTTTGGGCCCCTGGAAGCATGAAAATCACTTTAAACATGCTAATTTTAGCTCTAACACTGATGATCCACCTACAAATGTGACCTGACGTTCAAAAATGAAACATTTGAAAACGGACCATTTTCCACATTTCTGAAGCATGACGTAATGGGGGGGTGTTATCTCTTTTGTCGAAAATCAGCCGTTTTTGCTCGAACATTAAATGCCTCCAAATGGTATTTAATTAACTTCCCGAGCCCCTGGAAGCATGAAAATCACTTTAAACATGCTAATTTTAGCTCTAACACTGATGATCCACCTACAAATGTGAACTGACGTTCAAAAATAAAACATTTGAAAACGGACCATTTTCCACATTTCTGAAGCATGACGTAATGGGGGGGTGTTATCTCTTTTGTCGAAAATCAGCCGTTTTTGCTCGAACATTAAATGCCTCCAAATGGTATTTATTTCACTTCCCGGGGTGAAGAAACCCTTTTTGAGAACTCAGAGTGAGTAAATTGGCCATTTTCATGCACTTTTAACCATTCCATAAATCTTGTGTTTTGGGCCCCTGGAAGCATGAAAATCACTTTAAACATGCTAATTTTAGCTCTAACACTGATGATCCACCTACAAATGTGAACTGACGTTCAAAAATAAAACATTTGAAAACGGACCATTTTCCACATTTCTGAAGCATGACGTAATGGGCGGGGTGTTATCTCTTTTGTCGAAAATCAGCCGTTTTTGCTCGAACATTAAATGCCTCCAAATGGTATTTAATTAACTTCCCGAGCCCCTGGAAGCATGAAAATCACTTTAAACATGCTAATTTTAGCTCTAACACTGATGATCCACCTACAAATGTGAACTGACGTTCAAAAATAAAACATTTGAAAACTGACCATTTTCCACATTTCTGAAGCATGACGTAATGGGGGGTGTTATCTCTTTTGTCGAAAATCAGCCGTTTTTGCTCGAACATTAAATGCCTCCAAATGGTATTTAATTAACTTCCCGGGGTGAAGAAACCCTTTTTGAGAACTCAGAGTGAGTAAATTGGCCATTTTCATGCACTTTTAACCATTCCATAAATCTTGTGTTTTGGGCCCCTGGAAGCATGAAAATCACTTTAAACATGCTAATTTTAGCTCTAACACTGATTATCCACCTACAAATGTGAACTGACGTTCAAAAATAAAACATTTGAAAACGGACCGTTTTCCACATTTCTGAAGCATGACGTAATGGGGGGGTGTTATCTCTTTTGTCGAAAATCAGCCGTTTTTGCTCGAACATTAAATGCCTCCAAATGGTATTTAATTAACTTCCCGAGCCCCTGGAAGCATGAAAATCACTTTAAACATGCTAATTTTAGCTCTAACACTGATGATCCACCTACAAATGTGAACTGACGTTCAAAAATAAAACATTTGAAAACTGACCATTTTCCACATTTCTGAAGCATGACGTAATGGGGGGGTGTTATCTCTTTTGTCGAAAATCAGCCGTTTTTGCTCGAACATTAAATGCCTCCAAATGGTATTTAATTAACTTCCCGGGGTGAAGAAACCCTTTTTGAGAACTCAGAGTGAGTAAATTGGCCATTTTCATGCACTTTTAACCATTCCATAAATCTTGTGTTTTGGGCCCCTGGAAGCATGAAAATCACTTTAAACATGCTAATTTTAGCTCTAACACTGATGATCCACCTACAAATGTGAACTGACGTTCAAAAATAAAACATTTGAAAACGGACCATTTTCCACATTTCTGAAGCATGACGTAATGGGGGGGTGTTATCTCTTTTGTCGAAAATAAGCCGTTTTTGCTCGAACATTAAATGCCTCCAAATGGTATTTAATTAACTTCCCGAGCCCCTGGAAGCATGAAAATCACTTTAAACATGCTAATTTTAGCTCTAACACTGATGATCCACCTACAAATGTGAACTGACGTTCAAAAATAAAACATTTGAAAACGGACCATTTTCCACATTTCTGAAGCATGACGTAATGGGGGGGTGTTATCTCTTTTGTCGAAAATCAGCCGTTTTTGCTCGAACATTAAATGCCTCCAAATGGTATTTAATTAACTTCCCGGGGTGAAGAAACCCTTTTTGAGAACTCAGAGTGAGTAAATTGGCCATTTTCATGCACTTTTAACCATTCCATAAATCTTGTGTTTTGGGCCCCTGGAAGCATGAAAATCACTTTAAACATGCTAATTTTAGCTCTAACACTGATGATCCACCTACAAATGTGAACTGACGTTCAAAAATAAAACATTTGAAAACGGACCATTTTCCACATTTCTGAAGCATGACGTAATGGGGGGGGTGTTATCTCTTTTGTCGAAAATCAGCCGTTTTTGCTCGAACATTAAATGCCTCCAAATGGTATTTAATTAACTTCCCGAGCCCCTGGAAGCATGAAAATCACTTTAAACATGCTAATTTTAGCTCTAACACTGATGATCCACCTACAAATGTGAACTGACGTTCAAAAATAAAACATTTGAAAACGGACCATTTTCCACATTTCTGAAGCATGACGTAATGGGGGGGGTGTTATCTCTTTTGTCGAAAATCAGCCGTTTTTGCTCGAACATTAAATGCCTCCAAATGGTATTTAATTAACTTCCCGGGGTGAAGAAACCCTTTTTGAGAACTCAGAGTGAGTAAATTGGCCATTTTCATGCACTTTTAACCATTCCATAAATCTTGTGTTTGGGCCCCTGGAAGCATGAAAATCACTTTAAACATGCTAATTTTAGCTCTAACACTGATGATCCACCTACAAATGTGAACTGACGTTCAAAAATAAAACATTTGAAAACGGACCATTTTCCACATTTCTGAAGCATGACGTAATGGGGGGGTGTTATCTCTTTTGTCGAAAATCAGCCGTTTTTGCTCGAACATTAAATGCCTCCAAATGGTATTTAATTAACTTCCCGGGGTGAAGAAACCCTTTTTGAGAACTCAGAGTGAGTAAATTGGCCATTTTCATGCACTTTTAACCATTCCATAAATCTTGTGTTTTGGGCCCCTGGAAGCATGAAAATCACTTTAAACATGCTAATTTTAGCTCTAACACTGATGATCCACCTACAAATGTGAACTGACGTTCAAAAATAAAACATTTGAAAACGGACCATTTTCCACATTTCTGAAGCATGACGTAATGGGGGGGGTGTTATCTCTTTTGTCGAAAATCAGCCGTTTTTGCTCGAACATTAAATGCCTCCAAATGGTATTTAATTAACTTCCCGAGCCCCTGGAAGCATGAAAATCACTTTAAACATGCTAATTTTAGCTCTAACACTGATGATCCACCTACAAATGTGAACTGACGTTCAAAAATAAAACATTTGAAAACGGACCATTTTCCACATTTCTGAAGCATGACGTAATGGGGGGGTGTTATCTCTTTTGTCGGAAATCAGCTGTTTTTGCTCGAACATTAAATGCCTCCAAATGGTATTTAATTAACTTCCCGGGGTGAAGAAACCCTTTTTGAGAACTCAGAGTGAGTAAATTGGCCATTTTCATGCACTTTTAACCATTCCATAAATCTTGTGTTTTGGGCCCCTGGAAGCATGAAAATCACTTTAAACATGCTAATTTTAGCTCTAACACTGATGATCCACCTACAAATGTGAACTGACGTTCAAAAATAAAACATTTGAAAACGGACCATTTTCCACATTTCTGAAGCATGACGTAATGGGGGGTGTTATCTCTTTTGTCGAAAATCAGCCGTTTTTGCTCGAACATTAAATGCCTCCAAATGGTATTTAATTAACTTCCCGAGCCCCTGGAAGCATGAAAATCACTTTAAACATGCTAATTTTAGCTCTAACACTGATGATCCACCTACAAATGTAATGTGAACTGACGTTCAAAAATAAAACATTTGAAAACGGACCATTTTCCACATTTCTGAAGCATGACGTAATGGGGGGGGTGTTATCTCTTTTGTCGAAAATCAGCCGTTTTTGCTCGAACATTAAATGCCTCCAATTGGTATTTAATTAACTTCCCGGGGTGAAGAAACCCTTTTTGAGAACTCAGAGTGAGTAAATTGGCCATTTTCATGCACTTTTAACCATTCCATAAATCTTGTGTTTTGGGCCCATGGAAGCATGAAAATCACTTTAAACATGCTAATTTTAGCTCTAACACTGATGATCCACCTACAAATGTGAACTGACGTTCAAAAATAAAACATTTGAAAATGGACCATTTTCCACATTTCTGAAGCATGACGTAATGGGGGGGTGTTATCTCTTTTGTCGAAAATCAGCCGTTTTTGCTCGAACATTAAATGCCTCCAAATGGTATTTAATTAACTTCCCGAGCCCCTGGAAGCATGAAAATCACTTTAAACATGCTAATTTTAGCTCTAACACTGATGATCCACCTACAAATGTGAACTGACGTTCAAAAATAAAACATTTGAAAACGGACCATTTTCCACATTTCTGAAGCATGACGTAATGGGGGGGTGTTATCTCTTTTGTCGAAAATCAGCCGTTTTTGCTCGAACATTAAATGCCTCCAAATGGTATTTAATTAACTTCCCGGGGTGAAGAAACCCTTTTTGAGAACTCAGAGTGAGTAAATTGGCCATTTTCATGCACTTTTAACCATTCCATAAATCTTGTGTTTTGGGCCCCTGGAAGCATGAAAATCACTTTAAACATGCTAATTTTAGCTCTAACACTGATGATCCACCTACAAATGTGAACTGACGTTCAAAAATAAAACATTTGAAAACGGGACCATTTTCCACATTTCTGAAGCATGACGTAATGGGGGGGTGTTATCTCTTTTGTCGAAAATCAGCCGTTTTGCTCGAACATTAAATGCCTCCAAATGGTATTTAATTAACTTCCCGGGCCCCTGGAAGCATGAAAATCACTTTAAACATGCTAATTTTAGCTCTAACACTGATGATCCACCTACAAATGTGAACTGACGTTCAAAAATAAAACGTTTGAAAACGGACCATTTTCCACATTTCTGAAGCATGACGTAATGGGGGGGTGTTATCTCTTTTGTCGAAAATCAGCCGTTTTTGCTCGAACATTAAATGCCTCCAAATGGTATTTAATTAACTTCCCGGGGTGAAGAAACCCTTTTTGAGAACTCAGAGTGAGTAAATTGGCCATTTTCATGCACTTTTAACCATTCCATAAATCTTGTGTTTTGGGCCCCTGGAAGCATGAAAATCACTTTAAACATGCTAATTTTAGCTCTAACACTGATGATCCACCTACAAATGTGAACTGACGTTCAAAAATAAAACATTTGAAAACGGACCATTTTCCACATTTCTGAAGCATGACGTAATGGGGGGGTGTTATCTCTTTTGTCGAAAATCAGCCGTTTTTGCTCGAACATTAAATGCCTCCAAATGGTATTTAATTAACTTCCCGGGGTGAAGAAACCCTTTTTGAGAACTCAGAGTGAGTAAATTGGCCATTTTCATGCACTTTTAACCATTCCATAAATCTTGTGTTTTGGGCCCCTGGAAGCATGAAAATCACTTTAAACATGCTAATTTTAGCTCTAACACTGATGATCCACCTACAAATGTGAACTGACGTTCAAAAATAAAACATTTGAAAACGGACCATTTTCCACATTTCTGAAGCATGACGTAATGGGGGGGTGTTATCTCTTTTGTCGAAAATCAGCCGTTTTTGCTCGAACATTAAATGCCTCCAAATGGTATTTAATTAACTTCCCGAGCCCCTGGAAGCATGAAAATCACTTTAAACATGCTAATTTTAGCTCTAACACTGATGATCCACCTACAAATGTGAACTGACGTTCAAAAATAAAACATTTGAAAACGGACCATTTTCCACATTTCTGAAGCATGACGTAATGGGGGGGTGTTATCTCTTTTGTCGAAAATCAGCCGTTTTTGCTCGAACATTAAATGCCTCCAAATGGTATTTAATTAACTTCCCGGGGTGAAGAAACCCTTTTTGAGAACTCAGAGTGAGTAAATTGGCCATTTTCATGCACTTTTAACCATTCCATAAATCTTGTGTTTTGGGCCCCTGGAAGCATGAAAATCACTTTAAACATGCTAATTTTAGCTCTAACACTGATGATCCACCTACAAATGTGAACTGACGTTCAAAAATAAAACATTTGAAAACGGACCATTTTCCACATTTCTGAAGCATGACGTAATGGGGGGGTGTTATCTCTTTTGTCGAAAATCAGCCGTTTTTGCTCGAACATTAAATGCCTCCAAATGGTATTTAATTAACTTCCCGAGCCCCTGGAAGCATGAAAATCACTTTAAACATGCTAATTTTAGCTCTAACACTGATGATCCACCTACAAATGTGAACTGACGTTCAAAAATAAAACATTTGAAAACGGACCATTTTCCACATTTCTGAAGCATGACGTAATGGGGGGGTGTTATCTCTTTTGTCGAAAATCAGCCGTTTTTGCTCGAACATTAAATGCCTCCAAATGGTATTTAATTAACTTCCCGGGGTGAAGAAACCCTTTTTGAGAACTCAGAGTGAGTAAATTGGCCATTTTCATGCACTTTTAACCATTCCATAAATCTTGTGTTTTGGGCCCCTGGAAGCATGAAAATCACTTTAAACATGCTAATTTTAGCTCTAACACTGATGATCCACCTACAAATGTGAACTGACGTTCAAAAATAAAACATTTGAAAACGGACCATTTTCCACATTTCTGAAGCATGACGTAATGGGGGGGTGTTATCTCTTTTGTCGAAAATCAGCCGTTTTTGCTCGAACATTAAATGCCTCCAAATGGTATTTAATTAACTTCCCGAGCCCCTGGAAGCATGAAAATCACTTTAAACATGCTAATTTTAGCTCTAACACTGATGATCCACCTACAAATGTGAACTGACGTTCAAAAATAAAACATTTGAAAACGGACCATTTTCCACATTTCTGAAGCATGACGTAATGGGGGGTGTTATCTCTTTTGTTGAAAATCAGCCGTTTTTGCTCGAACATTAAATGCCTCCAAATGGTATTTAATTAACTTCCCGGGGTGAAGAAACCCTTTTTGAGAACTCAGAGTGAGTAAATTGGCCATTTTCATGCACTTTTAACCATTCCATAAATCTTGTGTTTGGGCCCCTGGAAGCATGAAAATCACTTTAAACATGCTAATTTTAGCTCTAACACTGATGATCCACCTACAAATGTGAACTGACGTTCAAAAATAAAACATTTGAAAACGGACCATTTTCCACATTTCTGAAGCATGACGTAATGGGGGGGGTGTTATCTCTTTTGTCGAAAATCAGCCGTTTTTGCTCGAACATTAAATGCCTCCAAATGGTATTTAATTAACTTCCCGGGGTGAAGAAACCCTTTTTGAGAACTCAGAGTGAGTAAATTGGCCATTTTCATGCACTTTTAACCATTCCATAAATCTTGTGTTTTGGGCCCCTGGAAGCATGAAAATCACTTTAAACATGCTAATTTTAGCTCTAACACTGATGATCCACCTACAAATGTGAACTGACGTTCAAAAATAAAACATTTGAAAACGGACCATTTTCCACATTTCTGAAGCATGACGTAATGGGGGGGTGTTATCTCTTTTGTCGAAAATCAGCCGTTTTTGCTTGAACATTAAATGCCTCCAAATGGTATTTATTTCACTTCCCGAGCCCCTGGAAGCATGAAAATCACTTTAAACATGCTAATTTTAGCTCTAACACTGATGATCCACCTACAAATGTGAACTGACGTTCAAAAATAAAACATTTGAAAACGGACCATTTTCCACATTTCTGAAGCATGACGTAATGGGGGGGTGTTATCTCTTTTGTCGAAAATCAGCCGTTTTTGCTCGAACATTAAATGCCTCCAAATGGTATTTAATTAACTTCCCGGGGTGAAGAAACCCTTTTTGAGAACTCAGAGTGAGTAAATTGGCCATTTTCATGCACTTTTAACCATTCCATAAATCTTGTGTTTTGGGCCCCTGGAAGCATGAAAATCACTTTAAACATGCAAATTTTAGCTCTAACACTGATGATCCACCAACAAATGTGAACTGACGTTCAAAAATAAAACATTTGAAAACGGACCATTTTCCACATTTCTGAAGCATGACGTAATGGGGGGGGTGTTATCTCTTTTGTCGAAAATCAGCCGTTTTTGCTCGAACATTAAATGCCTCCAAATGGTATTTAATTAACTTCCCGAGCCCCTGGAAGCATGAAAATCACTTTAAACATGCTAAATTTAGCTCTAACACTGATGATCCACCTACAAATGTGAACTGACGTTCAAAAATAAAACATTTGAAAACGGACCATTTTCCACATTTCTGAAGCATGACGTAATGGGGGGGGTGTTATCTCTTTTGTCGAAAATCAGCCGTTTTTGCTCGAACATTAAATGCCTCCAAATGGTATTTAATTAACTTCCCGGGGTGAAGAAACCCTTTTTGAGAACTCAGAGTGAGTAAATTGGCCATTTTCATGCACTTTTAACCATTCCATAAATCTTGTGTTTTGGGCCCCTGGAAGCATGAAAATCACTTTAAACATGCTAATTTTAGCTCTAACACTGATGATCCACCTACAAATGTGAACTGACGTTCAAAAATAAAAGATTTGAAAACGGACCATTTTCCACATTTCTGAAGCATGACGTAATGGGGGGGTGTTATCTCTTTTGTCGAAAATCAGCCGTTTTTGCTCGAACATTAAATGCCTCCAAATGGTATTTAATTAACTTCCCGAGCCCCTGGAAGCATGAAAATCACTTTAAACATGCTAATTTTAGCTCTAACACTGATGATCCACCTACAAATGTGAACTGACGTTCAAAAATAAAACATTTGAAAACGGACCATTTTCCACATTTCTGAAGCATGACGTAATGGGGGGTGTTATCTCTTTTGTTGAAAATCAGCCGTTTTTGCTCGAACATTAAATGCCTCCAAATGGTATTTAATTAACTTCCCGGGGTGAAGAAACCCTTTTTGAGAACTCAGAGTGAGTAAATTGGCCATTTTCATGCACTTTTAACCATTCCATAAATCTTGTGTTTGGGCCCCTGGAAGCATGAAAATCACTTTAAACATGCTAATTTTAGCTCTAACACTGATGATCCACCTACAAATGTGAACTGACGTTCAAAAATAAAACATTTGAAAACGGACCATTTTCCACATTTCTGAAGCATGACGTAATGGGGGGGGTGTTATCTCTTTTGTCGAAAATCAGCCGTTTTTGCTCGAACATTAAATGCCTCCAAATGGTATTTAATTAACTTCCCGGGGTGAAGAAACCCTTTTTGAGAACTCAGAGTGAGTAAATTGGCCATTTTCATGCACTTTTAACCATTCCATAAATCTTGTGTTTTGGGCCCCTGGAAGCATGAAAATCACTTTAAACATGCTAATTTTAGCTCTAACACTGATGATCCACCTACAAATGTGAACTGACGTTCAAAAATAAAACATTTGAAAACGGACCATTTTCCACATTTCTGAAGCATGACGTAATGGGGGGGTGTTATCTCTTTTGTCGAAAATCAGCCGTTTTTGCTTGAACATTAAATGCCTCCAAATGGTATTTATTTCACTTCCTGAGCCCCTGGAAGCATGAAAATCACTTTAAACATGCAAATTTTAGCTCTAACACTGATGATCCACCTACAAATGTGAACTGACGTTCAAAAATAAAACATTTGAAAACGGACCATTTTCCACATTTCTGAAGCATGACGTAATGGGGGGGTGTTATCTCTTTTGTCGAAAATCAGCCGTTTTTGCTCGAACATTAAATGCCTCCAAATGGTATTTAATTAACTTCCCGGGGTGAAGAAACCCTTTTTGAGAACTCAGAGTGAGTAAATTGGCCATTTTCATGCACTTTTAACCATTCCATAAATCTTGTGTTTTGGGCCCCTGGAAGCATGAAAATCACTTTAAACATGCAAATTTTAGCTCTAACACTGATGATCCACCAACAAATGTGAACTGACGTTCAAAAATAAAACATTTGAAAACGGACCATTTTCCACATTTCTGAAGCATGACGTAATGGGGGGGTGTTATCTCTTTTGTCGAAAATCAGCCGTTTTTGCTCGAACATTAAATGCCTCCAAATGGTATTTAATTAACTTCCCGAGCCCCTGGAAGCATGAAAATCACTTTAAACATGCTAAATTTAGCTCTAACACTGATGATCCACCTACAAATGTGAACTGACGTTCAAAAATAAAACATTTGAAAACGGACCATTTTCCACATTTCTGAAGCATGACGTAATGGGGGGGTGTTATCTCTTTTGTCGGAAATCAGCCGTTTTTGCTCGAACATTAAATGCCTCCAAATGGTATTTAATTAACTTCCCGGGGTGAAGAAACCCTTTTTGAGAACTCAGAGTGAGTAAATTGGCCATTTTCATGCACTTTTAACCATTCCATAAATCTTGTGTTTTGGGCCCCTGGAAGCATGAAAATCACTTTAAACATGCTAATTTTAGCTCTAACACTGATGATCCACCTACAAATGTGAACTGACGTTCAAAAATAAAACATTTGAAAACGGACCATTTTCCACATTTCTGAAGCATGACGTAATGGGGGGTGTTATCTCTTTTGTCGAAAATCAGCCGTTTTTGCTCGAACATTAAATGCCTCCAAATGGTATTTAATTAACTTCCCGAGCCCCTGGAAGCATGAAAATCACTTTAAACATGCTAATTTTAGCTCTAACACTGATGATCCACCTACAAATGTGAACTGACGTTCAAAAATAAAACATTTGAAAACGGACCATTTTCCACATTTCTGAAGCATGACGTAATGGGGGGGTGTTATCTCTTTTGTCGAAAATCAGCCGTTTTTGCTCGAACATTAAATGCCTCCAAATGGTATTTAATTAACTTCCCGGGGTGAAGAAACCCTTTTTGAGAACTCAGAGTGAGTAAATTGGCCATTTTCATGCACTTTTAACCATTCCATAAATCTTGTGTTTTGGGCCCATGGAAGCATGAAAATCACTTTAAACATGCTAATTTTAGCTCTAACACTGATGATCCACCTACAAATGTGAACTGACGTTCAAAAATAAAACATTTGAAAATGGACCATTTTCCACATTTCTGAAGCATGACGTAATGGGGGGGTGTTATCTCTTTTGTCGAAAATCAGCCGTTTTTGCTCGAACATTAAATGCCTCCAAATGGTATTTAATTAACTTCCCGAGCCCCTGGAAGCATGAAAATCACTTTAAACATGCTAATTTTAGCTCTAACACTGATGATCCACCTACAAATGTGAACTGACGTTCAAAAATAAAACATTTGAAAACGGACCATTTTCCACATTTCTGAAGCATGACGTAATGGGGGGGTGTTATCTCTTTTGTCGAAAATCAGCTGTTTTTGCTCGAACATTAAATGCCTCCAAATGGTATTTAATTAACTTCCCGGGGTGAAGAAACCCTTTTTGAGAACTCAGAGTGAGTAAATTGGCCATTTTCATGCACTTTTAACCATTCCATAAATCTTGTGTTTTGGGCCCCTGGAAGCATGAAAATCACTTTAAACATGCTAATTTTTGCTCTAACACTGATGATCCACCTACAAATGTGAACTGACGTTCAAAAATAAAACATTTGAAAACGGACCATTTTCCACATTTCTGAAGCATGACGTAATGGGGGGGTGTTATCTCTTTTGTCGAAAATCAGCCGTTTTTGCTCGAACATTAAATGCCTCCAAATGGTATTTAATTAACTTCCCGAGCCCCTGGAAGCATGAAAATCACTTTAAACATGCTAATTTTAGCTCTAACACTGATGATCCACCTACAAATGTGAACTGACGTTCAAAAATAAAACATTTGAAAACGGACCATTTTCCACATTTCTGAAGCATGACGTAATGGGGGGGTGTTATCTCTTTTGTCGAAAATCAGCCGTTTTTGCTCGAACATTAAATGCCTCCAAATGGTATTTAATTAACTTCCCGGGGTGAAGAAACCCTTTTTGAGAACTCAGAGTGAGTAAATTGGCCATTTTCATGCACTTTTAACCATTCCATAAATCTTGTGTTTTGGGCCCCTGGAAGCATGAAAATCACTTTAAACATGCTAATTTTAGTTCTAACACTGATGATCCACCTACAAATGTGAACTGACGTTCAAAAATAAAACATTTGAAAACGGACCATTTTCCACATTTCTGAAGCATGACGTAATGGGGGGGTGTTATCTCTTTTGTCGAAAATCAGCCGTTTTTGCTCGAACATTAAATGCCTCCAAATGGTATTTAATTAACTTCCCGAGCCCCTGGAAGCATGAAAATCACTTTAAACATGCTAATTTTAGCTCTAACACTGATGATCCACCTACAAATGTGAACTGACGTTCAAAAATAAAACATTTGAAAACGGACCATTTTCCACATTTCTGAAGCATGACGTAATGGGGGGGTGTTATCTCTTTTGTCGAAAATCAGCCGTTTTTGCTCGAACATTAAATGCCTCCAAATGGTATTTAATTAACTTCCCGGGGTGAAGAAACCCTTTTTGAGAACTCAGAGTGAGTAAATTGGCCATTTTCATGCACTTTTAACCATTCCATAAATCTTGTGTTTTGGGCCCCTGGAAGCATGAAAATCACTTTAAACATGCTAATTTTAGCTCTAACACTGATGATCCACCTACAAATGTGACCTGACGTTCAAAAATGAAACATTTGAAAACGGACCATTTTCCACATTTCTGAAGCATGACGTAATGGGGGGGTGTTATCTCTTTTGTCGAAAATCAGCCGTTTTTGCTCGAACATTAAATGCCTCCAAATGGTATTTAATTAACTTCCCGAGCCCCTGGAAGCATGAAAATCACTTTAAACATGCTAATTTTAGCTCTAACACTGATGATCCACCTACAAATGTGAACTGACGTTCAAAAATAAAACATTTGAAAACGGACCATTTTCCACATTTCTGAAGCATGACGTAATGGGGGGGTGTTATCTCTTTTGTCGAAAATCAGCCGTTTTTGCTCGAACATTAAATGCCTCCAAATGGTATTTATTTCACTTCCCGGGGTGAAGAAACCCTTTTTGAGAACTCAGAGTGAGTAAATTGGCCATTTTCATGCACTTTTAACCATTCCATAAATCTTGTGTTTTGGGCCCCTGGAAGCATGAAAATCACTTTAAACATGCTAATTTTAGCTCTAACACTGATGATCCACCTACAAATGTGAACTGACGTTCAAAAATAAAACATTTGAAAACGGACCATTTTCCACATTTCTGAAGCATGACGTAATGGGCGGGGTGTTATCTCTTTTGTCGAAAATCAGCCGTTTTTGCTCGAACATTAAATGCCTCCAAATGGTATTTAATTAACTTCCCGAGCCCCTGGAAGCATGAAAATCACTTTAAACATGCTAATTTTAGCTCTAACACTGATGATCCACCTACAAATGTGAACTGACGTTCAAAAATAAAACATTTGAAAACTGACCATTTTCCACATTTCTGAAGCATGACGTAATGGGGGGTGTTATCTCTTTTGTCGAAAATCAGCCATTTTTGCTCGAACATTAAATGCCTCCAAATGGTATTTAATTAACTTCCCGGGGTGAAGAAACCCTTTTTGAGAACTCAGAGTGAGTAAATTGGCCATTTTCATGCACTTTTAACCATTCCATAAATCTTGTGTTTTGGGCCCCTGGAAGCATGAAAATCACTTTAAACATGCTAATTTTAGCTCTAACACCGATTATCCACCTACAAATGTGAACTGACGTTCAAAAATAAAACATTTGAAAACGGACCATTTTCCACATTTCTGAAGCATGACGTAATGGGGGGGTGTTATCTCTTTTGTCGAAAATCAGCCGTTTTTGCTCGAACATTAAATGCCTCCAAATGGTATTTAATTAACTTCCCGAGCCCCTGGAAGCATGAAAATCACTTTAAACATGCTAATTTTAGCTCTAACACTGATGATCCACCTACAAATGTGAACTGACGTTCAAAAATAAAACATTTGAAAACGGACCATTTTCCACATTTCTGAAGCATGACGTAATGGGGGGGTGTTATCTCTTTTGTCGAAAATCAGCCGTTTTTTCTCGAACATTAAATGCCTCCAAATGGTATTTAATTAACTTCCCGGGGTGAAGAAACCCTTTTTGAGAACTCAGAGTGAGTAAATTGGCCATTTTCATGCACTTTTAACCATTCCATAAATCTTGTGTTTTGGGCCCCTGGAAGCATGAAAATCACTTTAAACATGCTAATTTTAGCTCTAACACTGATGATCCACCTACAAATGTGAACTGACGTTCAAAAATAAAACATTTGAAAACGGACCATTTTCCACATTTCTGAAGCATGACGTAATGGGGGGGTGTTATCTCTTTTGTCGAAAATAAGCCGTTTTTGCTCGAACATTAAATGCCTCCAAATGGTATTTAATTAACTTCCCGAGCCCCTGGAAGCATGAAAATCACTTTAAACATGCTAATTTTAGCTCTAACACTGATGATCCACCTACAAATGTGAACTGACGTTCAAAAATAAAACATTTGAAAACGGACCATTTTCCACATTTCTGAAGCATGACGTAATGGGGGGGTGTTATCTCTTTTGTCGAAAATCAGCCGTTTTTGCTCGAACATTAAATGCCTCCAAATGGTATTTAATTAACTTCCCGGGGTGAAGAAACCCTTTTTGAGAACTCAGAGTGAGTAAATTGGCCATTTTCATGCACTTTTAACCATTCCATAAATCTTGTGTTTTGGGCCCCTGGAAGCATGAAAATCACTTTAAACATGCTAATTTTAGCTCTAACACTGATGATCCACCTACAAATGTGAACTGACGTTCAAAAATAAAACATTTGAAAACGGACCATTTTCCACATTTCTGAAGCATGACGTAATGGGGGGGGTGTTATCTCTTTTGTCGAAAATCAGCCGTTTTTGCTCGAACATTAAATGCCTCCAAATGGTATTTAATTAACTTCCCGAGCCCCTGGAAGCATGAAAATCACTTTAAACATGCTAATTTTAGCTCTAACACTGATGATCCACCTACAAATGTGAACTGACGTTCAAAAATAAAACATTTGAAAACGGACCATTTTCCACATTTCTGAAGCATGACGTAATGGGGGGGGGTGTTATCTCTTTTGTCGAAAATCAGCCGTTTTTGCTCGAACATTAAATGCCTCCAAATGGTATTTAATTAACTTCCCGGGGTGAAGAAACCCTTTTTGAGAACTCAGAGTGAGTAAATTGGCCATTTTCATGCACTTTTAACCATTCCATAAATCTTGTGTTTGGGCCCCTGGAAGCATGAAAATCACTTTAAACATGCTAATTTTAGCTCTAACACTGATGATCCACCTACAAATGTGAACTGACGTTCAAAAATAAAACATTTGAAAACGGACCATTTTCCACATTTCTGAAGCATGACGTAATGGGGGGGTGTTATCTCTTTTGTCGAAAATCAGCCGTTTTTGCTCGAACATTAAATGCCTCCAAATGGTATTTAATTAACTTCCCGGGGTGAAGAAACCCTTTTTGAGAACTCAGAGTGAGTAAATTGGCCATTTTCATGCACTTTTAACCATTCCATAAATCTTGTGTTTTGGGCCCCTGGAAGCATGAAAATCACTTTAAACATGCTAATTTTAGCTCTAACACTGATGATCCACCTACAAATGTGAACTGACGTTCAAAAATAAAACATTTGAAAACGGACCATTTTCCACATTTCTGAAGCATGACGTAATGGGGGGGGGGTGTTATCTCTTTTGTCGAAAATTAGCCGTTTTTGCTCGAACATTAAATGCCTCCAAATGGTATTTAATTAACTTCCCGAGCCCCTGGAAGCATGAAAATCACTTTAAACATGCTAATTTTAGCTCTAACACTGATGATCCACCTACAAATGTGAACTGACGTTCAAAAATAAAACATTTGAAAACGGACCATTTTCCACATTTCTGAAGCATGACGTAATGGGGGGGTGTTATCTCTTTTGTCGGAAATCAGCTGTTTTTGCTCGAACATTAAATGCCTCCAAATGGTATTTAATTAACTTCCCGGGGTGAAGAAACCCTTTTTGAGAACTCAGAGTGAGTAAATTGGCCATTTTCATGCACTTTTAACCATTCCATAAATCTTGTGTTTTGGGCCCCTGGAAGCATGAAAATCACTTTAAACATGCTAATTTTAGCTCTAACACTGATGATCCACCTACAAATGTGAACTGACGTTCAAAAATAAAACATTTGAAAACGGACCATTTTCCACATTTCTGAAGCATGACGTAATGGGGGGTGTTATCTCTTTTGTCGAAAATCAGCCGTTTTTGCTCGAACATTAAATGCCTCCAAATGGTATTTAATTAACTTCCCGAGCCCCTGGAAGCATGAAAATCACTTTAAACATGCTAATTTTAGCTCTAACACTGATGATCCACCTACAAATGTAATGTGAACTGACGTTCAAAAATAAAACATTTGAAAACGGACCATTTTCCACATTTCTGAAGCATGACGTAATGGGGGGGTGTTATCTCTTTTGTCGAAAATCAGCCGTTTTTGCTCGAACATTAAATGCCTCCAATTGGTATTTAATTAACTTCCCGGGGTGAAGAAACCCTTTTTGAGAACTCAGAGTGAGTAAATTGGCCATTTTCATGCACTTTTAACCATTCCATAAATCTTGTGTTTTGGGCCCATGGAAGCATGAAAATCACTTTAAACATGCTAATTTTAGCTCTAACACTGATGATCCACCTACAAATGTGAACTGACGTTCAAAAATAAAACATTTGAAAATGGACCATTTTCCACATTTCTGAAGCATGACGTAATGGGGGGGTGTTATCTCTTTTGTCGAAAATCAGCCGTTTTTGCTCGAACATTAAATGCCTCCAAATGGTATTTAATTAACTTCCCGAGCCCCTGGAAGCATGAAAATCACTTTAAACATGCTAATTTTAGCTCTAACACTGATGATCCACCTACAAATGTGAACTGACGTTCAAAAATAAAACATTTGAAAACGGACCATTTTCCACATTTCTGAAGCATGACGTAATGGGGGGGTGTTATCTCTTTTGTCGAAAATCAGCCGTTTTTGCTCGAACATTAAATGCCTCCAAATGGTATTTAATTAACTTCCCGGGGTGAAGAAACCCTTTTTGAGAACTCAGAGTGAGTAAATTGGCCATTTTCATGCACTTTTAACCATTCCATAAATCTTGTGTTTTGGGCCCCTGGAAGCATGAAAATCACTTTAAACATGCTAATTTTAGCTCTAACACTGATGATCCACCTACAAATGTGAACTGACGTTCAAAAATAAAACATTTGAAAACGGACCATTTTCCACATTTCTGAAGCATGACGTAATGGGGGGGTGTTATCTCTTTTGTCGAAAATCAGCCGTTTTTGCTCGAACATTAAATGCCTCCAAATGGTATTTAATTAACTTCCCGGGCCCCTGGAAGCATGAAAATCACTTTAAACATGCTAATTTTAGCTCTAACACTGATGATCCACCTACAAATGTGAACTGACGTTCAAAAATAAAACGTTTGAAAACGGACCATTTTCCACATTTCTGAAGCATGACGTAATGGGGGGGTGTTATCTCTTTTGTCGAAAATCAGCCGTTTTTGCTCGAACATTAAATGCCTCCAAATGGTATTTAATTAACTTCCCGGGGTGAAGAAACCCTTTTTGAGAACTCAGAGTGAGTAAATTGGCCATTTTCATGCACTTTTAACCATTCCATAAATCTTGTGTTTTGGGCCCCTGGAAGCATGAAAATCACTTTAAACATGCTAATTTTAGCTCTAACACTGATGATCCACCTACAAATGTGAACTGACGTTCAAAAATAAAACATTTGAAAACGGACCATTTTCCACATTTCTGAAGCATGACGTAATGGGGGGGTGTTATCTCTTTTGTCGAAAATCAGCCGTTTTTGCTCGAACATTAAATGCCTCCAAATGGTATTTAATTAACTTCCCGGGGTGAAGAAACCCTTTTTGAGAACTCAGAGTGAGTAAATTGGCCATTTTCATGCACTTTTAACCATTCCATAAATCTTGTGTTTTGGGCCCCTGGAAGCATGAAAATCACTTTAAACATGCTAATTTTAGCTCTAACACTGATGATCCACCTACAAATGTGAACTGACGTTCAAAAATAAAACATTTGAAAACGGACCATTTTCCACATTTCTGAAGCATGACGTAATGGGGGGGTGTTATCTCTTTTGTCGAAAATCAGCCGTTTTTGCTCGAACATTAAATGCCTCCAAATGGTATTTAATTAACTTCCCGAGCCCCTGGAAGCATGAAAATCACTTTAAACATGCTAATTTTAGCTCTAACACTGATGATCCACCTACAAATGTGAACTGACGTTCAAAAATAAAACATTTGAAAACGGACCATTTTCCACATTTCTGAAGCATGACGTAATGGGGGGGTGTTATCTCTTTTGTCGAAAATCAGCCGTTTTTGCTCGAACATTAAATGCCTCCAAATGGTATTTAATTAACTTCCCGGGGTGAAGAAACCCTTTTTGAGAACTCAGAGTGAGTAAATTGGCCATTTTCATGCACTTTTAACCATTCCATAAATCTTGTGTTTTGGGCCCCTGGAAGCATGAAAATCACTTTAAACATGCTAATTTTAGCTCTAACACTGATGATCCACCTACAAATGTGAACTGACGTTCAAAAATAAAACATTTGAAAACGGACCATTTTCCACATTTCTGAAGCATGACGTAATGGGGGGGTGTTATCTCTTTTGTCGAAAATCAGCCGTTTTTGCTCGAACATTAAATGCCTCCAAATGGTATTTAATTAACTTCCCGAGCCCCTGGAAGCATGAAAATCACTTTAAACATGCTAATTTTAGCTCTAACACTGATGATCCACCTACAAATGTGAACTGACGTTCAAAAATAAAACATTTGAAAACGGACCATTTTCCACATTTCTGAAGCATGACGTAATGGGGGGGTGTTATCTCTTTTGTCGAAAATCAGCCGTTTTTGCTCGAACATTAAATGCCTCCAAATGGTATTTAATTAACTTCCCGGGGTGAAGAAACCCTTTTTGAGAACTCAGAGTGAGTAAATTGGCCATTTTCATGCACTTTTAACCATTCCATAAATCTTGTGTTTTGGGCCCCTGGAAGCATGAAAATCACTTTAAACATGCTAATTTTAGCTCTAACACTGATGATCCACCTACAAATGTGAACTGACGTTCAAAAATAAAACATTTGAAAACGGACCATTTTCCACATTTCTGAAGCATGACGTAATGGGGGGGTGTTATCTCTTTTGTCGAAAATCAGCCGTTTTTGCTCGAACATTAAATGCCTCCAAATGGTATTTAATTAACTTCCCGAGCCCCTGGAAGCATGAAAATCACTTTAAACATGCTAATTTTAGCTCTAACACTGATGATCCACCTACAAATGTGAACTGACGTTCAAAAATAAAACATTTGAAAACGGACCATTTTCCACATTTCTGAAGCATGACGTAATGGGGGGTGTTATCTCTTTTGTTGAAAATCAGCCGTTTTTGCTCGAACATTAAATGCCTCCAAATGGTATTTAATTAACTTCCCGGGGTGAAGAAACCCTTTTTGAGAACTCAGAGTGAGTAAATTGGCCATTTTCATGCACTTTTAACCATTCCATAAATCTTGTGTTTGGGCCCCTGGAAGCATGAAAATCACTTTAAACATGCTAATTTTAGCTCTAACACTGATGATCCACCTACAAATGTGAACTGACGTTCAAAAATAAAACATTTGAAAACGGACCATTTTCCACATTTCTGAAGCATGACGTAATGGGGGGGGGTGTTATCTCTTTTGTCGAAAATCAGCCGTTTTTGCTCGAACATTAAATGCCTCCAAATGGTATTTAATTAACTTCCCGGGGTGAAGAAACCCTTTTTGAGAACTCAGAGTGAGTAAATTGGCCATTTTCATGCACTTTTAACCATTCCATAAATCTTGTGTTTTGGGCCCCTGGAAGCATGAAAATCACTTTAAACATGCTAATTTTAGCTCTAACACTGATGATCCACCTACAAATGTGAACTGACGTTCAAAAATAAAACATTTGAAAACGGACCATTTTCCACATTTCTGAAGCATGACGTAATGGGGGGGTGTTATCTCTTTTGTCGAAAATCAGCCGTTTTTGCTTGAACATTAAATGCCTCCAAATGGTATTTATTTCACTTCCCGAGCCCCTGGAAGCATGAAAATCACTTTAAACATGCTAATTTTAGCTCTAACACTGATGATCCACCTACAAATGTGAACTGACGTTCAAAAATAAAACATTTGAAAACGGACCATTTTCCACATTTCTGAAGCATGACGTAATGGGGGGGTGTTATCTCTTTTGTCGAAAATCAGCCGTTTTTGCTCGAACATTAAATGCCTCCAAATGGTATTTAATTAACTTCCCGGGGTGAAGAAACCCTTTTTGAGAACTCAGAGTGAGTAAATTGGCCATTTTCATGCACTTTTAACCATTCCATAAATCTTGTGTTTTGGGCCCCTGGAAGCATGAAAATCACTTTAAACATGCAAATTTTAGCTCTAACACTGATGATCCACCAACAAATGTGAACTGACGTTCAAAAATAAAACATTTGAAAACGGACCATTTTCCACATTTCTGAAGCATGACGTAATGGGGGGGGTGTTATCTCTTTTGTCGAAAATCAGCCGTTTTTGCTCGAACATTAAATGCCTCCAAATGGTATTTAATTAACTTCCCGAGCCCCTGGAAGCATGAAAATCACTTTAAACATGCTAAATTTAGCTCTAACACTGATGATCCACCTACAAATGTGAACTGACGTTCAAAAATAAAACATTTGAAAACGGACCATTTTCCACATTTCTGAAGCATGACGTAATGGGGGGGGTGTTATCTCTTTTGTCGAAAATCAGCCGTTTTTGCTCGAACATTAAATGCCTCCAAATGGTATTTAATTAACTTCCCGGGGTGAAGAAACCCTTTTTGAGAACTCAGAGTGAGTAAATTGGCCATTTTCATGCACTTTTAACCATTCCATAAATCTTGTGTTTTGGGCCCCTGGAAGCATGAAAATCACTTTAAACATGCTAATTTTAGCTCTAACACTGATGATCCACCTACAAATGTGAACTGACGTTCAAAAATAAAACATTTGAAAACGGACCATTTTCCACATTTCTGAAGCATGACGTAATGGGGGGGTGTTATCTCTTTTGTCGAAAATCAGCCGTTTTTGCTTGAACATTAAATGCCTCCAAATGGTATTTATTTCACTTCCCGAGCCCCTGGAAGCATGAAAATCACTTTAAACATGCTAATTTTAGCTCTAACACTGATGATCCACCTACAAATGTGAACTGACGTTCAAAAATAAAACATTTGAAAACGGACCATTTTCCACATTTCTGAAGCATGACGTAATGGGGGGGTGTTATCTCTTTTGTCGAAAATCAGCCGTTTTTGCTCGAACATTAAATGCCTCCAAATGGTATTTAATTAACTTCCCGGGGTGAAGAAACCCTTTTTGAGAACTCAGAGTGAGTAAATTGGCCATTTTCATGCACTTTTAACCATTCCATAAATCTTGTGTTTTGGGCCCCTGGAAGCATGAAAATCACTTTAAACATGCAAATTTTAGCTCTAACACTGATGATCCACCAACAAATGTGAACTGACGTTCAAAAATAAAACATTTGAAAACGGACCATTTTCCACATTTCTGAAGCATGACGTAATGGGGGGGTGTTATCTCTTTTGTCGAAAATCAGCCGTTTTTGCTCGAACATTAAATGCCTCCAAATGGTATTTAATTAACTTCCCGAGCCCCTGGAAGCATGAAAATCACTTTAAACATGCTAAATTTAGCTCTAACACTGATGATCCACCTACAAATGTGAACTGACGTTCAAAAATAAAACATTTGAAAACGGACCATTTTCCACATTTCTGAAGCATGACGTAATGGGGGGGTGTTATCTCTTTTGTCGGAAATCAGCCGTTTTTGCTCGAACATTAAATGCCTCCAAATGGTATTTAATTAACTTCCCGGGGTGAAGAAACCCTTTTTGAGAACTCAGAGTGAGTAAATTGGCCATTTTCATGCACTTTTAACCATTCCATAAATCTTGTGTTTTGGGCCCCTGGAAGCATGAAAATCACTTTAAACATGCTAATTTTAGCTCTAACACTGATGATCCACCTACAAATGTGAACTGACGTTCAAAAATAAAACATTTGAAAACGGACCATTTTCCACATTTCTGAAGCATGACGTAATGGGGGGTGTTATCTCTTTTGTCGAAAATCAGCCGTTTTTGCTCGAACATTAAATGCCTCCAAATGGTATTTAATTAACTTCCCGAGCCCCTGGAAGCATGAAAATCACTTTAAACATGCTAATTTTAGCTCTAACACTGATGATCCACCTACAAATGTGAACTGACGTTCAAAAATAAAACATTTGAAAACGGACCATTTTCCACATTTCTGAAGCATGACGTAATGGGGGGGTGTTATCTCTTTTGTCGAAAATCAGCCGTTTTTGCTCGAACATTAAATGCCTCCAAATGGTATTTAATTAACTTCCCGGGGTGAAGAAACCCTTTTTGAGAACTCAGAGTGAGTAAATTGGCCATTTTCATGCACTTTTAACCATTCCATAAATCTTGTGTTTTGGGCCCATGGAAGCATGAAAATCACTTTAAACATGCTAATTTTAGCTCTAACACTGATGATCCACCTACAAATGTGAACTGACGTTCAAAAATAAAACATTTGAAAATGGACCATTTTCCACATTTCTGAAGCATGACGTAATGGGGGGGTGTTATCTCTTTTGTCGAAAATCAGCCGTTTTTGCTCGAACATTAAATGCCTCCAAATGGTATTTAATTAACTTCCCGAGCCCCTGGAAGCATGAAAATCACTTTAAACATGCTAATTTTAGCACTAACACTGATGATCCACCTACAAATGTGAACTGACGTTCAAAAATAAAACATTTGAAAACGGACCATTTTCCACATTTCTGAAGCATGACGTAATGGGGGGGTGTTATCTCTTTTGTCGAAAATCAGCTGTTTTTGCTCGAACATTAAATGCCTCCAAATGGTATTTATTTAATTAACTTCCCGGGGTGAAGAAACCCTTTTTGAGAACTCAGAGTGAGTAAATTGGCCATTTTCATGCACTTTTAACCATTCCATAAATCTTGTGTTTTGGGCCCCTGGAAGCATGAAAATCACTTTAAACATGCTAATTTTTGCTCTAACACTGATGATCCACCTACAAATGTGAACTGACGTTCAAAAATAAAACATTTGAAAACGGACCATTTTCCACATTTCTGAAGCATGACGTAATGGGGGGGTGTTATCTCTTTTGTCGAAAATCAGCCGTTTTTGCTCGAACATTAAATGCCTCCAAATGGTATTTAATTAACTTCCCGAGCCCCTGGAAGCATGAAAATCACTTTAAACATGCTAATTTTAGCTCTAACACTGATGATCCACCTACAAATGTGAACTGACGTTCAAAAATAAAACATTTGAAAACGGGACCATTTTCCACATTTCTGAAGCATGACGTAATGGGGGGGTGTTATCTCTTTTGTCGAAAATCAGCCGTTTTGCTCGAACATTAAATGCCTCCAAATGGTATTTAATTAACTTCCCGGGGTGAAGAAACCCTTTTTGAGAACTCAGAGTGAGTAAATTGGCCATTTCATGCACTTTTAACCATTCCATAAATCTTGTGTTTTGGGCCCCTGGAAGCATGAAAATCACTTTAAACATGCTAATTTTAGTTCTAACACTGATGATCCACCTACAAATGTGAACTGACGTTCAAAAATAAAACATTTGAAAACGGACCATTTTCCACATTTCTGAAGCATGACGTAATGGGGGGGTGTTATCTCTTTTGTCGAAAATCAGCCGTTTTTGCTCGAACATTAAATGCCTCCAAATGGTATTTAATTAACTTCCCGAGCCCCTGGAAGCATGAAAATCACTTTAAACATGCTAATTTTAGCTCTAACACTGATGATCCACCTACAAATGTGAACTGACGTTCAAAAATAAAACATTTGAAAACGGACCATTTTCCACATTTCTGAAGCATGACGTAATGGGGGGGTGTTATCTCTTTTGTCGAAAATCAGCCGTTTTTGCTCGAACATTAAATGCCTCCAAATGGTATTTAATTAACTTCCCGGGGTGAAGAAACCCTTTTTGAGAACTCAGAGTGAGTAAATTGGCCATTTTCATGCACTTTTAACCATTCCATAAATCTTGTGTTTTGGGCCCCTGGAAGCATGAAAATCACTTTAAACATGCTAATTTTAGCTCTAACACTGATGATCCACCTACAAATGTGACCTGACGTTCAAAAATGAAACATTTGAAAACGGACCATTTTCCACATTTCTGAAGCATGACGTAATGGGGGGGTGTTATCTCTTTTGTCGAAAATCAGCCGTTTTTGCTCGAACATTAAATGCCTCCAAATGGTATTTAATTAACTTCCCGAGCCCCTGGAAGCATGAAAATCACTTTAAACATGCTAATTTTAGCTCTAACACTGATGATCCACCTACAAATGTGAACTGACGTTCAAAAATAAAACATTTGAAAACGGACCATTTTCCACATTTCTGAAGCATGACGTAATGGGGGGGTGTTATCTCTTTTGTCGAAAATCAGCCGTTTTTGCTCGAACATTAAATGCCTCCAAATGGTATTTATTTCACTTCCCGGGGTGAAGAAACCCTTTTTGAGAACTCAGAGTGAGTAAATTGGCCATTTTCATGCACTTTTAACCATTCCATAAATCTTGTGTTTTGGGCCCCTGGAAGCATGAAAATCACTTTAAACATGCTAATTTTAGCTCTAACACTGATGATCCACCTACAAATGTGAACTGACGTTCAAAAATAAAACATTTGAAAACGGACCATTTTCCACATTTCTGAAGCATGACGTAATGGGCGGGGTGTTATCTCTTTTGTCGAAAATCAGCCGTTTTTGCTCGAACATTAAATGCCTCCAAATGGTATTTAATTAACTTCCCGAGCCCCTGGAAGCATGAAAATCACTTTAAACATGCTAATTTTAGCTCTAACACTGATGATCCACCTACAAATGTGAACTGACGTTCAAAAATAAAACATTTGAAAACTGACCATTTTCCACATTTCTGAAGCATGACGTAATGGGGGGTGTTATCTCTTTTGTCGAAAATCAGCCGTTTTTGCTCGAACATTAAATGCCTCCAAATGGTATTTAATTAACTTCCCGGGGTGAAGAAACCCTTTTTGAGAACTCAGAGTGAGTAAATTGGCCATTTTCATGCACTTTTAACCATTCCATAAATCTTGTGTTTTGGGCCCCTGGAAGCATGAAAATCACTTTAAACATGCTAATTTTAGCTCTAACACTGATTATCCACCTACAAATGTGAACTGACGTTCAAAAATAAAACATTTGAAAACGGACCATTTTCCACATTTCTGAAGCATGACGTAATGGGGGGGTGTTATCTCTTTTGTCGAAAATCAGCCGTTTTTGCTCGAACATTAAATGCCTCCAAATGGTATTTAATTAACTTCCCGAGCCCCTGGAAGCATGAAAATCACTTTAAACATGCTAATTTTAGCTCTAACACTGATGATCCACCTACAAATGTGAACTGACGTTCAAAAATAAAACATTTGAAAACGGACCATTTTCCACATTTCTGAAGCATGACGTAATGGGGGGGTGTTATCTCTTTTGTCGAAAATCAGCCGTTTTTGCTCGAACATTAAATGCCTCCAAATGGTATTTAATTAACTTCCCGGGGTGAAGAAACCCTTTTTGAGAACTCAGAGTGAGTAAATTGGCCATTTTCATGCACTTTTAACCATTCCATAAATCTTGTGTTTTGGGCCCCTGGAAGCATGAAAATCACTTTAAACATGCTAATTTTAGCTCTAACACTGATGATCCACCTACAAATGTGAACTGACGTTCAAAAATAAAACATTTGAAAACGGACCATTTTCCACATTTCTGAAGCATGACGTAATGGGGGGGTGTTATCTCTTTTGTCGAAAATAAGCCGTTTTTGCTCGAACATTAAATGCCTCCAAATGGTATTTAATTAACTTCCCGAGCCCCTGGAAGCATGAAAATCACTTTAAACATGCTAATTTTAGCTCTAACACTGATGATCCACCTACAAATGTGAACTGACGTTCAAAAATAAAACATTTGAAAACGGACCATTTTCCACATTTCTGAAGCATGACGTAATGGGGGGGTGTTATCTCTTTTGTCGAAAATCAGCCGTTTTTGCTCGAACATTAAATGCCTCCAAATGGTATTTAATTAACTTCCCCGGGGTGAAGAAACCCTTTTTGAGAACTCAGAGTGAGTAAATTGGCCATTTTCATGCACTTTTAACCATTCCATAAATCTTGTGTTTTGGGCCCCTGGAAGCATGAAAATCACTTTAAACATGCTAATTTTAGCTCTAACACTGATGATCCACCTACAAATGTGAACTGACGTTCAAAAATAAAACATTTGAAAACGGACCATTTTCCACATTTCTGAAGCATGACGTAATGGGGGGGTGTTATCTCTTTTGTCGAAAATCAGCCGTTTTTGCTCGAACATTAAATGCCTCCAAATGGTATTTAATTAACTTCCCGAGCCCCTGGAAGCATGAAAATCACTTTAAACATGCTAATTTTAGCTCTAACACTGATGATCCACCTACAAATGTGAACTGACGTTCAAAAATAAAACATTTGAAAACGGACCATTTTCCACATTTCTGAAGCATGACGTAATGGGGGGTGTTATCTCTTTTGTCGAAAATTAGCCGTTTTTGCTCGAACATTAAATGCCTCCAAATGGTATTTAATTAACTTCCCGGGGTGAAGAAACCCTTTTTGAGAACTCAGAGTGAGTAAATTGGCCATTTTCATGCACTTTTAACCATTCCATAAATCTTGTGTTTTGGGCCCCTGGAAGCATGAAAATCACTTTAAACATGCTAATTTTAGCTCTAACACTGATGATCCACCTACAAATGTGAACTGACGTTCAAAAATAAAACATTTGAAAACGGACCATTTTCCACATTTCTGAAGCATGACGTAATGGGGGGGTGTTATCTCTTTTGTCGAAATCAGCCGTTTTTGCTCGAACATTAAATGCCTCCAAATGGTATTTAATTAACTTCCCGGGTGAAGAAACCCTTTTTGAGAACTCAGAGTGAGTAAATTGGCCATTTTCATGCACTTTTAACCATTCCATAAATCTTGTGTTTTGGGCCCCTGGAAGCATGAAAATCACTTTAAACATGCTAATTTTAGCTCTAACACTGATGATCCACCTACAAATGTGAACTGACGTTCAAAAATAAAACATTTGAAAACGGACCATTTTCCACATTTCTGAAGCATGACGTAATGGGGGGGTGTTATCTCTTTTGTCGAAAATCAGCCGTTTTTGCTCGAACATTAAATGCCTCCAAATGGTATTTAATTAACTTCCCGAGCCCCTGGAAGCATGAAAATCACTTTAAACATGCTAATTTTAGCTCTAACACTGATGATCCACCTACAAATGTGAACTGACGTTCAAAAATAAAACATTTGAAAACGGACCAACTTCCACATTTCTGAAGCATGACGTAATGGGGGGGTGTTATCTCTTTTGTCGAAAATCAGCCGTTTTTGCTCGAACATTAAATGCCTCCAAATGGTATTTATTTCACTTCCCGGGGTGAAGAAACCCTTTTTGAGAACTCAGAGTGAGTAAATTGGCCATTTTCATGCACTTTTAACCATTTCATTAATCTTGTGTTTTGGGCCCCTGGAAGCATGAAAATCACTTTAAACATGCTAATTTTAGCTCTAACACTGATGATCCACCTACAAATGTGAACTGACGTTCAAAAATAAAACATTTGAAAACGGACCATTTTCCACATTTCTGAAGCATGACGTAATGGGGGGTGTTATCTCTTTTGTCGAAAATCAGCCGTTTTTGCTCGAACATTAAATGCCTCCAAATGGTATTTAATTAACTTCCCGAGCCCCTGGAAGCATGAAAATCACTTTAAACATGCTAATTTTAGCTCTAACACTGATGATCCACCTACAAATGTGAACTGACGTTCAAAAATAAAACATTTGAAAACGGACCATTTTCCACATTTCTGAAGCATGACGTAATGGGGGGGTGTTATCTCTTTTGTCGAAAATCTGCCGTTTTTGCTCGAACATTAAATGCCTCCAAATGGTATTTAATTAACTTCCCGAGCCCCTGGAAGCATGAAAATCACTTTAAACATGCTAATTTTAGCTCTAACACTGATGATCCACCTACAAATGTGAACTGACGTTCAAAAATAAAACATTTGAAAACGGACCATTTTCCACATTTCTGAAGCATGACGTAATGGGGGGGTGTTATCTCTTTTGTCGAAAATCAGCCGTTTTTGCTCGAACATTAAATGCCTCCAAATGGTATTTAATTAACTTCCCGGGGTGAAGAAACCCTTTTTGAGAACTCAGAGTGAGTAAATTGGCCATTTTCATGCACTTTTAACCATTCCATAAATCTTGTGTTTTGGGCCCCTGGAAGCATGAAAATCACTTTAAACATGCTAATTTTAGCTCTAACACTGATGATCCACCTACAAATGTGAACTGACGTTCAAAAATAAAACATTTGAAAACGGACCATTTTCCACATTTCTGAAGCATGACGTAATGGGGGGGTGTTATCTCTTTTGTCGAAAATCAGCCGTTTTTGCTCGAACATTAAATGCCTCCAAATGGTATTTAATTAACTTCCCGAGCCCCTGGAAGCATGAAAATCACTTTAAACATGCTAATTTTAGCTCTAACACTGATGATCCACCTACAAATGTGAACTGACGTTCAAAAATAAAACATTTGAAAACGGACCATTTTCCACATTTCTGAAGCATGACGTAATGGGGGGGTGTTATCTCTTTTGTCGAAAATCAGCCGTTTTTGCTCGAACATTAAATGCCTCCAAATGGTATTTAATTAACTTCCCGGGGTGAAGAAACCCTTTTTGAGAACTCAGAGTGAGTAAATTGGCCATTTTCATGCACTTTTAACCATTCCATAAATCTTGTGTTTTGGGCCCCTGGAAGCATGAAAATCACTTTAAACATGCTAATTTTAGCTCTAACACTGATGATCCACCTACAAATGTGAACTGACGTTCAAAAATAAAACATTTGAAAACGGACCATTTTCCACATTTCTGAAGCATGACGTAATGGGGGGGTGTTATCTCTTTTGTCGAAAATCAGCCGTTTTTGCTCGAACATTAAATGCCTCCAAATGGTATTTAATTAACTTCCCGAGCCCCTGGAAGCATGAAAATCACTTTAAACATGCTAATTTTAGCTCTAACACTGATGATCCACCTACAAATGTGAACTGACGTTCAAAAATAAAACATTTGAAAACGGACCATTTTCCACATTTCTGAAGCATGACGTAATGGGGGGTGTTATCTCTTTTGTTGAAAATCAGCCGTTTTTGCTCGAACATTAAATGCCTCCAAATGGTATTTAATTAACTTCCCGGGGTGAAGAAACCCTTTTTGAGAACTCAGAGTGAGTAAATTGGCCATTTTCATGCACTTTTAACCATTCCATAAATCTTGTGTTTGGGCCCCTGGAAGCATGAAAATCACTTTAAACATGCTAATTTTAGCTCTAACACTGATGATCCACCTACAAATGTGAACTGACGTTCAAAAATAAAACATTTGAAAACGGACCATTTTCCACATTTCTGAAGCATGACGTAATGGGGGGGGTGTTATCTCTTTTGTCGAAAATCCGCCGTTTTTGCTCGAACATTAAATGCCTCCAAATGGTATTTAATTAACTTCCCGGGGTGAAGAAACCCTTTTTGAGAACTCAGAGTGAGTAAATTGGCCATTTTCATGCACTTTTAACCATTCCATAAATCTTGTGTTTTGGGCCCCTGGAAGCATGAAAATCACTTTAAACATGCTAATTTTAGCTCTAACACTGATGATCCACCTACAAATGTGAACTGACGTTCAAAAATAAAACATTTGAAAACGGACCATTTTCCACATTTCTGAAGCATGACGTAATGGGGGGGTGTTATCTCTTTTGTCGAAAATCAGCCGTTTTTGCTTGAACATTAAATGCCTCCAAATGGTATTTATTTCACTTCCCGAGCCCCTGGAAGCATGAAAATCACTTTAAACATGCTAATTTTAGCTCTAACACTGATGATCCACCTACAAATGTGAACTGACGTTCAAAAATAAAACATTTGAAAACGGACCATTTTCCACATTTCTGAAGCATGACGTAATGGGGGGGTGTTATCTCTTTTGTCGAAAATCAGCCGTTTTTGCTCGAACATTAAATGCCTCCAAATGGTATTTAATTAACTTCCCGGGGTGAAGAAACCCTTTTTGAGAACTCAGAGTGAGTAAATTGGCCATTTTCATGCACTTTTAACCATTCCATAAATCTTGTGTTTTGGGCCCCTGGAAGCATGAAAATCACTTTAAACATGCAAATTTTAGCTCTAACACTGATGATCCACCAACAAATGTGAACTGACGTTCAAAAATAAAACATTTGAAAACGGACCATTTTCCACATTTCTGAAGCATGACGTAATGGGGGGGTGTTATCTCTTTTGTCGAAAATCAGCCGTTTTTGCTCGAACATTAAATGCCTCCAAATGGTATTTAATTAACTTCCCGAGCCCCTGGAAGCATGAAAATCACTTTAAACATGCTAATTTTAGCTCTAACACTGATGATCCACCTACAAATGTGAACTGACGTTCAAAAATAAAACATTTGAAAACGGACCATTTTCCACATTTCTGAAGCATGACGTAATGGGGGGGTGTTATCTCTTTTGTCGAAAATCAGCCGTTTTTGCTCGAACATTAAATGCCTCCAAATGGTATTTAATTAACTTCCCGAGCCCCTGGAAGCATGAAAATCACTTTAAACATGCTAATTTTAGCTCTAACACTGATGATCCACCTACAAATGTGAACTGACGTTCAAAAATAAAACATTTGAAAACGGACCATTTTCCACATTTCTGAAGCATGACGTAATGGGGGGGTGTTATCTCTTTTGTCGAAAATCTGCCGTTTTTGCTCGAACATTAAATGCCTCCAAATGGTATTTAATTAACTTCCCGAGCCCCTGGAAGCATGAAAATCACTTTAAACATGCTAATTTTAGCTCTAACACTGATGATCCACCTACAAATGTGAACTGACGTTCAAAAATAAAACATTTGAAAACGGACCATTTTCCACATTTCTGAAGCATGACGTAATGGGGGGGTGTTATCTCTTTTGTCGAAAATCAGCCGTTTTTGCTCGAACATTAAATGCCTCCAAATGGTATTTAATTAACTTCCCGGGGTGAAGAAACCCTTTTTGAGAACTCAGAGTGAGTAAATTGGCCATTTTCATGCACTTTTAACCATTCCATAAATCTTGTGTTTTGGGCCCCTGGAAGCATGAAAATCACTTTAAACATGCTAATTTTAGCTCTAACACTGATGATCCACCTACAAATGTGAACTGACGTTCAAAAATAAAACATTTGAAAACGGACCATTTTCCACATTTCTGAAGCATGACGTAATGGGGGGGTGTTATCTCTTTTGTCGAAAATCAGCCGTTTTTGCTCGAACATTAAATGCCTCCAAATGGTATTTAATTAACTTCCCGAGCCCCTGGAAGCATGAAAATCACTTTAAACATGCTAATTTTAGCTCTAACACTGATGATCCACCTACAAATGTGAACTGACGTTCAAAAATAAAACATTTGAAAACGGACCATTTTCCACATTTCTGAAGCATGACGTAATGGGGGGGTGTTATCTCTTTTGTCGAAAATCAGCCGTTTTTGCTCGAACATTAAATGCCTCCAAATGGTATTTAATTAACTTCCCGGGGTGAAGAAACCCTTTTTGAGAACTCAGAGTGAGTAAATTGGCCATTTTCATGCACTTTTAACCATTCCATAAATCTTGTGTTTTGGGCCCCTGGAAGCATGAAAATCACTTTAAACATGCTAATTTTAGCTCTAACACTGATGATCCACCTACAAATGTGAACTGACGTTCAAAAATAAAACATTTGAAAACGGACCATTTTCCACATTTCTGAAGCATGACGTAATGGGGGGGTGTTATCTCTTTTGTCGAAAATCAGCCGTTTTTGCTCGAACATTAAATGCCTCCAAATGGTATTTAATTAACTTCCCGAGCCCCTGGAAGCATGAAAATCACTTTAAACATGCTAATTTTAGCTCTAACACTGATGATCCACCTACAAATGTGAACTGACGTTCAAAAATAAAACATTTGAAAACGGACCATTTTCCACATTTCTGAAGCATGACGTAATGGGGGGTGTTATCTCTTTTGTTGAAAATCAGCCGTTTTTGCTCGAACATTAAATGCCTCCAAATGGTATTTAATTAACTTCCCGGGGTGAAGAAACCCTTTTTGAGAACTCAGAGTGAGTAAATTGGCCATTTTCATGCACTTTTAACCATTCCATAAATCTTGTGTTTGGGCCCCTGGAAGCATGAAAATCACTTTAAACATGCTAATTTTAGCTCTAACACTGATGATCCACCTACAAATGTGAACTGACGTTCAAAAATAAAACATTTGAAAACGGACCATTTTCCACATTTCTGAAGCATGACGTAATGGGGGGGGGTGTTATCTCTTTTGTCGAAAATCAGCCGTTTTTGCTCGAACATTAAATGCCTCCAAATGGTATTTAATTAACTTCCCGGGGTGAAGAAACCCTTTTTGAGAAATCAGAGTGAGTAAATTGGCCATTTTCATGCACTTTTAACCATTCCATAAATCTTGTGTTTTGGGCCCCTGGAAGCATGAAAATCACTTTAAACATGCTAATTTTAGCTCTAACACTGATGAGCCACCTACAAGTGTGAACTGACGTTCAAAAATAAAACATTTGAAAAGGGACCATTTTCCACATTTCTGAAGCATGACGTAATGGGGGGGTGTTATCTCTTTTGTCGAAAATCAGCCGTTTTTGCTTGAACATTAAATGCCTCCAAATGGTATTTATTTCACTTCCCGAGCCCCTGGAAGCATGAAAATCAATTTAAACATGCTAATTTTAGCTCTAACACTGATGATCCACCTACAAATGTGAACTGACGTTCAAAAATAAAACATTTGAAAACGGACCATTTTCCACATTTCTGAAGCATGACGTAATGGGGGGGTGTTATCTCTTTTGTCGAAAATCAGCCGTTTTTGCTCGAACATTAAATGCCTCCAAATGGTATTTAATTAACTTCCCGGGGTGAAGAAACCCTTTTTGAGAACTCAGAGTGAGTAAATTGGCCATTTTCATGCACTTTTAACCATTCCATAAATCTTGTGTTTTGGGCCCCTGGAAGCATGAAAATCACTTTAAACATGCAAATTTTAGCTCTAACACTGATGATCCACCAACAAATGTGAACTGACGTTCAAAAATAAAACATTTGAAAACGGACCATTTTCCACATTTCTGAAGCATGACGTAATGGGGGGGTGTTATCTCTTTTGTCGAAAATCAGCCGTTTTTGCTCGAACATTAAATGCCTCCAAATGGTATTTAATTAACTTCCCGAGCCCCTGGAAGCATGAAAATCACTTTAAACATGCTAAATTTAGCTCTAACACTGATGATCCACCTACAAATGTGAACTGACGTTCAAAAATAAAACATTTGAAAACGGACCATTTTCCACATTTCTGAAGCATGACGTAATGGGGGGGTGTTATCTCTTTTGTCGGAAATCAGCCGTTTTTGCTCGAACATTAAATGCCTCCAAATGGTATTTAATTAACTTCCCGGGGTGAAGAAACCCTTTTTGAGAACTCAGAGTGAGTAAATTGGCCATTTTCATGCACTTTTAACCATTCCATAAATCTTGTGTTTTGGGCCCCTGGAAGCATGAAAATCACTTTAAACATGCTAATTTTAGCTCTAACACTGATGATCCACCTACAAATGTGAACTGACGTTCAAAAATAAAACATTTGAAAACGGACCATTTTCCACATTTCTGAAGCATGACGTAATGGGGGGTGTTATCTCTTTTGTCGAAAATCAGCCGTTTTTGCTCGAACATTAAATGCCTCCAAATGGTATTTAATTAACTTCCCGAGCCCCTGGAAGCATGAAAATCACTTTAAACATGCTAATTTTAGCTCTAACACTGATGATCCACCTACAAATGTGAACTGACGTTCAAAAATAAAACATTTGAAAACGGACCATTTTCCACATTTCTGAAGCATGACGTAATGGGGGGGTGTTATCTCTTTTGTCGAAAATCAGCCGTTTTTGCTCGAACATTAAATGCCTCCAAATGGTATTTAATTAACTTCCCGGGGTGAAGAAACCCTTTTTGAGAACTCAGAGTGAGTAAATTGGCCATTTTCATGCACTTTTAACCATTCCATAAATCTTGTGTTATGGGCCCCTGGAAGCATGAAAATCACTTTAAACATGCTAATTTTAGCTCTAACACTGATGATCCACCTACAAATGTGACCTGACGTTCAAAAATGAAACATTTGAAAACGGACCATTTTCCACATTTCTGAAGCATGACGTAATGGGGGGGTGTTATCTCTTTTGTCGAAAATCAGCCGTTTTTGCTCGAACATTAAATGCCTCCAAATGGTATTTAATTAACTTCCCGAGCCCCTGGAAGCATGAAAATCACTTTAAACATGCTAATTTTAGCTCTAACACTGATGATCCACCTACAAATGTGAACTGACGTTCAAAAATAAAACATTTGAAAACGGACCATTTTCCACATTTCTGAAGCATGACGTAATGGGGGGGTGTTATCTCTTTTGTCGAAAATCAGCCGTTTTTGCTCGAACATTAAATGCCTCCAAATGGTATTTAATTAACTTCCCGGGGTGAAGAAACCCTTTTTGAGAACTCAGAGTGAGTAAATTGGCCATTTTCATGCACTTTTAACCATTCCATAAATCTTGTGTTTTGGGCCCCTGGAAGCATGAAAATCACTTTAAACATGCTAATTTTAGCTCTAACACTGATGATCCACCTACAAATGTGACCTGACGTTCAAAAATGAAACATTTGAAAACGGACCATTTTCCACATTTCTGAAGCATGACGTAATGGGGGGGTGTTATCTCTTTTGTCGAAAATCAGCCGTTTTTGCTCGAACATTAAATGCCTCCAAATGGTATTTAATTAACTTCCCGAGCCCCTGGAAGCATGAAAATCACTTTAAACATGCTAATTTTAGCTCTAACACTGATGATCCACCTACAAATGTGAACTGACGTTCAAAAATAAAACATTTGAAAACGGACCATTTTCCACATTTCTGAAGCATGACGTAATGGGGGGGTGTTATCTCTTTTGTCGAAAATCAGCCGTTTTTGCTCGAACATTAAATGCCTCCAAATGGTATTTATTTCACTTCCCGGGGTGAAGAAACCCTTTTTGAGAACTCAGAGTGAGTAAATTGGCCATTTTCATGCACTTTTAACCATTCCATAAATCTTGTGTTTTGGGCCCCTGGAAGCATGAAAATCACTTTAAACATGCTAATTTTAGCTCTAACACTGATGATCCACCTACAAATGTGAACTGACGTTCAAAAATAAAACATTTGAAAACGGACCATTTTCCACATTTCTGAAGCATGACGTAATGGGCGGGGTGTTATCTCTTTTGTCGAAAATCAGCCGTTTTTGCTCGAACATTAAATGCCTCCAAATGGTATTTAATTAACTTCCCGAGCCCCTGGAAGCATGAAAATCACTTTAAACATGCTAATTTTAGCTCTAACACTGATGATCCACCTACAAATGTGAACTGACGTTCAAAAATAAAACATTTGAAAACTGACCATTTTCCACATTTCTGAAGCATGACGTAATGGGGGGTGTTATCTCTTTTGTCGAAAATCAGCCGTTTTTGCTCGAACATTAAATGCCTCCAAATGGTATTTAATTAACTTCCCGGGGTGAAGAAACCCTTTTTGAGAACTCAGAGTGAGTAAATTGGCCATTTTCATGCACTTTTAACCATTCCATAAATCTTGTGTTTTGGGCCCCTGGAAGCATGAAAATCACTTTAAACATGCTAATTTTAGCTCTAACACTGATTATCCACCTACAAATGTGAACTGACGTTCAAAAATAAAACGTTTGAAAACGGACCATTTTCCACATTTCTGAAGCATGACGTAATGGGGGGGTGTTATCTCTTTTGTCGAAAATCAGCCGTTTTTGCTCGAACATTAAATGCCTCCAAATGGTATTTAATTAACTTCCCGAGCCCCTGGAAGCATGAAAATCACTTTAAACATGCTAATTTTAGCTCTAACACTGATGATCCACCTACAAATGTGAACTGACGTTCAAAAATAAAACATTTGAAAACGGACCATTTTCCACATTTCTGAAGCATGACGTAATGGGGGGGTGTTATCTCTTTTGTCGAAAATCAGCCGTTTTTGCTCGAACATTAAATGCCTCCAAATGGTATTTAATTAACTTCCCGGGGTGAAGAAACCCTTTTTGAGAACTCAGAGTGAGTAAATTGGCCATTTTCATGCACTTTTAACCATTCCATAAATCTTGTGTTTTGGGCCCCTGGAAGCATGAAAATCACTTTAAACATGCTAATTTTAGCTCTAACACTGATGATCCACCTACAAATGTGAACTGACGTTCAAAAATAAAACATTTGAAAACGGACCATTTTCCACATTTCTGAAGCATGACGTAATGGGGGGGTGTTATCTCTTTTGTCGAAAATAAGCCGTTTTTGCTCGAACATTAAATGCCTCCAAATGGTATTTAATTAACTTCCCGAGCCCCTGGAAGCATGAAAATCACTTTAAACATGCTAATTTTAGCTCTAACACTGATGATCCACCTACAAATGTGAACTGACGTTCAAAAATAAAACATTTGAAAACGGACCATTTTCCACATTTCTGAAGCATGACGTAATGGGGGGGTGTTATCTCTTTTGTCGAAAATCAGCCGTTTTTGCTCGAACATTAAATGCCTCCAAATGGTATTTAATTAACTTCCCGGGGTGAAGAAACCCTTTTTGAGAACTCAGAGTGAGTAAATTGGCCATTTTCATGCACTTTTAACCATTCCATAAATCTTGTGTTTTGGGCCCCTGGAAGCATGAAAATCACTTTAAACATGCTAATTTTAGCTCTAACACTGATGATCCACCTACAAATGTGAACTGACGTTCAAAAATAAAACATTTGAAAACGGACCATTTTCCACATTTCTGAAGCATGACGTAATGGGGGGGGTGTTATCTCTTTTGTCGAAAATCAGCCGTTTTTGCTCGAACATTAAATGCCTCCAAATGGTATTTAATTAACTTCCCGAGCCCCTGGAAGCATGAAAATCACTTTAAACATGCTAATTTTAGCTCTAACACTGATGATCCACCTACAAATGTGAACTGACGTTCAAAAATAAAACATTTGAAAACGGACCATTTTCCACATTTCTGAAGCATGACGTAATGGGGGGTGTTATCTCTTTTGTCGAAAATTAGCCGTTTTTGCTCGAACATTAAATGCCTCCAAATGGTATTTAATTAACTTCCCGGGGTGAAGAAACCCTTTTTGAGAACTCAGAGTGAGTAAATTGGCCATTTTCATGCACTTTTAACCATTCCATAAATCTTGTGTTTTGGGCCCCTGGAAGCATGAAAATCACTTTAAACATGCTAATTTTAGCTCTAACACTGATGATCCACCTACAAATGTGAACTGACGTTCAAAAATAAAACATTTGAAAACGGACCATTTTCCACATTTCTGAAGCATGACGTAATGGGGGGGTGTTATCTCTTTTGTCGAAAATCAGCCGTTTTTGCTCGAACATTAAATGCCTCCAAATGGTATTTAATTAACTTCCCGGGGTGAAGAAACCCTTTTTGAGAACTCAGAGTGAGTAAATTGGCCATTTTCATGCACTTTTAACCATTCCATAAATCTTGTGTTTTGGGCCCCTGGAAGCATGAAAATCACTTTAAACATGCTAATTTTAGCTCTAACACTGATGATCCACCTACAAATGTGAACTGACGTTCAAAAATAAAACATTTGAAAACGGACCATTTTCCACATTTCTGAAGCATGACGTAATGGGGGGGTGTTATCTCTTTTGTCGAAAATCAGCCGTTTTTGCTCGAACATTAAATGCCTCCAAATGGTATTTAATTAACTTCCCGAGCCCCTGGAAGCATGAAAATCACTTTAAACATGCTAATTTTAGCTCTAACACTGATGATCCACCTACAAATGTGAACTGACGTTCAAAAATAAAACATTTGAAAACGGACCAACTTCCACATTTCTGAAGCATGACGTAATGGGGGGGTGTTATCTCTTTTGTCGAAAATCAGCCGTTTTTGCTCGAACATTAAATGCCTCCAAATGGTATTTATTTCACTTCCCGGGGTGAAGAAACCCTTTTTGAGAACTCAGAGTGAGTAAATTGGCCATTTTCATGCACTTTTAACCATTTCATTAATCTTGTGTTTTGGGCCCCTGGAAGCATGAAAATCACTTTAAACATGCTAATTTTAGCTCTAACACTGATGATCCACCTACAAATGTGAACTGACGTTCAAAAATAAAACATTTGAAAACGGACCATTTTCCACATTTCTGAAGCATGACGTAATGGGGGGGTGTTATCTCTTTTGTCGAAAATCAGCCGTTTTTGCTCGAACATTAAATGCCTCCAAATGGTATTTAATTAACTTCCCGAGCCCCTGGAAGCATGAAAATCACTTTAAACATGCTAATTTTAGCTCTAACACTGATGATCCACCTACAAATGTGAACTGACGTTCAAAAATAAAACATTTGAAAACGGACCATTTTCCACATTTCTGAAGCATGACGTAATGGGGGGGTGTTATCTCTTTTGTCGAAAATCTGCCGTTTTTGCTCGAACATTAAATGCCTCCAAATGGTATTTAATTAACTTCCCGAGCCCCTGGAAGCATGAAAATCACTTTAAACATGCTAATTTTAGCTCTAACACTGATGATCCACCTACAAATGTGAACTGACGTTCAAAAATAAAACATTTGAAAACGGACCATTTTCCACATTTCTGAAGCATGACGTAATGGGGGGGTGTTATCTCTTTTGTCGAAAATCAGCCGTTTTTGCTCGAACATTAAATGCCTCCAAATGGTATTTAATTAACTTCCCGGGGTGAAGAAACCCTTTTTGAGAACTCAGAGTGAGTAAATTGGCCATTTTCATGCACTTTTAACCATTCCATAAATCTTGTGTTTTGGGCCCCTGGAAGCATGAAAATCACTTTAAACATGCTAATTTTAGCTCTAACACTGATGATCCACCTACAAATGTGAACTGACGTTCAAAAATAAAACATTTGAAAACGGACCATTTTCCACATTTCTGAAGCATGACGTAATGGGGGGGTGTTATCTCTTTTGTCGAAAATCAGCCGTTTTTGCTCGAACATTAAATGCCTCCAAATGGTATTTAATTAACTTCCCGAGCCCCTGGAAGCATGAAAATCACTTTAAACATGCTAATTTTAGCTCTAACACTGATGATCCACCTACAAATGTGAACTGACGTTCAAAAATAAAACATTTGAAAACGGACCATTTTCCACATTTCTGAAGCATGACGTAATGGGGGGTGTTATCTCTTTTGTTGAAAATCAGCCGTTTTTGCTCGAACATTAAATGCCTCCAAATGGTATTTAATTAACTTCCCGGGGTGAAGAAACCCTTTTTGAGAACTCAGAGTGAGTAAATTGGCCATTTTCATGCACTTTTAACCATTCCATAAATCTTGTGTTTGGGCCCCTGGAAGCATGAAAATCACTTTAAACATGCTAATTTTAGCTCTAACACTGATGATCCACCTACAAATGTGAACTGACGTTCAAAAATAAAACATTTGAAAACGGACCATTTTCCACATTTCTGAAGCATGACGTAATGGGGGGGGTGTTATCTCTTTTGTCGAAAATCCGCCGTTTTTGCTCGAACATTAAATGCCTCCAAATGGTATTTAATTAACTTCCCGGGGTGAAGAAACCCTTTTTGAGAACTCAGAGTGAGTAAATTGGCCATTTTCATGCACTTTTAACCATTCCATAAATCTTGTGTTTTGGGCCCCTGGAAGCATGAAAATCACTTTAAACATGCTAATTTTAGCTCTAACACTGATGATCCACCTACAAATGTGAACTGACGTTCAAAAATAAAACATTTGAAAACGGACCATTTTCCACATTTCTGAAGCATGACGTAATGGGGGGGTGTTATCTCTTTTGTCGAAAATCAGCCGTTTTTGCTTGAACATTAAATGCCTCCAAATGGTATTTATTTCACTTCCCGAGCCCCTGGAAGCATGAAAATCACTTTAAACATGCTAATTTTAGCTCTAACACTGATGATCCACCTACAAATGTGAACTGACGTTCAAAAATAAAACATTTGAAAACGGACCATTTTCCACATTTCTGAAGCATGACGTAATGGGGGGGTGTTATCTCTTTTGTCGAAAATCAGCCGTTTTTGCTCGAACATTAAATGCCTCCAAATGGTATTTAATTAACTTCCCGGGGTGAAGAAACCCTTTTTGAGAACTCAGAGTGAGTAAATTGGCCATTTTCATGCACTTTTAACCATTCCATAAATCTTGTGTTTTGGGCCCCTGGAAGCATGAAAATCACTTTAAACATGCAAATTTTAGCTCTAACACTGATGATCCACCAACAAATGTGAACTGACGTTCAAAAATAAAACATTTGAAAACGGACCATTTTCCACATTTCTGAAGCATGACGTAATGGGGGGGTGTTATCTCTTTTGTCGAAAATCAGCCGTTTTTGCTCGAACATTAAATGCCTCCAAATGGTATTTAATTAACTTCCCGAGCCCCTGGAAGCATGAAAATCACTTTAAACATGCTAAATTTAGCTCTAACACTGATGATCCACCTACAAATGTGAACTGACGTTCAAAAATAAAACATTTGAAAACGGACCATTTTCCACATTTCTGAAGCATGACGTAATGGGGGGGTGTTATCTCTTTTGTCGGAAATCAGCCGTTTTTGCTCGAACATTAAATGCCTCCAAATGGTATTTAATTAACTTCCCGGGGTGAAGAAACCCTTTTTGAGAACTCAGAGTGAGTAAATTGGCCATTTTCATGCACTTTTAACCATTCCATAAATCTTGTGTTTTGGGCCCCTGGAAGCATGAAAATCACTTTAAACATGCTAATTTTAGCTCTAACACTGATGATCCACCTACAAATGTGAACTGACGTTCAAAAATAAAACATTTGAAAACGGACCATTTTCCACATTTCTGAAGCATGACGTAATGGGGGGTGTTATCTCTTTTGTCGAAAATCAGCCGTTTTTGCTCGAACATTAAATGCCTCCAAATGGTATTTAATTAACTTCCCGAGCCCCTGGAAGCATGAAAATCACTTTAAACATGCTAATTTTAGCTCTAACACTGATGATCCACCTACAAATGTGAACTGACGTTCAAAAATAAAACATTTGAAAACGGACCATTTTCCACATTTCTGAAGCATGACGTAATGGGGGGGTGTTATCTCTTTTGTCGAAAATCAGCCGTTTTTGCTCGAACATTAAATGCCTCCAAATGGTATTTAATTAACTTCCCGAGCCCCTGGAAGCATGAAAATCACTTTAAACATGCTAATTTTAGCTCTAACACTGATGATCCACCTACAAATGTGAACTGACGTTCAAAAATAAAACATTTGAAAACGGACCATTTTCCACATTTCTGAAGCATGACGTAATGGGGGGGTGTTATCTCTTTTGTCGAAAATCTGCCGTTTTTGCTCGAACATTAAATGCCTCCAAATGGTATTTAATTAACTTCCCGAGCCCCTGGAAGCATGAAAATCACTTTAAACATGCTAATTTTAGCTCTAACACTGATGATCCACCTACAAATGTGAACTGACGTTCAAAAATAAAACATTTGAAAACGGACCATTTTCCACATTTCTGAAGCATGACGTAATGGGGGGGTGTTATCTCTTTTGTCGAAAATCAGCCGTTTTTGCTCGAACATTAAATGCCTCCAAATGGTATTTAATTAACTTCCCGGGGTGAAGAAACCCTTTTTGAGAACTCAGAGTGAGTAAATTGGCCATTTTCATGCACTTTTAACCATTCCATAAATCTTGTGTTTTGGGCCCCTGGAAGCATGAAAATCACTTTAAACATGCTAATTTTAGCTCTAACACTGATGATCCACCTACAAATGTGAACTGACGTTCAAAAATAAAACATTTGAAAACGGACCATTTTCCACATTTCTGAAGCATGACGTAATGGGGGGGTGTTATCTCTTTTGTCGAAAATCAGCCGTTTTTGCTCGAACATTAAATGCCTCCAAATGGTATTTAATTAACTTCCCGAGCCCCTGGAAGCATGAAAATCACTTTAAACATGCTAATTTTAGCTCTAACACTGATGATCCACCTACAAATGTGAACTGACGTTCAAAAATAAAACATTTGAAAACGGACCATTTTCCACATTTCTGAAGCATGACGTAATGGGGGGGTGTTATCTCTTTTGTCGAAAATCAGCCGTTTTTGCTCGAACATTAAATGCCTCCAAATGGTATTTAATTAACTTCCCGGGGTGAAGAAACCCTTTTTGAGAACTCAGAGTGAGTAAATTGGCCATTTTCATGCACTTTTAACCATTCCATAAATCTTGTGTTTTGGGCCCCTGGAAGCATGAAAATCACTTTAAACATGCTAATTTTAGCTCTAACACTGATGATCCACCTACAAATGTGAACTGACGTTCAAAAATAAAACATTTGAAAACGGACCATTTTCCACATTTCTGAAGCATGACGTAATGGGGGGGTGTTATCTCTTTTGTCGAAAATCAGCCGTTTTTGCTCGAACATTAAATGCCTCCAAATGGTATTTAATTAACTTCCCGAGCCCCTGGAAGCATGAAAATCACTTTAAACATGCTAATTTTAGCTCTAACACTGATGATCCACCTACAAATGTGAACTGACGTTCAAAAATAAAACATTTGAAAACGGACCATTTTCCACATTTCTGAAGCATGACGTAATGGGGGGTGTTATCTCTTTTGTTGAAAATCAGCCGTTTTTGCTCGAACATTAAATGCCTCCAAATGGTATTTAATTAACTTCCCGGGGTGAAGAAACCCTTTTTGAGAACTCAGAGTGAGTAAATTGGCCATTTTCATGCACTTTTAACCATTCCATAAATCTTGTGTTTGGGCCCCTGGAAGCATGAAAATCACTTTAAACATGCTAATTTTAGCTCTAACACTGATGATCCACCTACAAATGTGAACTGACGTTCAAAAATAAAACATTTGAAAACGGACCATTTTCCACATTTCTGAAGCATGACGTAATGGGGGGGGTGTTATCTCTTTTGTCGAAAATCAGCCGTTTTTGCTCGAACATTAAATGCCTCCAAATGGTATTTAATTAACTTCCCGGGGTGAAGAAACCCTTTTTGAGAACTCAGAGTGAGTAAATTGGCCATTTTCATGCACTTTTAACCATTCCATAAATCTTGTGTTTTGGGCCCCTGGAAGCATGAAAATCACTTTAAACATGCTAATTTTAGCTCTAACACTGATGATCCACCTACAAATGTGAACTGACGTTCAAAAATAAAACATTTGAAAACGGACCATTTTCCACATTTCTGAAGCATGACGTAATGGGGGGGTGTTATCTCTTTTGTCGAAAATCAGCCGTTTTTGCTTGAACATTAAATGCCTCCAAATGGTATTTATTTCACTTCCCGAGCCCCTGGAAGCATGAAAATCACTTTAAACATGCTAATTTTAGCTCTAACACTGATGATCCACCTACAAATGTGAACTGACGTTCAAAAATAAAACATTTGAAAACGGACCATTTTCCACATTTCTGAAGCATGACGTAATGGGGGGGTGTTATCTATTTTGTCGAAAATCAGCCGTTTTTGCTCGAACATTAAATGCCTCCAAATGGTATTTAATTAACTTCCCGGGGTGAAGAAACCCTTTTTGAGAACTCAGAGTGAGTAAATTGGCCATTTTCATGCACTTTTAACCATTCCATAAATCTTGTGTTTTGGGCCCCTGGAAGCATGAAAATCACTTTAAACATGCAAATTTTAGCTCTAACACTGATGATCCACCAACAAATGTGAACTGACGTTCAAAAATAAAACATTTGAAAACGGACCATTTTCCACATTTCTGAAGCATGACGTAATGGGGGGGTGTTATCTCTTTTGTCGAAAATCAGCCGTTTTTGCTCGAACATTAAATGCCTCCAAATGGTATTTAATTAACTTCCCGAGCCCCTGGAAGCATGAAAATCACTTTAAACATGCTAAATTTAGCTCTAACACTGATGATCCACCTACAAATGTGAACTGACGTTCAAAAATAAAACATTTGAAAACGGACCATTTTCCACATTTCTGAAGCATGACGTAATGGGGGGGTGTTATCTCTTTTGTCGGAAATCAGTCGTTTTTGCTCGAACATTAAATGCCTCCAAATGGTATTTAATTAACTTCCCGGGGTGAAGAAACCCTTTTTGAGAACTCAGAGTGAGTAAATTGGCCATTTTCATGCACTTTTAACCATTCCATAAATCTTGTGTTTTGGGCCCCTGGAAGCATGAAAATCACTTTAAACATGCTAATTTTAGCTCTAACACTGATGATCCACCTACAAATGTGAACTGACGTTCAAAAATAAAACATTTGAAAACGGACCATTTTCCACATTTCTGAAGCATGACGTAATGGGGGGTGTTATCTCTTTTGTCGAAAATCAGCCGTTTTTGCTCGAACATTAAATGCCTCCAAATGGTATTTAATTAACTTCCCGAGCCCCTGGAAGCATGAAAATCACTTTAAACATGCTAATTTTAGCTCTAACACTGATGATCCACCTACAAATGTGAACTGACGTTCAAAAATAAAACATTTGAAAACGGACCATTTTCCACATTTCTGAAGCATGACGTAATGGGGGGGTGTTATCTCTTTTGTCGAAAATCAGCCGTTTTTGCTCGAACATTAAATGCCTCCAAATGGTATTTAATTAACTTCCCGGGGTGAAGAAACCCTTTTTGAGAACTCAGAGTGAGTAAATTGGCCATTTTCATGCACTTTTAACCATTCCATAAATCTTGTGTTTTGGGCCCATGGAAGCATGAAAATCACTTTAAACATGCTAATTTTAGCTCTAACACTGATGATCCACCTACAAATGTGAACTGACGTTCAAAAATAAAACATTTGAAAATGGACCATTTTCCACATTTCTGAAGCATGACGTAATGGGGGGGTGTTATCTCTTTTGTCGAAAATCAGCCGTTTTTGCTCGAACATTAAATGCCTCCAAATGGTATTTAATTAACTTCCCGAGCCCCTGGAAGCATGAAAATCACTTTAAACATGCTAATTTTAGCTCTAACACTGATGATCCACCTACAAATGTGAACTGACGTTCAAAAATAAAACATTTGAAAACGGACCATTTTCCACATTTCTGAAGCATGACGTAATGGGGGGGTGTTATCTCTTTTGTCGAAAATCAGCTGTTTTTGCTCGAACATTAAATGCCTCCAAATGGTATTTAATTAACTTCCCGGGGTGAAGAAACCCTTTTTGAGAACTCAGAGTGAGTAAATTGGCCATTTTCATGCACTTTTAACCATTCCATAAATCTTGTGTTTTGGGCCCCTGGAAGCATGAAAATCACTTTAAACATGCTAATTTTTGCTCTAACACTGATGATCCACCTACAAATGTGAACTGACGTTCAAAAATAAAACATTTGAAAACGGACCATTTTCCACATTTCTGAAGCATGACGTAATGGGGGGGTGTTATCTCTTTTGTCGAAAATCAGCCGTTTTTGCTCAAACATTAAATGCCTCCAAATGGTATTTAATTAACTTCCCGAGCCCCTGGAAGCATGAAAATCACTTTAAACATGCTAATTTTAGCTCTAACACTGATGATCCACCTACAAATGTGAACTGACGTTCAAAAATAAAACATTTGAAAACGGACCATTTTCCACATTTCTGAAGCATGACGTAATGGGGGGGTGTTATCTCTTTTGTCGAAAATCAGCCGTTTTTGCTCGAACATTAAATGCCTCCAAATGGTATTTAATTAACTTCCCGGGGTGAAGAAACCCTTTTTGAGAACTCAGAGTGAGTAAATTGGCCATTTTCATGCACTTTTAACCATTCCATAAATCTTGTGTTTTGGGCCCCTGGAAGCATGAAAATCACTTTAAACATGCTAATTTTAGTTCTAACACTGATGATCCACCTACAAATGTGAACTGACGTTCAAAAATAAAACATTTGAAAACGGACCATTTTCCACATTTCTGAAGCATGACGTAATGGGGGGGTGTTATCTCTTTTGTCGAAAATCAGCCGTTTTTGCTCGAACATTAAATGCCTCCAAATGGTATTTAATTAACTTCCCGAGCCCCTGGAAGCATGAAAATCACTTTAAACATGCTAATTTTAGCTCTAACACTGATGATCCACCTACAAATGTGAACTGACGTTCAAAAATAAAACATTTGAAAACGGACCATTTTCCACATTTCTGAAGCATGACGTAATGGGGGGGTGTTATCTCTTTTGTCGAAAATCAGCCGTTTTTGCTCGAACATTAAATGCCTCCAAATGGTATTTAATTAACTTCCCGAGCCCCTGGAAGCATGAAAATCACTTTAAACATGCTAATTTTAGCTCTAACACTGATGATCCACCTACAAATGTGAACTGACGTTCAAAAATAAAACATTTGAAAACGGACCATTTTCCACATTTCTGAAGCATGACGTAATGGGGGGGTGTTATCTCTTTTGTCGAAAATCAGCCGTTTTTGCTCGAACATTAAATGCCTCCAAATGGTATTTATTTCACTTCCCGGGGTGAAGAAACCCTTTTTGAGAACTCAGAGTGAGTAAATTGGCCATTTTCATGCACTTTTAACCATTCCATAAATCTTGTGTTTTGGGCCCCTGGAAGCATGAAAATCACTTTAAACATGCTAATTTTAGCTCTAACACTGATGATCCACCTACAAATGTGAACTGACGTTCAAAAATAAAACATTTGAAAACGGACCATTTTCCACATTTCTGAAGCATGACGTAATGGGCGGGGTGTTATCTCTTTTGTCGAAAATCAGCCGTTTTTGCTCGAACATTAAATGCCTCCAAATGGTATTTAATTAACTTCCCGAGCCCCTGGAAGCATGAAAATCACTTTAAACATGCTAATTTTAGCTCTAACACTGATGATCCACCTACAAATGTGAACTGACGTTCAAAAATAAAACATTTGAAAACTGACCATTTTCCACATTTCTGAAGCATGACGTAATGGGGGGTGTTATCTCTTTTGTCGAAAATCAGCCGTTTTTGCTCGAACATTAAATGCCTCCAAATGGTATTTAATTAACTTCCCGGGGTGAAGAAACCCTTTTTGAGAACTCAGAGTGAGTAAATTGGCCATTTTCATGCACTTTTAACCATTCCATAAATCTTGTGTTTTGGGCCCCTGGAAGCATGAAAATCACTTTAAACATGCTAATTTTAGCTCTAACACTGATTATCCACCTACAAATGTGAACTGACGTTCAAAAATAAAACATTTGAAAACGGACCATTTTCCACATTTCTGAAGCATGACGTAATGGGGGGGTGTTATCTCTTTTGTCGAAAATCAGCCGTTTTTGCTCGAACATTAAATGCCTCCAAATGGTATTTAATTAACTTCCCGAGCCCCTGGAAGCATGAAAATCACTTTAAACATGCTAATTTTAGCTCTAACACTGATGATCCACCTACAAATGTGAACTGACGTTCAAAAATAAAACATTTGAAAACGGACCATTTTCCACATTTCTGAAGCATGACGTAATGGGGGGGTGTTATCTCTTTTGTCGAAAATCAGCCGTTTTTGCTCGAACATTAAATGCCTCCAAATGGTATTTAATTAACTTCCCGGGGTGAAGAAACCCTTTTTGAGAACTCAGAGTGAGTAAATTGGCCATTTTCATGCACTTTTAACCATTCCATAAATCTTGTGTTTTGGGCCCCTGGAAGCATGAAAATCACTTTAAACATGCTAATTTTAGCTCTAACACTGATGATCCACCTACAAATGTGAACTGACGTTCAAAAATAAAACATTTGAAAACGGACCATTTTCCACATTTCTGAAGCATGACGTAATGGGGGGGTGTTATCTCTTTTGTCGAAAATAAGCCGTTTTTGCTCGAACATTAAATGCCTCCAAATGGTATTTAATTAACTTCCCGAGCCCCTGGAAGCATGAAAATCACTTTAAACATGCTAATTTTAGCTCTAACACTGATGATCCACCTACAAATGTGAACTGACGTTCAAAAATAAAACATTTGAAAACTGACCATTTTCCACATTTCTGAAGCATGACGTAATGGGGGGGTGTTATCTCTTTTGTCGAAAATCAGCCGTTTTTGCTCGAACATTAAATGCCTCCAAATGGTATTTAATTAACTTCCCGGGGTGAAGAAACCCTTTTTGAGAACTCAGAGTGAGTAAATTGGCCATTTTCATGCACTTTTAACCATTCCATAAATCTTGTATTTTGGGCCCCTGGAAGCATGAAAATCACTTTAAACATGCTAATTTTAGCTCTAACACTGATGATCCACCTACAAATGTGAACTGACGTTCAAAAATAAAACATTTGAAAACGGACCATTTTCCACATTTCTGAAGCATGACGTAATGGGGGGGGTGTTATCTCTTTTGTCGAAAATCAGCCGTTTTTGCTCGAACATTAAATGCCTCCAAATGGTATTTAATTAACTTCCCGAGCCCCTGGAAGCATGAAAATCACTTTAAACATGCTAATTTTAGCTCTAACACTGATGATCCACCTACAAATGTGAACTGACGTTCAAAAATAAAACATTTGAAAACGGACCATTTTCCACATTTCTGAAGCATGACGTAATGGGGGGTGTTATCTCTTTTGTCGAAAATTAGCCGTTTTTGCTCGAACATTAAATGCCTCCAAATGGTATTTAATTAACTTCCCGGGGTGAAGAAACCCTTTTTGAGAACTCAGAGTGAGTAAATTGGCCATTTTCATGCACTTTTAACCATTCCATAAATCTTGTGTTTTGGGCCCCTGGAAGCATGAAAATCACTTTAAACATGCTAATTTTAGCTCTAACACTGATGATCCACCTACAAATGTGAACTGACGTTCAAAAATAAAACATTTGAAAACGGACCATTTTCCACATTTCTGAAGCATGACGTAATGGGGGGTGTTATCTCTTTTGTCGAAAATCAGCCGTTTTTGCTCGAACATTAAATGCCTCCAAATGGTATTTAATTAACTTCCCGAGCCTCTGGAAGCATGAAAATCACTTTAAACATGCTAATTTTAGCTCTAACACTGATGATCCACCTACAAATGTGAACTGACGTTCAAAAATAAAACATTTGAAAACGGACCATTTTCCACATTTCTGAAGCATGACGTAATGGGGGGGTGTTATCTCTTTTGTCGAAAATCAGCCATTTTTGCTCGAACATTAAATGCCTCCAAATGGTATTTAATTAACTTCCCGGGGTGAAGAAATACTTTTTGAGAACTCAGAGTGAGTAAATTGGCCATTTTCATGCACTTTTAACCATTCCATAAATCTTGTGTGTTGGGCCCCTGGAAGCATGAAAATCACTTTAAACATGCTAATTTTAGCTCTAACACTGATGATCCACCTACAAATGTGAACTGACGTTCAAAAATAAAACATTTGAAAACGGACCATTTTCCACATTTCTGAAGCATGACGTAATGGGGGGGTGTTATCTCTTTTGTCGAAAATCAGCCGTTTTTGCTCGAACATTAAATGCCTCCAAATGGTATTTAATTAACTTCCCGGGGTGAAGAAACCCTTTTTGAGAACTCAGAGTGAGTAAATTGGCCATTTTCATGCACTTTTAACCATTCCATAAATCTTGTGTTTTGGGCCCCTGGAAGCATGAAAATCACTTTAAACATGCTAATTTTAGCTCTAACACTGATGATCCACCTACAAATGTGAACTGACGTTCAAAAATAAAACATTTGAAAACGGACCATTTTCCACATTTCTGAAGCATGACGTAATGGGGGGGTGTTATCTCTTTTGTCGAAAATCAGCCGTTTTTGCTCGAACATTAAATGCCTCCAAATGGTATTTAATTAACTTCCCGAGCCCCTGGAAGCATGAAAATCACTTTAAACATGCTAATTTTAGCTCTAACACTGATGATCCACCTACAAATGTGAACTGACGTTCAAAAATAAAACATTTGAAAACGGACCAACTTCCACATTTCTGAAGCATGACGTAATGGGGGGGTGTTATCTCTTTTGTCGAAAATCAGCCGTTTTTGCTCGAACATTAAATGCCTCCAAATGGTATTTATTTCACTTCCCGGGGTGAAGAAACCCTTTTTGAGAACTCAGAGTGAGTAAATTGGCCATTTTCATGCACTTTTAACCATTTCATTAATCTTGTGTTTTGGGCCCCTGGAAGCATGAAAATCACTTTAAACATGCTAATTTTAGCTCTAACACTGATGATCCACCTACAAATGTGAACTGACGTTCAAAAATAAAACATTTGAAAACGGACCATTTTCCACATTTCTGAAGCATGACGTAATGGGGGGGTGTTATCTCTTTTGTCGAAAATCAGCCGTTTTTGCTCGAACATTAAATGCCTCCAAATGGTATTTAATTAACTTCCCGAGCCCCTGGAAGCATGAAAATCACTTTAAACATGCTAATTTTAGCTCTAACACTGATGATCCACCTACAAATGTGAACTGACGTTCAAAAATAAAACATTTGAAAACGGACCATTTTCCACATTTCTGAAGCATGACGTAATGGGGGGGTGTTATCTCTTTTGTCGAAAATCTGCCGTTTTTGCTCGAACATTAAATGCCTCCAAATGGTATTTAATTAACTTCCCGAGCCCCTGGAAGCATGAAAATCACTTTAAACATGCTAATTTTAGCTCTAACACTGATGATCCACCTACAAATGTGAACTGACGTTCAAAAATAAAACATTTGAAAACGGACCATTTTCCACATTTCTGAAGCATGACGTAATGGGGGGGTGTTATCTCTTTTGTCGAAAATCAGCCGTTTTTGCTCGAACATTAAATGCCTCCAAATGGTATTTAATTAACTTCCCGGGGTGAAGAAACCCTTTTTGAGAACTCAGAGTGAGTAAATTGGCCATTTTCATGCACTTTTAACCATTCCATAAATCTTGTGTTTTGGGGCCCCTGGAAGCATGAAAATCACTTTAAACATGCTAATTTTAGCTCTAACACTGATGATCCACCTACAAATGTGAACTGACGTTCAAAAATAAAACATTTGAAAACGGACCATTTTCCACATTTCTGAAGCATGACGTAATGGGGGGGTGTTATCTCTTTTGTCGAAAATCAGCCGTTTTTGCTCGAACATTAAATGCCTCCAAATGGTATTTAATTAACTTCCCGAGCCCCTGGAAGCATGAAAATCACTTTAAACATGCTAATTTTAGCTCTAACACTGATGATCCACCTACAAATGTGAACTGACGTTCAAAAATAAAACATTTGAAAACGGACCATTTTCCACATTTCTGAAGCATGACGTAATGGGGGGGTGTTATCTCTTTTGTCGAAAATCAGCCGTTTTTGCTCGAACATTAAATGCCTCCAAATGGTATTTAATTAACTTCCCGGGGTGAAGAAACCCTTTTTGAGAACTCAGAGTGAGTAAATTGGCCATTTTCATGCACTTTTAACCATTCCATAAATCTTGTGTTTTGGGCCCCTGGAAGCATGAAAATCACTTTAAACATGCTAATTTTAGCTCTAACACTGATGATCCACCTACAAATGTGAACTGACGTTCAAAAATAAAACATTTGAAAACGGACCATTTTCCACATTTCTGAAGCATGACGTAATGGGGGGGTGTTATCTCTTTTGTCGAAAATCAGCCGTTTTTGCTCGAACATTAAATGCCTCCAAATGGTATTTAATTAACTTCCCGAGCCCCTGGAAGCATGAAAATCACTTTAAACATGCTAATTTTAGCTCTAACACTGATGATCCACCTACAAATGTGAACTGACGTTCAAAAATAAAACATTTGAAAACGGACCATTTTCCACATTTCTGAAGCATGACGTAATGGGGGGGTGTTATCTCTTTTGTCGAAAATCAGCTGTTTTTGCTCGAACATTAAATGCCTCCAAATGGTATTTAATTAACTTCCCGGGGTGAAGAACCCCTTTTTGAGAACTCAGAGTGAGTAAATTGGCCATTTTCATGCACTTTTAACCATTCCATAAATCTTGTGTTTTGGGCCCCTGGAAGCATGAAAATCACTTTAAACATGCTAATTTTAGCTCTAACACTGATGATCCACCTACAAATGTGAACTGACGTTCAAAAATAAAACATTTGAAAACGGACCATTTTCCACATTTCTGAAGCATGACGTAATGGGGGGGTGTTATCTCTTTTGTCGAAAATCAGCCGTTTTTGCTCGAACATTAAATGCCTCCAAATGGTATTTATTTCACTTCCCGAGCCCCTGGAAGCATGAAAATCACTTTAAACATGCTAATTTTAGCTCTAACACTGATGATCCACCTACAAATGTGAACTGACGTTCAAAAATAAAACATTTGAAAACGGACCATTTTCCACATTTCTGAAGCATGACGTAATGGGGGGTGTTATCTCTTTTGTCGAAAATCAGCCGTTTTTGCTCGAACATTAAATGCCTCCAAATGGTATTTAATTAACTTCCCGAGCCCCTGGAAGCATGAAAATCACTTTAAACATGCTAATTTTAGCTCTAACACTGATGATCCACCTACAAATGTGAACTGACGTTCAAAAATAAAACATTTGAAAACGGACCATTTTCCACATTTCTGAAGCATGACGTAATGGGGGGGTGTTATCTCTTTTGTCGAAAATCAGCCGTTTTTGCTCGAACATTAAATGCCTCCAAATGGTATTTAATTAACTTCCCGGGGTGAAGAAACCCTTTTTGAGAACTCAGAGTGAGTAAATTGGCCATTTTCATGCACTTTTAACCATTCCATAAATCTTGTGTTTTGGGCCCCTGGAAGCATGAAAATCACTTTAAACATGCTAATTTTAGCTCTAACACTGATGATCCACCTACAAATGTGAACTGACGTTCAAAAATAAAACATTTGAAAACGGACCATTTTCCACATTTCTGAAGCATGACGTAATGGGGGGGTGTTATCTCTTTTGTCGAAAATCAGCCGTTTTTGCTCGAACATTAAATGCCTCCAAATGGTATTTATTTCACTTCCCGGGGTGAAGAAACCCTTTTTGAGAACTCAGAGTGAGTAAATTGGCCATTTTCATGCACTTTTAACCATTCCATTAATCTTGTGTTTTGGGCCCCTGGAAGCATGAAAATCACTTTAAACATGCTAATTTTAGCTCTAACACTGATGATCCACCTACAAATGTGAACTGACGTTCAAAAATAAAACATTTGAAAAAGGACCATTTTCCACATTTCTGAAGCATGACGTAATGGGGGGGTGTTATCTCTTTTGTCGAAAATCATCCGTTTTGGCTCGAACATTAAATGCCTCCAAATGGTATTTAATTAACTTCCCGAGCCCCTGGAAGCATGAAAATCACTTTAAACATGCTAATTTTAGCTCTAACACTGATGATCCACCTACAAATGTGAACTGACGTTCAAAAATAAAACATTTGAAAACGGACCATTTTCCACATTTCTGAAGCATGACGTAATGGGGGGGTGTTATCTCTTTTGTCGAAAATCAGCCGTTTTTGCTCGAACATTAAATGCCTCCAAATGGTATTTAATTAACTTCCCGGGGTGAAGAAACCCTTTTTGAGAACTCAGAGTGAGTAAATTGGCCATTTTCATGCACTTTTAACCATTCCATAAATCTTGTGTTTTGGGCCCCTGGAAGCATGAAAATCACTTTAAACATGCTAATTTTAGCTCGAACACTGATGATCCACCTACAAATGTGAACTGACGTTCAAAAATAAAACATTTGAAAACGGACCATTTTCCACATTTCTGAAGCATGACGTAATGGGGGGGTGTTATCTCTTTTGTCGAAAATCAGCCGTTTTTGCTCGAACATTAAATGCCTTCAAATGGTATTTATTTCACTTCCCGAGCCCCTGGAAGCATGAAAATCACTTTAAAAATGCTAATTTTAGCTCTAACACTGATGATCCACCTACAAATGTGAACTGACGTTCAAAAATAAAACATTTGAAAACGGACCATTTTCCACATTTCTGAAGCATGACGTAATGGCGGGGTGTTATCTCTTTTGTCGAAAATCAGCCGTTTTTGCTCGAACATTAAATGCCTCCAAATGGTATTTAATTAACTTCCTGAGCCCCTGGAAGCATGAAAATCACTTTAAACATGCTAATTTTAGCTCTAACACTGATGATCCACCTACAAATGTGAACTGACGTTCAAAAATAAAACATTTGAAAACGGACCATTTTCCACATTTCTGAAGCATGACGTAATGGGGGGGTGTTATCTCTTTTGTCGAAAATCAGCCGTTTTTGCTCGAACATTAAATGCCTCCAAATGGTATTTAATTAACTTCCCGGGGTGAAGAAACCCTTTTTGAGAACTCAGAGTGAGTAAATTGGCCATTTTCATGCACTTTTAACCATTCCATAAATCTTGTGTTTTGGGCCCCTGGAAGCATGAAAATCACTTTAAACATGCTAATTTTAGCTCTAACACTGATGATCCACCTACAAATGTGAACTGACGTTCAAAAATAAAACATTTGAAAACGGACCATTTTCCACATTTCTGAAGCATGACGTAATGGGGGGGTGTTATCTCTTTTGTCGAAAATCAGCCGTTTTTGCTCGAACATTAAATGCCTTCAAATGGTATTTATTTCACTTCCCGAGCCCCTGGAAGCATGAAAATCACTTTAAAAATGCTAATTTTAGCTCTAACACTGATGATCCACCTACAAATGTGAACTGACGTTCAAAAATAAAACATTTGAAAACGGACCATTTTCCACATTTCTGAAGCATGACGTAATGGCGGGGTGTTATCTCTTTTGTCGAAAATCAGCCGTTTTTGCTCGAACATTAAATGCCTCCAAATGGTATTTAATTAACTTCCCGAGCCCCTGGAAGCATGAAAATCACTTTAAACATGCTAATTTTAGCTCTAACACTGATGATCCACCTACAAATGTGAACTGACGTTCAAAAATAAAACATTTGAAAACGGACCATTTTCCACATTTCTGAAGCATGACGTAATGGGGGGGTGTTATCTCTTTTGTCGAAAATCAGCCGTTTTTGCTCGAACATTAAATGCCTCCAAATGGTATTTAATTAACTTCCCGGGGTGAAGAAACCCTTTTTGAGAACTCAGAGTGAGTAAATTGGCCATTTTCTTGCACTTTTAACCATTCCATAAATCTTGTGTTTTGGGCCCCTGGAAGCATGAAAATCACTTTAAACATGCTAATTTTAGCTCTAACACTGATGATCCACCTACAAATGTGAACTGACGTTCAAAAATAAAACATTTGAAAACGGACCATTTTCCACATTTCTGAAGCATGACGTAATGGGGGGGTGTTATCTCTTTTGTCGAAAATCAGCCGTTTTTGCTCGAACATTAAATGCCTCCAAATGGTATTTATTTCACTTCCCGAGCCCCTGGAAGCATAAAAATCACTTTAAACATGCTAATTTTAGCTCTAACACTGATGATCCACCTACAAATGTGAACTGACGTTCAAAAATAAAACATTTGAAAACGGACCATTTTCCACATTTCTGAAGCATGACGTAATGGGGGGTGTTATCTCTTTTGTCGAAAATCAGCCGTTTTTGCTCGAACATTAAATGCCTCCAAATGGTATTTATTTCACTTCCCGGGGTGAAGAAACCCTTTTTGAGAACTCAGAGTGAGTAAATTGGCCATTTTCATGCACTTTTAACCATTCCATAAATCTTGTGTTTTGGGCCCCTGGAAGCATGAAAATCACTTTAAACATGCTAATTTTAGCTCTAACACTGATGATCCACCTACAAATGTGAACTGACGTTCAAAAGTAAAACATTTGAAAACGGACCATTTTCCACATTTCTGAAGCATGACGTAATGGGGGGGTGTTATCTCTTTTGTCGAAAATCAGCCGTTTTTGCTCGAACATTAAATGCCTCCAAATGGTATTTAATTAACTTCCCGAGCCCCTGGAAGCATGAAAATCACTTTAAACATGCTAATTTTAGCTCTAACACTGATGATCCACCTACAAATGTGAACTGACGTTCAAAAATAAAACATTTGAAAACGGACCATTTTCCACATTTCTGAAGCATGACGTAATGGGGGGGTGTTATCTCTTTTGTTGAAAATCAGCCGTTTTTGCTCGAACATTAAATGCCTCCAAATGGTATTTAATTAACTTCCTGGGGTGAAGAAACCCTTTTTGAGAACTCAGAGTGAGTAAATTGGCCATTTTCATGCACTTTTAACCATTCCATAAATCTTGTGTTTTGGGCCCCTGGAAGCATGAAAATCACTTTAAACATGCTAATTTTAGCTCTAACACTGATGATCGACCTACAAATGTGAACTGACGTTCAAAAATAAAACATTTGAAAGCGGACCATTTTCCACATTTCTGAAGCATGACGTAATGGGGGGGTGTTATCTCTTTTGTCGAAAATCAGCCGTTTTTGCTCGAACATTAAATGCCTCCAAATGGTATTTAATTAACTTCCCGAGCCCCTGGAAGCATGAAAATCACTTTAAACATGCTAATTTTAGCTCTAACACTGATGATCCACCTACAAATGTGAACTGACGTTCAAAAATAAAACATTTGAAAACGGACCATTTTCCACATTTCTGAAGCATGACGTAATGGGGGGGTGTTATCTCTTTTGTCGAAAATCAGCCGTTTTTGCTCGAACATTAAATGCCTCCAAATGGTATTTATTTCACTTCCCGGGGTGAAGAAACCCTTTTTGAGAACTCAGAGTGAGTAAATTGGCCATTTTCATGCACTTTTAACCATTCCTTTAATCTTGTGTTTTGGGCCCCTGAAAGCATGAAAATCACTTTAAACATGCTAATTTTAGCTCTAACACTGATGATCCACCTACAAATGTGAACTGACGTTCAAAAATAAAACATTTGAAAACGGACCATTTTCCACATTTCTGAAGCATGACGTAATGGGGGGGTGTTATCTCTTTTGTCGAAAATCAGCTGTTTTTGCTTGAACATTAAATGCCTCCAAATGGTATTTAATTAACTTCCCGAGCCCCTGGAAGCATGAAAATCACTTTAAACATGCTAATTTTAGCTCTAACACTGATGATCCACCTACAAATGTGAACTGACGTTCAAAAATAAAACATTTGAAAACGGACCATTTTCCACATTTCTGAAGCATGACGTAATGGGGGGGTGTTATCTCTTTTGTCGAAAATCAGCCGTTTTTGCTCGAACATTAAATGCCTCCAAATGGTATTTAATTAACTTCCCGAGCCCCTGGAAGCATGAAAATCACTTTAAACATGCTAATTTTAGCTCTAACACTGATGATCCACCTACAAATGTGAACTGACGTTCAAAAATAAAACATTTGAAAACGGACCATTTTCCACATTTCTGAAGCATGACGTAATGGGGGGGTGTTATCTCTTTTGTCGAAAATCAGCCGTTTTTGCTCGAACATTAAATGCCTCCAAATGGTATTTAATTAACTTCCCGGGGTGAAGAAACCCTTTTTGAGAACTCAGAGTAAGTAAATTGGCCATTTTCATGCACTTTTAACCATTCCATAAATCTTGTGTTTTGGGCCCCTGGAAGCATGAAAATCACTTTAAACATGCTAATATTAGCTCTAACACTGATGATCCACCTACAAATGTGAACTGACGTTCAAAAATAAAACATTTGAAAACGGACCATTTTCCACATTTCTGAAGCATGTCGTAATGGGGGGGTGTTATCTCTTTTGTCGAAAATCAGCCGTTTTTGCTCGAACATTAAATGCCTCCAAATGGTATTTAATTAACTTCCCGAGCCCCTCGAAGCATGAAAATCACTTTAAACATGCTAATTTTAGCTCTAACACTGATGATCCACCTACAAATGTGAACTGACGTTCAAAAATAAAACATTTGAAAACGGACCATTTTCCACATTTCTGAAGCATGACGTAATGGGGGGGTGTTATCTCTTTTGTCGAAAATCAGCCGTTTTTGCTCGAACATTAAATGCCTCCAAATGGTATTTATTTCACTTCCCGGGGTGAAGAAACCCTTTTTGAGAACTCAGAGTGAGTAAATTGGCCATTTTCATGCACTTTTAACCATTTCATTAATCTTGTGTTTTGGGCACCTGGAAGCATGAAAATCACTTTAAACATGCTAATTTTAGCTCTAACACTGATGATCCACCTACAAATGTGAACTGACGTTCAAAAATAAAACATTTGAAAACGGACCATTTTCCACATTTCTGAAGCATGACGTAATGGGGGGGTGTTATCTCTTTTGTCGAAAATCAGCCGTTTTTGCTCGAACATTAAATGCCTCCAAATGGTATTTAATTAACTTCCCGAGCCCCTGGAAGCATGAAAATCACTTTAAACATGCTAATTTTAGCTCTAACACTGATGATCCACCTACAAATGTGAACTGACGTTCAAAAATAAAACATTTGAAAACGGACCATTTTCCACATTTCTGAAGCATGACGTAATGGGGGGGTGTTATCTCTTTTGTCGAAAATCAGCCGTTTTTGCTCGAACATTAAATGCCTCCAAATGGTATTTAATTAACTTCCCGGGGTGAAGAAACCCTTTTTGAGAACTCAGAGTGAGTAAATTGGCCATTTTCATGCACTTTTAACCATTCCATAAATCTTGTGTTTTGGGCCCCTGGAAGCATGAAAATCACTTTAAACATGCTAATTTTAGCTCTAACACTGATGATCCACCTACAAATGTGAACTGACGTTCAAAAATAAAACATTTGAAAACGGACCATTTTCCACATTTCTGAAGCATGACGTAATGGGGGGGGTGTTATCTCTTTTGTTGAAAATCAGCCGTTTTTGCTCGAACATTAAATGCCTCCAAATGGTATTTAATTAACTTCCCGGGGTGAAGAAACCCTTTTTGAGAACTCAGAGTGAGTAAATTGGCCATTTTCATGCACTTTTAACCATTCCATAAATCTTGTGTTTTGGGCCCCTGGAAGCATGAAAATCACTTTAAACATGCTAATTTTAGCTCTAACACTGATGATCGACCTACAAATGTGAACTGACGTTCAAAAATAAAACATTTGAAAGCGGACCATTTTCCACATTTCTGAAGCATGACGTAATGGGGGGGGTGTTATCTCTTTTGTCGAAAATCAGCCGTTTTTGCTCGAACATTAAATGCCTCCAAATGGTATTTAATTAACTTCCCGAGCCCCTGGAAGCATGAAAATCACTTTAAACATGCTAATTTTAGCTCTAACACTGATGATCCACCTACAAATGTGAACTGACGTTCAAAAATAAAACATTTGAAAACGGACCATTTTCCACATTTCTGAAGCATGACGTAATGGGGGGGTGTTATCTCTTTTGTCGAAAATCAGCCGTTTTTGCTCGAACATTAAATGCCTCCAAATGGTATTTATTTCACTTCCCGGGGTGAAGAAACCCTTTTTGAGAACTCAGAGTGAGTAAATTGGCCATTTTCATGCACTTTTAACCATTCCTTTAATCTTGTGTTTTGGGCCCCTGAAAGCATGAAAATCACTTTAAACATGCTAATTTTAGCTCTAACACTGATGATCCACCTACAAATGTGAACTGACGTTCAAAAATAAAACATTTGAAAACGGACCATTTTCCACATTTCTGAAGCATGACGTAATGGGGGGGTGTTATCTCTTTTGTCGAAAATCAGCTGTTTTTGCTTGAACATTAAATGCCTCCAAATGGTATTTAATTAACTTCCCGAGCCCCTGGAAGCATGAAAATCACTTTAAACATGCTAATTTTAGCTCTAACACTGATGATCCACCTACAAATGTGAACTGACGTTCAAAAATAAAACATTTGAAAACGGACCATTTTCCACATTTCTGAAGCATGACGTAATGGGGGGGTGTTATCTCTTTTGTCGAAAATCAGCCGTTTTTGCTCGAACATTAAATGCCTCCAAATGGTATTTAATTAACTTCCCGGGGTGAAGAAACCCTTTTTGAGAACTCAGAGTAAGTAAATTGGCCATTCTCATGCACTTTTAACCATTCCATAAATCTTGTGTTTTGGGCCCCTGGAAGCATGAAAATCACTTTAAACATGCTAATTTTAGCTCTAACACTGATGATCCACCTACAAATGTGAACTGACGTTCAAAAATAAAACATTTGAAAACGGACCATTTTCCACATTTCTGAAGCATGTCGTAATGGGGGGGTGTTATCTCTTTTGTCGAAAATCAGCCGTTTTTGCTCGAACATTAAATGCCTCCAAATGGTATTTAATTAACTTCCCGAGCCCCTGGAAGCATGAAAATCACTTTAAACATGCTAATTTTAGCTCTAACACTGATGATCCACCTACAAATGTGAACTGACGTTCAAAAATAAAACATTTGAAAACGGACCATTTTCCACATTTCTGAAGCATGACGTAATGGGGGGGTGTTATCTCTTTTGTCGAAAATCAGCCGTTTTTGCTCGAACATTAAATGCCTCCAAATGGTATTTATTTCACTTCCCGGGGTGAAGAAACCCTTTTTGAGAACTCAGAGTGAGTAAATTGGCCATTTTCATGCACTTTTAACCATTTCATTAATCTTGTGTTTTGGGCACCTGGAAGCATGAAAATCACTTTAAACATGCTAATTTTAGCTCTAACACTGATGATCCACCTACAAATGTGAACTGACGTTCAAAAATAAAACATTTGAAAACGGACCATTTTCCACATTTCTGAAGCATGACGTAATGGGGGGGTGTTATCTCTTTTGTCGAAAATCAGCCGTTTTTGCTCGAACATTAAATGCCTCCAAATGGTATTTAATTAACTTCCCGAGCCCCTGGAAGCATGAAAATCACTTTAAACATGCTAATTTTAGCTCTAACACTGATGATCCACCTACAAATGTGAACTGACGTTCAAAAATAAAACATTTGAAAACGGACCATTTTCCACATTTCTGAAGCATGACGTAATGGGGGGGTGTTATCTCTTTTGTCGAAAATCTGCCGTTTTTGCTCGAACATTAAATGCCTCCAAATGGTATTTAATTAACTTCCCGAGCCCCTGGAAGCATGAAAATCACTTTAAACATGCTAATTTTAGCTCTAACACTGATGATCCACCTACAAATGTGAACTGACGTTCAAAAATAAAACATTTGAAAACGGACCATTTTCCACATTTCTGAAGCATGACGTAATGGGGGGGTGTTATCTCTTTTGTCGAAAATCAGCCGTTTTTGCTCGAACATTAAATGCCTCCAAATGGTATTTAATTAACTTCCCGGGGTGAAGAAACCCTTTTTGAGAACTCAGAGTAAGTAAATTGGCCATTCTCATGCACTTTTAACCATTCCATAAATCTTGTGTTTTGGGCCCCTGGAAGCATGAAAATCACTTTAAACATGCTAATTTTAGCTCTAACACTGATGATCCACCTACAAATGTGAACTGACGTTCAAAAATAAAACATTTGAAAACGGACCATTTTCCACATTTCTGAAGCATGTCGTAATGGGGGGGTGTTATCTCTTTTGTCGAAAATCAGCCGTTTTTGCTCGAACATTAAATGCCTCCAAATGGTATTTAATTAACTTCCCGAGCCCCTGGAAGCATGAAAATCACTTTAAACATGCTAATTTTAGCTCTAACACTGATGATCCACCTACAAATGTGAACTGACGTTCAAAAATAAAACATTTGAAAACGGACCATTTTCCACATTTCTGAAGCATGACGTAATGGGGGGGTGTTATCTCTTTTGTCGAAAATCAGCCGTTTTTGCTCGAACATTAAATGCCTCCAAATGGTATTTATTTCACTTCCCGGGGTGAAGAAACCCTTTTTGAGAACTCAGAGTGAGTAAATTGGCCATTTTCATGCACTTTTAACCATTTCATTAATCTTGTGTTTTGGGCACCTGGAAGCATGAAAATCACTTTAAACATGCTAATTTTAGCTCTAACACTGATGATCCACCTACAAATGTGAACTGACGTTCAAAAATAAAACATTTGAAAACGGACCATTTTCCACATTTCTGAAGCATGACGTAATGGGGGGGTGTTATCTCTTTTGTCGAAAATCAGCCGTTTTTGCTCGAACATTAAATGCCTCCAAATGGTATTTAATTAACTTCCCGAGCCCCTGGAAGCATGAAAATCACTTTAAACATGCTAATTTTAGCTCTAACACTGATGATCCACCTACAAATGTGAACTGACGTTCAAAAATAAAACATTTGAAAACGGACCATTTTCCACATTTCTGAAGCATGACGTAATGGGGGGGTGTTATCTCTTTTGTCGAAAATCTGCCGTTTTTGCTCGAACATTAAATGCCTCCAAATGGTATTTAATTAACTTCCCGAGCCCCTGGAAGCATGAAAATCACTTTAAACATGCTAATTTTAGCTCTAACACTGATGATCCACCTACAAATGTGAACTGACGTTCAAAAATAAAACATTTGAAAACGGACCATTTTCCACATTTCTGAAGCATGACGTAATGGGGGGGTGTTATCTCTTTTGTCGAAAATCAGCCGTTTTTGCTCGAACATTAAATGCCTCCAAATGGTATTTAATTAACTTCCCGGGGTGAAGAAACCCTTTTTGAGAACTCAGAGTGAGTAAATTGGCCATTTTCATGCACTTTTAACCATTCCATAAATCTTGTGTTTTGGGGCCCCTGGAAGCATGAAAATCACTTTAAACATGCTAATTTTAGCTCTAACACTGATGATCCACCTACAAATGTGAACTGACGTTCAAAAATAAAACATTTGAAAACGGACCATTTTCCACATTTCTGAAGCATGACGTAATGGGGGGGTGTTATCTCTTTTGTCGAAAATCAGCCGTTTTTGCTCGAACATTAAATGCCTCCAAATGGTATTTAATTAACTTCCCGAGCCCCTGGAAGCATGAAAATCACTTTAAACATGCTAATTTTAGCTCTAACACTGATGATCCACCTACAAATGTGAACTGACGTTCAAAAATAAAACATTTGAAAACGGACCATTTTCCACATTTCTGAAGCATGACGTAATGGGGGGGTGTTATCTCTTTTGTCGAAAATCAGCCGTTTTTGCTCGAACATTAAATGCCTCCAAATGGTATTTAATTAACTTCCCGGGGTGAAGAAACCCTTTTTGAGAACTCAGAGTGAGTAAATTGGCCATTTTCATGCACTTTTAACCATTCCATAAATCTTGTGTTTTGGGCCCCTGGAAGCATGAAAATCACTTTAAACATGCTAATTTTAGCTCTAACACTGATGATCCACCTACAAATGTGAACTGACGTTCAAAAATAAAACATTTGAAAACGGACCATTTTCCACATTTCTGAAGCATGACGTAATGGGGGGGTGTTATCTCTTTTGTCGAAAATCAGCCGTTTTTGCTCGAACATTAAATGCCTCCAAATGGTATTTAATTAACTTCCCGAGCCCCTGGAAGCATGAAAATCACTTTAAACATGCTAATTTTAGCTCTAACACTGATGATCCACCTACAAATGTGAACTGACGTTCAAAAATAAAACATTTGAAAACGGACCATTTTCCACATTTCTGAAGCATGACGTAATGGGGGGGGGTGTTATCTCTTTTGTCGAAAATCAGCCGTTTTTGCTCGAACATTAAATGCCTCCAAATGGTATTTAATTAACTTCCCGGGGTGAAGAAACCCTTTTTGAGAACTCAGAGTGAGTAAATTGGCCATTTTCATGCACTTTTAACCATTCCATAAATCTTGTGTTTTGGGCCCCTGGAAGCATGAAAATCACTTTAAACATGCTAATTTTAGCTCTAACACTGATGATCCACCTACAAATGTGAACTGACGTTCAAAAATAAAACATTTGAAAACGGACCATTTTCCACATTTCTGAAGCATGACGTAATGGGGGGGTGTTATCTCTTTTGTCGAAAATCAGCCGTTTTTGCTCGAACATTAAATGCCTCCAAATGGTATTTAATTAACTTCCCGAGCCCCTGGAAGCATGAAAATCACTTTAAACATGCTAATTTTAGCTCTAACACTGATGATCCACCTACAAATGTGAACTGACGTTCAAAAATAAAACATTTGAAAACGGACCATTTTCCACATTTCTGAAGCATGACGTAATGGAGGGGTGTTATCTCTTTTGTCGAAAATCAGCCGTTTTTGCTCGAACATTAAATGCCTCCAAATGGTATTTATTTCACTTCCCGGGGTGAAGAAACCCTTTTTGAGAACTCAGAGTGAGTAAATTGGCCATTTTCATGCACTTTTAACCATTCCATTAATCTTGTGTTTTGGGCCCCTGGAAGCATGAAAATCACTTTAAACATGCTAATTTTAGCTCTAACACTGATGATCCACCTACAAATGTGAACTGACGTTCAAAAATAAAACATTTGAAAACGGACCATTTTCCACATTTCTGAAGCATGACGTAATGGGGGGGTGTTATCTCTTTTGTCGAAAATCAGCCGTTTTTGCTCGAACATTAAATGCCTCCAAATGGTATTTAATTAACTTCCCGAGCCCCTGGAAGCATGAAAATCACTTTAAACATGCTAATTTTAGCTCTAACACTGATGATCCACCTACAAATGTGAACTGACGTTCAAAAATAAAACATTTGAAAACGGACCATTTTCCACATTTCTGAAGCATGACGTAATGGGGGGGTGTTATCTCTTTTGTCGAAAATCAGCCGTTTTTGCTCGAACATTAAATGCCTCCAAATGGTATTTATTTCACTTCCCGAGCCCCTGGAAGCATGAAAATCACTTTAAACATGCTAATTTTAGCTCTAACACTGATGATCCACCTACAAATGTGAACTGACGTTCAAAAATAAAACATTTGAAAACGGACCATTTTCCACATTTCTGAAGCATGACGTAATGGGGGGGTTTATCTCTTTTGTCGAAAATCAGCCGTTTTTGCTCGAACATTAAATGCCTCCAAATGGTATTTAATTAACTTCCCGGGGTGAAGAAACCCTTTTTGAGAACTCAGAGTGAGTAAATTGGCCATTTTCATGCACTTTTAACCATTCCATAAATCTTGTGTTTTGGGCCCCTGGAAGCATGAAAATCACTTTAAACATGCTAATTTTAGCTCTAACACTGATGATCCACCTACAAATGTGAACTGACGTTCAAAAATAAAACATTTGAAAACAGACCATTTTCCACATTTCTGAAGCATGACATAATGGGGGGGTGTTATCTCTTTTGTCGAAAATCAGCCGTTTTTGCTCGAACATTAAATGCCTCCAAATGGTATTTAATTAACTTCCCGAGCCCCTGGAAGCATGAAAATCACTTTAAACATGCTAATTTTAGCTCTAACACTGATGATCCACCTACAAATGTGAACTGACGTTCAAAAATAAAACATTTGAAAACGGACCATTTTCCACATTTCTGAAGCATGACGTAATGGGGGGGTGTTATCTCTTTTGTCGAAAATCAGCCGTTTTTGCTCGAACATTAAATGCCTCCAAATGGTATTTAATTAACTTCCCGGGGTGAAGAAACCCTTTTTGAGAACTCAAAGTGAGTAAATTGGCCATTTTCATGCACTTTTAACCATTCCATAAATCTTGTGTTTTGGGCCCCTTGAAGCATGAAAATCACTTTAAACATGCTAATTTTAGCTCTAACACTGATGATCCACCTACAAATGTGAACTGACGTTCAAAAATAAAACATTTGAAAACGGACCATTTTCCACATTTCTGAAGCATGACGTAATGGGGGGGTGTTATCTCTTTTGTCGAAAATCAGCCGTTTTTGCTCGAACATTAAATGCCTCCAAATGGTATTTATTTCACTTCCCGAGCCCCTGGAAGCATGAAAATCACTTTAAACATGCTAATTTTAGCTCTAACACTGATGATCCACCTACAAATGTGAACTGACGTTCAAAAATAAAACATTTGAAAACGGACCATTTTCCACATTTCTGAAGCATGACGTAATGGGGGGGTGTTATCTCTTTTGTCGAAAATCAGCCGTTTTTGCTCGAACATTAAATGCCTCCAAATGGTATTTATTTCACTTCCCGAGCCCCTGGAAGCATGAAAATCACTTTAAACATGCTAATTTTAGCTCTAACACTGATGATCCACCTACAAATGTGAACTGACGTTCAAAAATAAAACATTTGAAAACGGACCATTTTCCACATTTCTGAAGCATGACGTAATGGGGGGGTTTATCTCTTTTGTCGAAAATCAGCCGTTTTTGCTCGAACATTAAATGCCTCCAAATGGTATTTAATTAACTTCCCGGGGTGAAGAAACCCTTTTTGAGAACTCAGAGTGAGTAAATTGGCCATTTTCATGCACTTTTAACCATTCCATAAATCTTGTGTTTTGGGCCCCTGGAAGCATGAAAATCACTTTAAACATGCTAATTTTAGCTCTAACACTGATGATACACCTACAAATGTGAACTGACGTTCAAAAATAAAACATTTGAAAACGGACCATTTTCCACATTTCTGAAGCATGACGTAATGGGGGGGTGTTATCTCTTTTGTCGAAAATCAGCCGTTTTTGCTCGAACATTAAATGCCTCCAAATGGTATTTATTTCACTTCCCGAGCCCCTGGAAGCATGAAAATCACTTTAAACATGCTAATTTTAGCTCTAACACTGATGATCCACCTACAAATGTGAACTGACGTTCAAAAATAAAACATTTGAAAACGGACCATTTTCCACATTTCTGAAGCATGACGTAATGGGGGGGTGTTATCTCTTTTGTCGAAAATCATCCGTTTTGGCTCGAACATTAAATGCCTCCAAATGGTATTTAATTAACTTCCCGAGCCCCTGGAAGCATGAAAATCACTTTAAACATGCTAATTTTAGCTCTAACACTGATGATCCACCTACAAATGTGAACTGACGTTCAAAAATAAAACATTTGAAAACGGACCATTTTCCACATTTCTGAAGCATGACGTAATGGGGGGGTGTTATCTCTTTTGTCGAAAATCAGCCGTTTTTGCTCGAACATTAAATGCCTCCAAATGGTATTTAATTAACTTCCCGGGGTGAAGAAACCCTTTTTGAGAACTCAGAGTGAGTAAATTGGCCATTTTCATGCACTTTTAACCATTCCATAAATCTTGTGTTTTGGGCCCCTGGAAGCATGAAAATCACTTTAAACATGCTAATTTTAGCTCGAACACTGATGATCCACCTACAAATGTGAACTGACGTTCAAAAATAAAACATTTGAAAACGGACCATTTTCCACATTTCTGAAGCATGACGTAATGGGGGGGTGTTATCTCTTTTGTCGAAAATCAGCCGTTTTTGCTCGAACATTAAATGCCTTCAAATGGTATTTATTTCACTTCCCGAGCCCCTGGAAGCATGAAAATCACTTTAAAAATGCTAATTTTAGCTCTAACACTGATGATCCACCTACAAATGTGAACTGACGTTCAAAAATAAAACATTTGAAAACGGACCATTTTCCACATTTCTGAAGCATGACGTAATGGCGGGGTGTTATCTCTTTTGTCGAAAATCAGCCGTTTTTGCTCGAACATTAAATGCCTCCAAATGGTATTTAATTAACTTCCCGAGCCCCTGGAAGCATGAAAATCACTTTAAACATGCTAATTTTAGCTCTAACACTGATGATCCACCTACAAATGTGAACTGACGTTCAAAAATAAAACATTTGAAAACGGACCATTTTCCACATTTCTGAAGCATGACGTAATGGGGGGGTGTTATCTCTTTTGTCGAAAATCAGCCGTTTTTGCTCGAACATTAAATGCCTCCAAATGGTATTTAATTAACTTCCCGGGGTGAAGAAACCCTTTTTGAGAACTCAGAGTGAGTAAATTGGCCATTTTCATGCACTTTTAACCATTCCATAAATCTTGTGTTTTGGGCCCCTGGAAGCATGAAAATCACTTTAAACATGCTAATTTTAGCTCTAACACTGATGATCCACCTACAAATGTGAACTGACGTTCAAAAATAAAACATTTGAAAACGGACCATTTTCCACATTTCTGAAGCATGACGTAATGGGGGGGTGTTATCTCTTTTGTCGAAAATCAGCCGTTTTTGCTCGAACATTAAATGCCTCCAAATGGTATTTATTTCACTTCCCGGGGTGAAGAAACCCTTTTTGAGAACTCAGAGTGAGTAAATTGGCCATTTTCATGCACTTTTAACCATTCCTTTAATCTTGTGTTTTGGGCCCCTGAAAGCATGAAAATCACTTTAAACATGCTAATTTTAGCTCTAACACTGATGATCCACCTACAAATGTGAACTGACGTTCAAAAATAAAACATTTGAAAACGGACCATTTTCCACATTTCTGAAGCATGACGTAATGGGGGGGTGTTATCTCTTTTGTCGAAAATCAGCTGTTTTTGCTTGAACATTAAATGCCTCCAAATGGTATTTAATTAACTTCCCGAGCCCCTGGAAGCATGAAAATCACTTTAAACATGCTAATTTTAGCTCTAACACTGATGATCCACCTACAAATGTGAACTGACGTTCAAAAATAAAACATTTGAAAACGGACCATTTTCCACATTTCTGAAGCATGACGTAATGGGGGGGTGTTATCTCTTTTGTCGAAAATCAGCCGTTTTTGCTCGAACATTAAATGCCTCCAAATGGTATTTAATTAACTTCCCGAGCCCCTGGAAGCATGAAAATCACTTTAAACATGCTAATTTTAGCTCTAACACTGATGATCCACCTACAAATGTGAACTGACGTTCAAAAATAAAACATTTGAAAACGGACCATTTTCCACATTTCTGAAGCATGACGTAATGGGGGGGTGTTATCTCTTTTGTCGAAAATCAGCCGTTTTTGCTCGAACATTAAATGCCTCCAAATGGTATTTAATTAACTTCCCGGGGTGAAGAAACCCTTTTTGAGAACTCAGAGTAAGTAAATTGGCCATTTTCATGCACTTTTAACCATTCCATAAATCTTGTGTTTTGGGCCCCTGGAAGCATGAAAATCACTTTAAACATGCTAATTTTAGCTCTAACACTGATGATCCACCTACAAATGTGAACTGACGTTCAAAAATAAAACATTTGAAAACGGACCATTTTCCACATTTCTGAAGCATGTCGTAATGGGGGGGTGTTATCTCTTTTGTCGAAAATCAGCCGTTTTTGCTCGAACATTAAATGCCTCCAAATGGTATTTAATTAACTTCCCGAGCCCCTCGAAGCATGAAAATCACTTTAAACATGCTAATTTTAGCTCTAACACTGATGATCCACCTACAAATGTGAACTGACGTTCAAAAATAAAACATTTGAAAACGGACCATTTTCCACATTTCTGAAGCATGACGTAATGGGGGGGTGTTATCTCTTTTGTCGAAAATCAGCCGTTTTTGCTCGAACATTAAATGCCTCCAAATGGTATTTATTTCACTTCCCGGGGTGAAGAAACCCTTTTTGAGAACTCAGAGTGAGTAAATTGGCCATTTTCATGCACTTTTAACCATTTCATTAATCTTGTGTTTTGGGCACCTGGAAGCATGAAAATCACTTTAAACATGCTAATTTTAGCTCTAACACTGATGATCCACCTACAAATGTGAACTGACGTTCAAAAATAAAACATTTGAAAACGGACCATTTTCCACATTTCTGAAGCATGACGTAATGGGGGGGTGTTATCTCTTTTGTCGAAAATCTGCCGTTTTTGCTCGAACATTAAATGCCTCCAAATGGTATTTAATTAACTTCCCGAGCCCCTGGAAGCATGAAAATCACTTTAAACATGCTAATTTTAGCTCTAACACTGATGATCCACCTACAAATGTGAACTGACGTTCAAAAATAAAACATTTGAAAACGGACCATTTTCCACATTTCTGAAGCATGACGTAATGGGGGGGTGTTATCTCTTTTGTCGAAAATCAGCCGTTTTTGCTCGAACATTAAATGCCTCCAAATGGTATTTAATTAACTTCCCGGGGTGAAGAAACCCTTTTTGAGAACTCAGAGTGAGTAAATTGGCCATTTTCATGCACTTTTAACCATTCCATAAATCTTGTGTTTTGGGGCCCCTGGAAGCATGAAAATCACTTTAAACATGCTAATTTTAGCTCTAACACTGATGATCCACCTACAAATGTGAACTGACGTTCAAAAATAAAACATTTGAAAACGGACCATTTTCCACATTTCTGAAGCATGACGTAATGGGGGGGTGTTATCTCTTTTGTCGAAAATCAGCCGTTTTTGCTCGAACATTAAATGCCTCCAAATGGTATTTAATTAACTTCCCGAGCCCCTGGAAGCATGAAAATCACTTTAAACATGCTAATTTTAGCTCTAACACTGATGATCCACCTACAAATGTGAACTGACGTTCAAAAATAAAACATTTGAAAACGGACCATTTTCCACATTTCTGAAGCATGACGTAATGGGGGGGTGTTATCTCTTTTGTCGAAAATCAGCCGTTTTTGCTCGAACATTAAATGCCTCCAAATGGTATTTAATTAACTTCCCGGGGTGAAGAAACCCTTTTTGAGAACTCAGAGTGAGTAAATTGGCCATTTTCATGCACTTTTAACCATTCCATAAATCTTGTGTTTTGGGCCCCTGGAAGCATGAAAATCACTTTAAACATGCTAATTTTAGCTCTAACACTGATGATCCACCTACAAATGTGAACTGACGTTCAAAAATAAAACATTTGAAAACGGACCATTTTCCACATTTCTGAAGCATGACGTAATGGGGGGGTGTTATCTCTTTTGTCGAAAATCAGCCGTTTTTGCTCGAACATTAAATGCCTCCAAATGGTATTTAATTAACTTCCCGAGCCCCTGGAAGCATGAAAATCACTTTAAACATGCTAATTTTAGCTCTAACACTGATGATCCACCTACAAATGTGAACTGACGTTCAAAAATAAAACATTTGAAAACGGACCATTTTCCACATTTCTGAAGCATGACGTAATGGGGGGGGTGTTATCTCTTTTGTCGAAAATCAGCCGTTTTTGCTCGAACATTAAATGCCTCCAAATGGTATTTAATTAACTTCCCGGGGTGAAGAAACCCTTTTTGAGAACTCAGAGTGAGTAAATTGGCCATTTTCATGCACTTTTAACCATTCCATAAATCTTGTGTTTTGGGCCCCTGGAAGCATGAAAATCACTTTAAACATGCTAATTTTAGCTCTAACACTGATGATCCACCTACAAATGTGAACTGACGTTCAAAAATAAAACATTTGAAAACGGACCATTTTCCACATTTCTGAAGCATGACGTAATGGGGGGGTGTTATCTCTTTTGTCGAAAATCAGCCGTTTTTGCTCGAACATTAAATGCCTCCAAATGGTATTTAATTAACTTCCCGAGCCCCTGGAAGCATGAAAATCACTTTAAACATGCTAATTTTAGCTCTAACACTGATGATCCACCTACAAATGTGAACTGACGTTCAAAAATAAAACATTTGAAAACGGACCATTTTCCACATTTCTGAAGCATGACGTAATGGAGGGGTGTTATCTCTTTTGTAGAAAATCAGCCGTTTTTGCTCGAACATTAAATGCCTCCAAATGGTATTTATTTCACTTCCCGGGGTGAAGAAACCCTTTTTGAGAACTCAGAGTGAGTAAATTGGCCATTTTCATGCACTTTTAACCATTCCATTAATCTTGTGTTTTGGGCCCCTGGAAGCATGAAAATCACTTTAAACATGCTAATTTTAGCTCTAACACTGATGATCCACCTACAAATGTGAACTGACGTTCAAAAATAAAACATTTGAAAACGGACCATTTTCCACATTTCTGAAGCATGACGTAATGGGGGGGTGTTATCTCTTTTGTCGAAAATCAGCCGTTTTTGCTCGAACATTAAATGCCTCCAAATGGTATTTAATTAACTTCCCGAGCCCCTGGAAGCATGAAAATCACTTTAAACATGCTAGTTTTAGCTCTAACACTGACGATCCACCTACAAATGTGAACTGACGTTCAAAAATAAAACATTTGAAAACGGACCATTTTCCACATTTCTGAAGCATGACGTAATGGGGGGGTGTTATCTCTTTTGTCGAAAATCAGCCGTTTTTGCTCGAACATTAAATGCCTCCAAATGGTATTTAATTAACTTCCCGGGGTGAAGAAACCCTTTTTGAGAACTCAGAGTGAGTAAATTGGCCATTTTCATGCACTTTTAACCATTCCATTAATCTTGTGTTTTGGGCCCCTGGAAGCATGAAAATCACTTTAAACATGCTAATTTTAGCTCTAACACTGATGATCCACCTACAAATGTGAACTGACGTTCAAAAATAAAACATTTGAAAACGGACCATTTTCCACATTTCTGAAGCATGACATAATGGGGGGGTGTTATCTCTTTTGTCGAAAATCAGCCGTTTTTGCTCGAACATTAAATGCCTCCAAATGGTATTTAATTAACTTCCCGAGCCCCTGGAAGCATGAAAATCACTTTAAACATGCTAATTTTAGCTCTAACACTGATGATCCACCTACAAATGTGAACTGACGTTCAAAAATAAAACATTTGAAAACGGACCATTTTCCACATTTCTGAAGCATGACGTAATGGGGGGGTGTTATCTCTTTTGTCGAAAATCAGCCGTTTTTGCTCGAACATTAAATGCCTCCAAATGGTATTTAATTAACTTCCCGGGGTGAAGAAACCCTTTTTGAGAACTCAAAGTGAGTAAATTGGCCATTTTCATGCACTTTTAACCATTCCATAAATCTTGTGTTTTGGGCCCCTGGAAGCATGAAAATCACTTTAAACATGCTAATTTTAGCTCTAACACTGATGATCCACCTACAAATGTGAACTGACGTTCAAAAATAAAACATTTGAAAACGGACCATTTTCCACATTTCTGAAGCATGACGTAATGGGGGGGTGTTATCTCTTTTGTCGAAAATCAGCCGTTTTTGCTCGAACATTAAATGCCTCCAAATGGTATTTATTTCACTTCCCGAGCCCCTGGAAGCATGAAAATCACTTTAAACATGCTAATTTTAGCTCTAACACTGATGATCCACCTACAAATGTGAACTGACGTTCAAAAATAAAACATTTGAAAACGGACCATTTTCCACATTTCTGAAGCATGACGTAATGGGGGGGTGTTATCTCTTTTGTCGAAAATCAGCCGTTTTTGCTCGAACATTAAATGCCTCCAAATGGTATTTAATTAACTTCCCGAGCCCCTGGAAGCATGAAAATCACTTTAAACATGCTAATTTTAGCTCTAACACTGATGATCCACCTACAAATGTGAACTGACGTTCAAAAATAAAACATTTGAAAACGGACCATTTTCCACATTTCTGAAGCATGACGTAATGGGGGGGTTTATCTCTTTTGTCGAAAATCAGCCGTTTTTGCTCGAACATTAAATGCCTCCAAATGGTATTTAATTAACTTCCCGGGGTGAAGAAACCCTTTTTGAGAACTCAGAGTGAGTAAATTGGCCATTTTCATGCACTTTTAACCATTCCATAAATCTTGTGTTTTGGGCCCCTGGAAGCATGAAAATCACTTTAAACATGCTAATTTTAGCTCTAACACTGATGATCCACCTACAAATGTGAACTGACGTTCAAAAATAAAACATTTGAAAACGGACCATTTTCCACATTTCTGAAGCATGACATAATGGGGGGGTGTTATCTCTTTTGTCGAAAATCAGCCGTTTTTGCTCGAACATTAAATGCCTCCAAATGGTATTTAATTAACTTCCCGAGCCCCTGGAAGCATGAAAATCACTTTAAACATGCTAATTTTAGCTCTAACACTGATGATCCACCTACAAATGTGAACTGACGTTCAAAAATAAAACATTTGAAAACGGACCATTTTCCACATTTCTGAAGCATGACGTAATGGGGGGGTGTTATCTCTTTTGTCGAAAATCAGCCGTTTTTGCTCGAACATTAAATGCCTCCAAATGGTATTTAATTAACTTCCCGGGGTGAAGAAACCCTTTTTGAGAACTCAAAGTGAGTAAATTGGCCATTTTCATGCACTTTTAACCATTCCATAAATCTTGTGTTTTGGGCCCCTGGAAGCATGAAAATCACTTTAAACATGCTAATTTTAGCTCTAACACTGATGATCCACCTACAAATGTGAACTGACGTTCAAAAATAAAACATTTGAAAACGGACCATTTTCCACATTTCTGAAGCATGACGTAATGGGGGGGTGTTATCTCTTTTGTCGAAAATCAGCCGTTTTTGCTCGAACATTAAATGCCTCCAAATGGTATTTATTTCACTTCCCGAGCCCCTGGAAGCATGAAAATCACTTTAAACATGCTAATTTTAGCTCTAACACTGATGATCCACCTACAAATGTGAACTGACGTTCAAAAATAAAACATTTGAAAACGGACCATTTTCCACATTTCTGAAGCATGACGTAATGGGGGGGTGTTATCTCTTTTGTCGAAAATCAGCCGTTTTTGCTCGAACATTAAATGCCTCCAAATGGTATTTATTTCACTTCCCGAGCCCCTGGAAGCATGAAAATCACTTTAAACATGCTAATTTTAGCTCTAACACTGATGATCCACCTACAAATGTGAACTGACGTTCAAAAATAAAACATTTGAAAACGGACCATTTTCCACATTTCTGAAGCATGACGTAATGGGGGGGTTTATCTCTTTTGTCGAAAATCAGCCGTTTTTGCTCGAACATTAAATGCCTCCAAATGGTATTTAATTAACTTCCCGGGGTGAAGAAACCCTTTTTGAGAACTCAGAGTGAGTAAATTGGCCATTTTCATGCACTTTTAACCATTCCATAAATCTTGTGTTTTGGGCCCCTGGAAGCATGAAAATCACTTTAAACATGCTAATTTTAGCTCTAACACTGATGATACACCTACAAATGTGAACTGACGTTCAAAAATAAAACATTTGAAAACGGACCATTTTCCACATTTCTGAAGCATGACGTAATGGGGGGGTGTTATCTCTTTTGTCGAAAATCAGCCGTTTTTGCTCGAACATTAAATGCCTCCAAATGGTATTTATTTCACTTCCCGAGCCCCTGGAAGCATGAAAATCACTTTAAACATGCTAATTTTAGCTCTAACACTGATGATCCACCTACAAATGTGAACTGACGTTCAAAAATAAAACATTTGAAAACGGACCATTTTCCACATTTCTGAAGCATGACGTAATGGGGGGGTGTTATCTCTTTTGTCGAAAATCAGCCGTTTTTGCTCGAACATTAAATGCCTCCAAATGGTATTTATTTCACTTCCCGAGCCCCTGGAAGCATGAAAATCACTTTAAACATGCTAATTTTAGCTCTAACACTGATGATCCACCTACAAATGTGAACTGACGTTCAAAAATAAAACATTTGAAAACGGACCATTTTCCACATTTCTGAAGCATGACGTAATGGGGGGGTGTTATCTCTTTTGTCGAAAATCAGCCGTTTTTGCTCGAACATTAAATGCCTCCAAATGGTATTTATTTCACTTCCCGAGCCCCTGGAAGCATGAAAATCACTTTAAACATGCTAATTTTAGCTCTAACACTGATGATCCACCTACAAATGTGAACTGACGTTCAAAAATAAAACTTTTGAAAACGGACCATTTTCCACATTTCTGAAGCATGACGTAATGGGGGGGTTTATCTCTTTTGTCGAAAATCAGCCGTTTTTGCTCGAACATTAAATGCCTCCAAATGGTATTTAATTAACTTCCCGGGGTGAAGAAACCCTTTTTGAGAACTCAGAGTGAGTAAATTGGCCATTTTCATGCACTTTTAACCATTCCATAAATCTTGTGTTTTGGGCCCCTGGAAGCATGAAAATCACTTTAAACATGCTAATTTTAGCTCTAACACTGATGATCCACCTACAAATGTGAACTGACGTTCAAAAATAATACATTTGAAAACGGACCATTTTCCACATTTCTGAAGCATGACGTAATGGGGGGGTGTTATCTCTTTTGTCGAAAATCAGCCGTTTTTGCTCGAACATTAAATGCCTCCAAATGGTATTTATTTCACTTCCCGGGGTGAAGAAACCCTTTTTGAGAACTCAGAGTGAGTAAATTGGCCATTTTCATGCACTTTTAACCATTCCATAAATCTTGTGTTTTGGGCCCCTGGAAGCATGAAAATCACTTTAAACATGCTAATTTTAGCTCTAACACTGATGATCCACCTACAAATGTGAACTGACGTTCAAAAATAAAACATTTGAAAACGGACCATTTTCCACATTTCTGAAGCATGACGTAATGGGGGGGTTTATCTCTTTTGTCGAAAATCAGCCGTTTTTGCTCGAACATTAAATGCCTCCAAATGGTATTTAATTAACTTCCCGGGGTGAAGAAACCCTTTTTGAGAACTCAGAGTGAGTAAATTGGCCATTTTCATGCACTTTTAACCATTCCATAAATCTTGTGTTTTGGGCCCCTGGAAGCATGAAAATCACTTTAAACATGCTAATTTTAGCTCTAACACTGATGATACACCTACAAATGTGAACTGACGTTCAAAAATAAAACATTTGAAAACGGACCATTTTCCACATTTCTGAAGCATGACGTAATGGGGGGGTGTTATCTCTTTTGTCGAAAATCAGCCGTTTTTGCTCGAACATTAAATGCCTCCAAATGGTATTTATTTCACTTCCCGAGCCCCTGGAAGCATGAAAATCACTTTAAACATGCTAATTTTAGCTCTAACACTGATGATCCACCTACAAATGTGAACTGACGTTCAAAAATAAAACATTTGAAAACGGACCATTTTCCACATTTCTGAAGCATGACGTAATGGGGGGGTGTTATCTCTTTTGTCGAAAATCAGCCGTTTTTGCTCGAACATTAAATGCCTTCAAATGGTATTTATTTCACTTCCCGAGCCCCTGGAAGCATGAAAATCACTTTAAAAATGCTAATTTTAGCTCTAACACTGATGATCCACCTACAAATGTGAACTGACGTTCAAAAATAAAACATTTGAAAACGGACCATTTTCCACATTTCTGAAGCATGACGTAATGGCGGGGTGTTATCTCTTTTGTCGAAAATCAGCCGTTTTTGCTCGAACATTAAATGCCTCCAAATGGTATTTAATTAACTTCCCGAGCCCCTGGAAGCATGAAAATCACTTTAAACATGCTAATTTTAGCTCTAACACTGATGATCCACCTACAAATGTGAACTGACGTTCAAAAATAAAACATTTGAAAACGGACCATTTTCCACATTTCTGAAGCATGACGTAATGGGGGGGTGTTATCTCTTTTGTCGAAAATCAGCCGTTTTTGCTCGAACATTAAATGCCTCCAAATGGTATTTAATTAACTTCCCGGGGTGAAGAAACCCTTTTTGAGAACTCAGAGTGAGTAAATTGGCCATTTTCTTGCACTTTTAACCATTCCATAAATCTTGTGTTTTGGGCCCCTGGAAGCATGAAAATCACTTTAAACATGCTAATTTTAGCTCTAACACTGATGATCCACCTACAAATGTGAACTGACGTTCAAAAATAAAACATTTGAAAACGGACCATTTTCCACATTTCTGAAGCATGACGTAATGGGGGGGTGTTATCTCTTTTGTCGAAAATCAGCCGTTTTTGCTCGAACATTAAATGCCTCCACATGGTATTTATTTCACTTCCCGAGCCCCTGGAAGCATAAAAATCACTTTAAACATGCTAATTTTAGCTCTAACACTGATGATCCACCTACAAATGTGAACTGACGTTCAAAAATAAAACATTTGAAAACGGACCATTTTCCACATTTCTGAAGCATGACGTAATGGGGGGTGTTATCTCTTTTGTCGAAAATCAGCCGTTTTTGCTCGAACATTAAATGCCTCCAAATGGTATTTATTTCACTTCCCGGGGTGAAGAAACCCTTTTTGAGAACTCAGAGTGAGTAAATTGGCCATTTTCATGCACTTTTAACCATTCCATAAATCTTGTGTTTTGGGCCCCTGGAAGCATGAAAATCACTTTAAACATGCTAATTTTAGCTCTAACACTGATGATCCACCTACAAATGTGAACTGACGTTCAAAAGTAAAACATTTGAAAACGGACCATTTTCCACATTTCTGAAGCATGACGTAATGGGGGGGTGTTATCTCTTTTGTCGAAAATCAGCCGTTTTTGCTCGAACATTAAATGCCTCCAAATGGTATTTAATTAACTTCCCGAGCCCCTGGAAGCATGAAAATCACTTTAAACATGCTAATTTTAGCTCTAACACTGATGATCCACCTACAAATGTGAACTGACGTTCAAAAATAAAACATTTGAAAACGGACCATTTTCCACATTTCTGAAGCATGACGTAATGGGGGGGTGTTATCTCTTTTGTCGAAAATCAGCCGTTTTTGCTCGAACATTAAATGCCTCCAAATGGTATTTAATTAACTTCCCGGGGTGAAGAAACCCTTTTTGAGAACTCAGAGTGAGTAAATTGGCCATTTTCATGCACTTTTAACCATTCCATAAATCTTGTGTTTTGGGCCCCTGGAAGCATGAAAATCACTTTAAACATGCTAATTTTAGCTCTAACACTGATGATCCACCTACAAATGTGAACTGACGTTCAAAAATAAAACATTTGAAAACGGACCATTTTCCACATTTCTGAAGCATGACGTAATGGGGGGGTGTTATCTCTTTTGTTGAAAATCAGCCGTTTTTGCTCGAACATTAAATGCCTCCAAATGGTATTTAATTAACTTCCCGGGGTGAAGAAACCCTTTTTGAGAACTCAGAGTGAGTAAATTGGCCATTTTCATGCACTTTTAACCATTCCATAAATCTTGTGTTTTGGGCCCCTGGAAGCATGAAAATCACTTTAAACATGCTAATTTTAGCTCTAACACTGATGATCGACCTACAAATGTGAACTGACGTTCAAAAATAAAACATTTGAAAGCGGACCATTTTCCACATTTCTGAAGCATGACGTAATGGGGGGGTGTTATCTCTTTTGTCGAAAATCAGCCGTTTTTGCTCGAACATTAAATGCCTCCAAATGGTATTTATTTCACTTCCCGGGGTGAAGAAACCCTTTTTGAGAACTCAGAGTGAGTAAATTGGCCATTTTCATGCACTTTTAACCATTCCTTTAATCTTGTGTTTTGGGCCCCTGAAAGCATGAAAATCACTTTAAACATGCTAATTTTAGCTCTAACACTGATGATCCACCTACAAATGTGAACTGACGTTCAAAAATAAAACATTTGAAAACGGACCATTTTCCACATTTCTGAAGCATGACGTAATGGGGGGGTGTTATCTCTTTTGTCGAAAATCAGCCGTTTTTGCTCGAACATTAAATGCCTCCAAATGGTATTTATTTCACTTCCCGGGGTGAAGAAACCCTTTTTGAGAACTCAGAGTGAGTAAATTGGCCATTTTCATGCACTTTTAACCATTCCTTTAATCTTGTGTTTTGGGCCCCTGAAAGCATGAAAATCACTTTAAACATGCTAATTTTAGCTCTAACACTGATGATCCACCTACAAATGTGAACTGACGTTCAAAAATAAAACATTTGAAAACGGACCATTTTCCACATTTCTGAAGCATGACGTAATGGGGGGGTGTTATCTCTTTTGTCGAAAATCAGCTGTTTTTGCTTGAACATTAAATGCCTCCAAATGGTATTTAATTAACTTCCCGAGCACCTGGAAGCATGAAAATCACTTTAAACATGCTAATTTTAGCTCTAACACTGATGATCCACCTACAAATGTGAACTGACGTTCAAAAATAAAACATTTGAAAACGGACCATTTTCCACATTTCTGAAGCATGACGTAATGGGGGGGTGTTATCTCTTTTGTCGAAAATCAGCCGTTTTTGCTCGAACATTAAATGCCTCCAAATGGTATTTAATTAACTTCCCGAGCCCCTGGAAGCATGAAAATCACTTTAAACATGCTAATTTTAGCTCTAACACTGATGATCCACCTACAAATGTGAACTGACGTTCAAAAATAAAACATTTGAAAACGGACCATTTTCCACATTTCTGAAGCATGACGTAATGGGGGGGTGTTATCTCTTTTGTCGAAAATCAGCTGTTTTTGCTCGAACATTAAATGCCTCCAAATGGTATTTAATTAACTTCCCGGGGTGAAGAAACCCTTTTTGAGAACTCAGAGTAAGTAAATTGGCCATTTTCATGCACTTTTAACCATTCCATAAATCTTGTGTTTTGGGCCCCTGGAAGCATGAAAATCACTTTAAACATGCTAATTTTAGCTCTAACACTGATGATCCACCTACAAATGTGAACTGACGTTCAAAAATAAAACATTTGAAAACGGACCATTTTCCACATTTCTGAAGCATGTCGTAATGGGGGGGTGTTATCTCTTTTGTCGAAAATCAGCCGTTTTTGCTCGAACATTAAATGCCTCCAAATGGTATTTAATTAACTTCCCGAGCCCCTCGAAGCATGAAAATCACTTTAAACATGCTAATTTTAGCTCTAACACTGATGATCCACCTACAAATGTGAACTGACGTTCAAAAATAAAACATTTGAAAACGGACCATTTTCCACATTTCTGAAGCATGACGTAATGGGGGGGTGTTATCTCTTTTGTCGAAAATCAGCCGTTTTTGCTCGAACATTAAATGCCTCCAAATGGTATTTATTTCACTTCCCGGGGTGAAGAAACCCTTTTTGAGAACTCAGAGTGAGTAAATTGGCCATTTTCATGCACTTTTAACCATTTCATTAATCTTGTGTTTTGGGCACCTGGAAGCATGAAAATCACTTTAAACATGCTAATTTTAGCTCTAACACTGATGATCCACCTACAAATGTGAACTGACGTTCAAAAATAAAACATTTGAAAACGGACCATTTTCCACATTTCTGAAGCATGACGTAATGGGGGGGTGTTATCTCTTTTGTCGAAAATCAGCCGTTTTTGCTCGAACATTAAATGCCTCCAAATGGTATTTAATTAACTTTCCGAGCCCCTGGAAGCATGAAAATCACTTTAAACATGCTAATTTTAGCTCTAACACTGATGATCCACCTACAAATGTGAACTGACGTTCAAAAATAAAACATTTGAAAACGGACCATTTTCCACATTTCTGAAGCATGACGTAATGGGGGGGTGTTATCTCTTTTGTCGAAAATCTGCCGTTTTTGCTCGAACATTAAATGCCTCCAAATGGTATTTAATTAACTTCCCGAGCCCCTGGAAGCATGAAAATCACTTCAAACATGCTAATTTTAGCTCTAACACTGATGATCCACCTACAAATGTGAACTGACGTTCAAAAATAAAACATTTGAAAACGGACCATTTTCCACATTTCTGAAGCATGACGTAATGGGGGGGTGTTATCTCTTTTGTCGAAAATCAGCCGTTTTTGCTCGAACATTAAATGCCTCCAAATGGTATTTAATTAACTTCCCGGGGTGAAGAAACCCTTTTTGAGAACTCAGAGTGAGTAAATTGGCCATTTTCATGCACTTTTAACCATTCCATAAATCTTGTGTTTTGGGCCCCTGGAAGCATGAAAATCACTTTAAACATGCTAATTTTAGCTCTAACACTGATGATCCACCTACAAATGTGAACTGACGTTCAAAAGTAAAACATTTGAAAACGGACCATTTTCCACATTTCTGAAGCATGACGTAATGGGGGGGTGTTATCTCTTTTGTCGAAAATCAGCCGTTTTTGCTCGAACATTAAATGCCTCCAAATGGTATTTAATTAACTTCCCGAGCCCCTGGAAGCATGAAAATCACTTTAAACATGCTAATTTTAGCTCTAACACTGATGATCCACCTACAAATGTGAACTGACGTTCAAAAATAAAACATTTGAAAACGGACCATTTTCCACATTTCTGAAGCATGACGTAATGGGGGGGTGTTATCTCTTTTGTCGAAAATCAGCCGTTTTTGCTCGAACATTAAATGCCTCCAAATGGTATTTAATTAACTTCCCGGGGTGAAGAAACCCTTTTTGAGAACTCAGAGTGAGTAAATTGGCCATTTTCATGCACTTTTAACCATTCCATAAATCTTGTGTTTTGGGCCCCTGGAAGCATGAAAATCACTTTAAACATGCTAATTTTAGCTCTAACACTGATGATCCACCTACAAATGTGAACTGACGTTCAAAAATAAAACATTTGAAAACGGACCATTTAGCACATTTCTGAAGCATGACGTAATGGGGGGGTGTTATCTCTTTTGTTGAAAATCAGCCGTTTTTGCTCGAACATTAAATGCCTCCAAATGGTATTTAATTAACTTCCCGGGGTGAAGAAACCCTTTTTGAGAACTCAGAGTGAGTAAATTGGCCATTTTCATGCACTTTTAACCATTCCATAAATCTTGTGTTTTGGGCCCCTGGAAGCATGAAAATCACTTTAAACATGCTAATTTTAGCTCTAACACTGATGATCGACCTACAAATGTGAACTGACGTTCAAAAATAAAACATTTGAAAGCGGACCATTTTCCACATTTCTGAAGCATGACGTAATGGGGGGGTGTTATCTCTTTTGTCGAAAATCAGCCGTTTTTGCTCGAACATTAAATGCCTCCAAATGGTATTTAATTAACTTCCCGAGCCCCTGGAAGCATGAAAATCACTTTAAACATGCTAATTTTAGCTCTAACACTGATGATCCACCTACAAATGTGAACTGACGTTCAAAAATAAAACATTTGAAAACGGACCATTTTCCACATTTCTGAAGCATGACGTAATGGGGGGGTGTTATCTCTTTTGTCGAAAATCAGCCGTTTTTGCTCGAACATTAAATGCCTCCAAATGGTATTTATTTCACTTCCCGGGGTGAAGAAACCCTTTTTGAGAACTCAGAGTGAGTAAATTGGCCATTTTCATGCACTTTTAACCATTCCTTTAATCTTGTGTTTTGGGCCCCTGAAAGCATGAAAATCACTTTAAACATGCTAATTTTAGCTCTAACACTGATGATCCACCTACAAATGTGAACTGACGTTCAAAAATAAAACATTTGAAAACGGACCATTTTCCACATTTCTGAAGCATGACGTAATGGGGGGGTGTTATCTCTTTTGTCGAAAATCAGCTGTTTTTGCTTGAACATTAAATGCCTCCAAATGGTATTTAATTAACTTCCCGAGCCCCTGGAAGCATGAAAATCACTTTAAACATGCTAATTTTAGCTCTAACACTGATGATCCACCTACAAATGTGAACTGACGTTCAAAAATAAAACATTTGAAAACGGACCATTTTCCACATTTCTGAAGCATGACGTAATGGGGGGGTGTTATCTCTTTTGTCGAAAATCAGCCGTTTTTGCTCGAACATTAAATGCCTCCAAATGGTATTTAATTAACTTCCCGAGCCCCTGGAAGCATGAAAATCACTTTAAACATGCTAATTTTAGCTCTAACACTGATGATCCACCTACAAATGTGAACTGACGTTCAAAAATAAAACATTTGAAAACGGACCATTTTCCACATTTCTGAAGCATGACGTAATGGGGGGGTGTTATCTCTTTTGTCGAAAATCAGCCGTTTTTGCTCGAACATTAAATGCCTCCAAATGGTATTTAATTAACTTCCCGGGGTGAAGAAACCCTTTTTGAGAACTCAGAGTAAGTAAATTGGCCATTTTCATGCACTTTTAACCATTCCATAAATCTTGTGTTTTGGGCCCCTGGAAGCATGAAAATCACTTTAAACATGCTAATTTTAGCTCTAACACTGATGATCCACCTACAAATGTGAACTGACGTTCAAAAATAAAACATTTGAAAACGGACCATTTTCCACATTTCTGAAGCATGTCGTAATGGGGGGGTGTTATCTCTTTTGTCGAAAATCAGCCGTTTTTGCTCGAACATTAAATGCCTCCAAATGGTATTTAATTAACTTCCCGAGCCCCTCGAAGCATGAAAATCACTTTAAACATGCTAATTTTAGCTCTAACACTGATGATCCACCTACAAATGTGAACTGACGTTCAAAAATAAAACATTTGAAAACGGACCATTTTCCACATTTCTGAAGCATGACGTAATGGGGGGGTGTTATCTCTTTTGTCGAAAATCAGCCGTTTTTGCTCGAACATTAAATGCCTCCAAATGGTATTTATTTCACTTCCCGGGGTGAAGAAACCCTTTTTGAGAACTCAGAGTGAGTAAATTGGCCATTTTCATGCACTTTTAACCATTTCATTAATCTTGTGTTTTGGGCACCTGGAAGCATGAAAATCACTTTAAACATGCTAATTTTAGCTCTAACACTGATGATCCACCTACAAATGTGAACTGACGTTCAAAAATAAAACATTTGAAAACGGACCATTTTCCACATTTCTGAAGCATGACGTAATGGGGGGGTGTTATCTCTTTTGTCGAAAATCTGCCGTTTTTGCTCGAACATTAAATGCCTCCAAATGGTATTTAATTAACTTCCCGAGCCCCTGGAAGCATGAAAATCACTTTAAACATGCTAATTTTAGCTCTAACACTGATGATCCACCTACAAATGTGAACTGACGTTCAAAAATAAAACATTTGAAAACGGACCATTTTCCACATTTCTGAAGCATGACGTAATGGGGGGGTGTTATCTCTTTTGTCGAAAATCAGCCGTTTTTGCTCGAACATTAAATGCCTCCAAATGGTATTTAATTAACTTCCCGGGGTGAAGAAACCCTTTTTGAGAACTCAGAGTGAGTAAATTGGCCATTTTCATGCACTTTTAACCATTCCATAAATCTTGTGTTTTGGGGCCCCTGGAAGCATGAAAATCACTTTAAACATGCTAATTTTAGCTCTAACACTGATGATCCACCTACAAATGTGAACTGACGTTCAAAAATAAAACATTTGAAAACGGACCATTTTCCACATTTCTGAAGCATGACGTAATGGGGGGGTGTTATCTCTTTTGTCGAAAATCAGCCGTTTTTGCTCGAACATTAAATGCCTCCAAATGGTATTTAATTAACTTCCCGAGCCCCTGGAAGCATGAAAATCACTTTAAACATGCTAATTTTAGCTCTAACACTGATGATCCACCTACAAATGTGAACTGACGTTCAAAAATAAAACATTTGAAAACGGACCATTTTCCACATTTCTGAAGCATGACGTAATGGGGGGGTGTTATCTCTTTTGTCGAAAATCAGCCGTTTTTGCTCGAACATTAAATGCCTCCAAATGGTATTTAATTAACTTCCCGGGGTGAAGAAACCCTTTTTGAGAACTCAGAGTGAGTAAATTGGCCATTTTCATGCACTTTTAACCATTCCATAAATCTTGTGTTTTGGGCCCCTGGAAGCATGAAAATCACTTTAAACATGCTAATTTTAGCTCTAACACTGATGATCCACCTACAAATGTGAACTGACGTTCAAAAATAAAACATTTGAAAACGGACCATTTTCCACATTTCTGAAGCATGACGTAATGGGGGGGTGTTATCTCTTTTGTCGAAAATCAGCCGTTTTTGCTCGAACATTAAATGCCTCCAAATGGTATTTAATTAACTTCCCGAGCCCCTGGAAGCATGAAAATCACTTTAAACATGCTAATTTTAGCTCTAACACTGATGATCCACCTACAAATGTGAACTGACGTTCAAAAATAAAACATTTGAAAACGGACCATTTTCCACATTTCTGAAGCATGACGTAATGGGGGGGGTGTTATCTCTTTTGTCGAAAATCAGCCGTTTTTGCTCGAACATTAAATGCCTCCAAATGGTATTTAATTAACTTCCCGGGGTGAAGAAACCCTTTTTGAGAACTCAGAGTGAGTAAATTGGCCATTTTCATGCACTTTTAACCATTCCATAAATCTTGTGTTTTGGGCCCCTGGAAGCATGAAAATCACTTTAAACATGCTAATTTTAGCTCTAACACTGATGATCCACCTACAAATGTGAACTGACGTTCAAAAATAAAACATTTGAAAACGGACCATTTTCCACATTTCTGAAGCATGACGTAATGGGGGGGTGTTATCTCTTTTGTCGAAAATCAGCCGTTTTTGCTCGAACATTAAATGCCTCCAAAGGGTATTTAATTAACTTCCCGAGCCCCTGGAAGCATGAAAATCACTTTAAACATGCTAATTTTAGCTCTAACACTGATGATCCACCTACAAATGTGAACTGACGTTCAAAAATAAAACATTTCAAAACGGACCATTTTCCACATTTCTGAAGCATGACGTAATGGAGGGATGTTATCTCTTTTGTCGAAAATCAGCCGTTTTTGCTCGAACATTAAATGCCTCCAAATGGTATTTATTTCACTTCCCGGGGTGAAGAAACCCTTTTTGAGAACTCAGAGTGAGTAAATTGGCCATTTTCATGCACTTTTAACCATTCCATTAATCTTGTGTTTTGGGCCCCTGGAAGCATGAAAATCACTTTAAACATGCTAATTTTAGCTCTAACACTGATGATCCACCTACAAATGTGAACTGACGTTCAAAAATAAAACATTTGAAAACGGACCATTTTCCACATTTCTGAAGCATGACGTAATGGGGGGGTGTTATCTCTTTTGTCGAAAATCAGCCGTTTTTGCTCGAACATTAAATGCCTCCAAATGGTATTTAATTAACTTCCCGAGCCCCTGGAAGCATGAAAATCACTTTAAACATGCTAGTTTTAGCTCTAACACTGACGATCCACCTACAAATGTGAACTGACGTTCAAAAATAAAACATTTGAAAACGGACCATTTTCCACATTTCTGAAGCATGACGTAATGGGGGGGTGTTATCTCTTTTGTCGAAAATCAGCCGTTTTTGCTCGAACATTAAATGCCTCCAAATGGTATTTAATTAACTTCCCGGGGTGAAGAAACCCTTTTTGAGAACTCAGAGTGAGTAAATTGGCCATTTTCATGCACTTTTAACCATTCCATTAATCTTGTGTTTTGGGCCCCTGGAAGCATGAAAATCACTTTAAACATGCTAATTTTAGCTCTAACACTGATGATCCACCTACAAATGTGAACTGACGTTCAAAAATAAAACATTTGAAAACGGACCATTTTCCACATTTCTGAAGCATGACATAATGGGGGGGTGTTATCTCTTTTGTCGAAAATCAGCCGTTTTTGCTCGAACATTAAATGCCTCCAAATGGTATTTAATTAACTTCCCGAGCCCCTGGAAGCATGAAAATCACTTTAAACATGCTAATTTTAGCTCTAACACTGATGATCCACCTACAAATGTGAACTGACGTTCAAAAATAAAACATTTGAAAACGGACCATTTTCCACATTTCTGAAGCATGACGTAATGGGGGGGTGTTATCTCTTTTGTCGAAAATCAGCCGTTTTTGCTCGAACATTAAATGCCTCCAAATGGTATTTAATTAACTTCCCGGGGTGAAGAAACCCTTTTTGAGAACTCAAAGTGAGTAAATTGGCCATTTTCATGCACTTTTAACCATTCCATAAATCTTGTGTTTTGGGCCCCTGGAAGCATGAAAATCACTTTAAACATGCTAATTTTAGCTCTAACACTGATGATCCACCTACAAATGTGAACTGACGTTCAAAAATAAAACATTTGAAAACGGACCATTTTCCACATTTCTGAAGCATGACGTAATGGGGGGGTGTTATCTCTTTTGTCGAAAATCAGCCGTTTTTGCTCGAACATTAAATGCCTCCAAATGGTATTTATTTCACTTCCCGAGCCCCTGGAAGCATGAAAATCACTTTAAACATGCTAATTTTAGCTCTAACACTGATGATCCACCTACAAATGTGAACTGACGTTCAAAAATAAAACATTTGAAAACGGACCATTTTCCACATTTCTGAAGCATGACGTAATGGGGGGGTGTTATCTCTTTTGTCGAAAATCAGCCGTTTTTGCTCGAACATTAAATGCCTCCAAATGGTATTTAATTAACTTCCCGAGCCCCTGGAAGCATGAAAATCACTTTAAACATGCTAATTTTAGCTCTAACACTGATGATCCACCTACAAATGTGAACTGACGTTCAAAAATAAAACATTTGAAAACGGACCATTTTCCACATTTCTGAAGCATGACGTAATGGGGGGGTTTATCTCTTTTGTCGAAAATCAGCCGTTTTTGCTCGAACATTAAATGCCTCCAAATGGTATTTAATTAACTTCCCGGGGTGAAGAAACCCTTTTTGAGAACTCAGAGTGAGTAAATTGGCCATTTTCATGCACTTTTAACCATTCCATAAATCTTGTGTTTTGGGCCCCTGGAAGCATGAAAATCACTTTAAACATGCTAATTTTAGCTCTAACACTGATGATCCACCTACAAATGTGAACTGACGTTCAAAAATAAAACATTTGAAAACGGACCATTTTCCACATTTCTGAAGCATGACATAATGGGGGGGTGTTATCTCTTTTGTCGAAAATCAGCCGTTTTTGCTCGAACATTAAATGCCTCCAAATGGTATTTAATTAACTTCCCGAGCCCCTGGAAGCATGAAAATCACTTTAAACATGCTAATTTTAGCTCTAACACTGATGATCCACCTACAAATGTGAACTGACGTTCAAAAATAAAACATTTGAAAACGGACCATTTTCCACATTTCTGAAGCATGACGTAATGGGGGGGTGTTATCTCTTTTGTCGAAAATCAGCCGTTTTTGCTCGAACATTAAATGCCTCCAAATGGTATTTAATTAACTTCCCGGGGTGAAGAAACCCTTTTTGAGAACTCAAAGTGAGTAAATTGGCCATTTTCATGCACTTTTAACCATTCCATAAATCTTGTGTTTTGGGCCCCTGGAAGCATGAAAATCACTTTAAACATGCTAATTTTAGCTCTAACACTGATGATCCACCTACAAATGTGAACTGACGTTCAAAAATAAAACATTTGAAAACGGACCATTTTCCACATTTCTGAAGCATGACGTAATGGGGGGGTGTTATCTCTTTTGTCGAAAATCAGCCGTTTTTGCTCGAACATTAAATGCCTCCAAATGGTATTTATTTCACTTCCCGAGCCCCTGGAAGCATGAAAATCACTTTAAACATGCTAATTTTAGCTCTAACACTGATGATCCACCTACAAATGTGAACTGACGTTCAAAAATAAAACATTTGAAAACGGACCATTTTCCACATTTCTGAAGCATGACGTAATGGGGGGGTGTTATCTCTTTTGTCGAAAATCAGCCGTTTTTGCTCGAACATTAAATGCCTCCAAATGGTATTTATTTCACTTCCCGAGCCCCTGGAAGCATGAAAATCACTTTAAACATGCTAATTTTAGCTCTAACACTGATGATCCACCTACAAATGTGAACTGACGTTCAAAAATAAAACATTTGAAAACGGACCATTTTCCACATTTCTGAAGCATGACGTAATGGGGGGGTTTATCTCTTTTGTCGAAAATCAGCCGTTTTTGCTCGAACATTAAATGCCTCCAAATGGTATTTAATTAACTTCCCGGGGTGAAGAAACCCTTTTTGAGAACTCAGAGTGAGTAAATTGGCCATTTTCATGCACTTTTAACCATTCCATAAATCTTGTGTTTTGGGCCCCTGGAAGCATGAAAATCACTTTAAACATGCTAATTTTAGCTCTAACACTGATGATACACCTACAAATGTGAACTGACGTTCAAAAATAAAACATTTGAAAACGGACCATTTTCCACATTTCTGAAGCATGACGTAATGGGGGGGTGTTATCTCTTTTGTCGAAAATCAGCCGTTTTTGCTCGAACATTAAATGCCTCCAAATGGTATTTATTTCACTTCCCGAGCCCCTGGAAGCATGAAAATCACTTTAAACATGCTAATTTTAGCTCTAACACTGATGATCCACCTACAAATGTGAACTGACGTTCAAAAATAAAACATTTGAAAACGGACCATTTTCCACATTTCTGAAGCATGACGTAATGGGGGGGTGTTATCTCTTTTGTCGAAAATCAGCCGTTTTTGCTCGAACATTAAATGCCTCCAAATGGTATTTATTTCACTTCCCGAGCCCCTGGAAGCATGAAAATCACTTTAAACATGCTAATTTTAGCTCTAACACTGATGATCCACCTACAAATGTGAACTGACGTTCAAAAATAAAACATTTGAAAACGGACCATTTTCCACATTTCTGAAGCATGACGTAATGGGGGGGTGTTATCTCTTTTGTCGAAAATCAGCCGTTTTTGCTCGAACATTAAATGCCTCCAAATGGTATTTATTTCACTTCCCGAGCCCCTGGAAGCATGAAAATCACTTTAAACATGCTAATTTTAGCTCTAACACTGATGATCCACCTACAAATGTGAACTGACGTTCAAAAATAAAACATTTGAAAACGGACCATTTTCCACATTTCTGAAGCATGACGTAATGGGGGGGTTTATCTCTTTTGTCGAAAATCAGCCGTTTTTGCTCGAACATTAAATGCCTCCAAATGGTATTTAATTAACTTCCCGGGGTGAAGAAACCCTTTTTGAGAACTCAGAGTGAGTAAATTGGCCATTTTCATGCACTTTTAACCATTCCATAAATCTTGTGTTTTGGGCCCCTGGAAGCATGAAAATCACTTTAAACATGCTAATTTTAGCTCTAACACTGATGATCCACCTACAAATGTGAACTGACGTTCAAAAATAATACATTTGAAAACGGACCATTTTCCACATTTCTGAAGCATGACGTAATGGGGGGGTGTTATCTCTTTTGTCGAAAATCAGCCGTTTTTGCTCGAACATTAAATGCCTCCAAATGGTATTTATTTCACTTCCCGGGGTGAAGAAACCCTTTTTGAGAACTCAGAGTGAGTAAATTGGCCATTTTCATGCACTTTTAACCATTCCATAAATCTTGTGTTTTGGGCCCCTGGAAGCATGAAAATCACTTTAAACATGCTAATTTTAGCTCTAACACTGATGATCCACCTACAAATGTGAACTGACGTTCAAAAATAAAACATTTGAAAACGGACCATTTTCCACATTTCTGAAGCATGACGTAATGGGGGGGTTTATCTCTTTTGTCGAAAATCAGCCGTTTTTGCTCGAACATTAAATGCCTCCAAATGGTATTTAATTAACTTCCCGGGGTGAAGAAACCCTTTTTGAGAACTCAGAGTGAGTAAATTGGCCATTTTCATGCACTTTTAACCATTCCATAAATCTTGTGTTTTGGGCCCCTGGAAGCATGAAAATCACTTTAAACATGCTAATTTTAGCTCTAACACTGATGATACACCTACAAATGTGAACTGACGTTCAAAAATAAAACATTTGAAAACGGACCATTTTCCACATTTCTGAAGCATGACGTAATGGGGGGGTGTTATCTCTTTTGTCGAAAATCAGCCGTTTTTGCTCGAACATTAAATGCCTCCAAATGGTATTTATTTCACTTCCCGAGCCCCTGGAAGCATGAAAATCACTTTAAACATGCTAATTTTAGCTCTAACACTGATGATCCACCTACAAATGTGAACTGACGTTCAAAAATAAAACATTTGAAAACGGACCATTTTCCACATTTCTGAAGCATGACGTAATGGGGGGGTGTTATCTCTTTTGTCGAAAATCAGCCGTTTTTGCTCGAACATTAAATGCCTCCAAATGGTATTTATTTCACTTCCCGAGCCCCTGGAAGCATGAAAATCACTTTAAACATGCAAATTTTAGCTCTAACACTGATGATCCACTTACAAATGTGAACTGACGTTCAAAAATAAAACATTTGAAAACGGACCATTTTCCACATTTCTGAAGCATGACGTAATGGGGGGGTGTTATCTCTTTTGTCGAAAATCAGCCGTTTTTGCTCGAACATTAAATGCCTCCAAATGGTATTTATTTCACTTCCCGAGCCCCTGGAAGCATGAAAATCACTTTAAACATGCTAATTTTAGCTCTAACACTGATGATCCACCTACAAATGTGAACTGACGTTCAAAAATAAAACATTTGAAAACGGACCATTTTCCACATTTCTGAAGCATGACGTAATGGGGGGGTTTATCTCTTTTGTCGAAAATCAGCCGTTTTTGCTCGAACATTAAATGCCTCCAAATGGTATTTAATTAACTTCCCGGGGTGAAGAAACCCTTTTTGAGAACCTCAGAGTGAGTAAATTGGCCATTTTCATGCACTTTTAACCATTCCATAAATCTTGTGTTTTGGGCCCCTGGAAGCATGAAAATCACTTTAAACATGCTAATTTTAGCTCTAACACTGATGATCCACCTACAAATGTGAACTGACGTTCAAAAATAAAACATTTGAAAACGGACCATTTTCCACATTTCTGAAGCATGACGTAATGGGGGGGTGTTATCTCTTTTGTCGAAAATCAGCCGTTTTTGCTCGAACATTAAATGCCTCCAAATGGTATTTATTTCACTTCCCGGGGTGAAGAAACCCTTTTTGAGAACTCAGAGTGAGTAAATTGGCCATTTTCATGCACTTTTAACCATTCCATAAATCTTGTGTTTTGGGCCCCTGGAAGCATGAAAATCACTTTAAACATGCTAATTTTAGCTCTAACACTGATGATCCACCTACAAATGTGAACTGACGTTCAAAAATAAAACATTTGAAAACGGACCATTTTCCACATTTCTGAAGCATGACGTAATGGGGGGGTGTTATCTCTTTTGTCGAAAATCAGCCGTTTTTGCTCGAACATTAAATGCCTCCAAATGGTATTTAATTAACTTCCCGAGCCCCTGGAAGCATGAAAATCACTTTAAACATGCTAATTTTAGCTCTAACACTGATGATCCACCTACAAATGTGAACTGACGTTCAAAAATAAAACATTTGAAAACGGACCATTTTCCACATTTCTGAAGCATGACGTAATGGGGGGGGTGTTATCTCTTTTGTCGAAAATCAGCCGTTTTTGCTCGAACATTAAATGCCTCCAAATGGTATTTAATTAACTTCCCGGGGTGAAGAAACCCTTTTTGAGAACTCAGAGTGAGTAAATTGGCCATTTTCATGCACTTTTAACCATTCCATAAATCTTGTGTTTTGGGCCCCTGGAAGCATGAAAATCACTTTAAACATGCTAATTTTAGCTCTAACACTGATGATCCACCTACAAATGTGAAATGACGTTCAAAAATAAAACATTTGAAAACGGACCATTTTCCACATTTCTGAAGCATGACGTAATGGGGGGGGTGTTATCTCTTTTGTCGAAAATCAGCCGTTTTTGCTCGAACATTAAATGCCTCCAAATGATATTTATTTCACTTCCCGAGCCCCTGGAAGCATGAAAATCACTTTAAACATGCTAATTTTAGCTCTAACACTGATGATCCACCTACAAATGTGAACTGACGTTCAAAAATAAAACATTTGAAAACGGACCATTTTCCACATTTCTGAAGCATGACGTAATGGGGGGGTGTTATCTCTTTTGTCGAAAATCAGCCGTTTTTGCTCGAACATTAAATGCCTCCAAATGGTATTTATTTCACTTCCCGAGCCCCTGGAAGCATGAAAATCACTTTAAACATGCTAATTTTAGCTCTAACACTGATGATCCACCTACAAATGTGAACTGACGTTCAAAAATAAAACATTTGAAAACGGACCATTTTCCACATTTCTGAAGCATGACGTAATGGGGGGGTTTATCTCTTTTGTCGAAAATCAGCCGTTTTTGCTCGAACATTAAATGCCTCCAAATGGTATTTATTTCACTTCCCGAGCCCCTGGAAGCATGAAAATCACTTTAAACATGCTAATTTTAGCTCTAACACTGATGATCCACCTACAAATGTGAACTGACGTTCAAAAATAAAACATTTGAAAACGGACCATTTTCCACATTTCTGAAGCATGACGTAATGGGGGGGTTTATCTCTTTTGTCGAAAATCAGCCGTTTTTGCTCGAACATTAAATGCCTCCAAATGGTATTTAATTAACTTCCCGGGGTGAAGAAACCCTTTTTGAGAACTCAGAGTGAGTAAATTGGCCATTTTCATGCACTTTTAACCATTCCATAAATCTTGTGTTTTGGGCCCCTGGAAGCATGAAAATCACTTTAAACATGCTAATTTTAGCTCTAACACTGATGATACACCTACAAATGTGAACTGACGTTCAAAAATAAAACATTTGAAAACGGACCATTTTCCACATTTCTGAAGCATGACGTAATGGGGGGGTGTTATCTCTTTTGTCGAAAATCAGCCGTTTTTGCTCGAACATTAAATGCCTCCAAATGGTATTTATTTCACTTCCCGAGCCCCTGGAAGCATGAAAATCACTTTAAACATGCTAATTTTAGCTCTAACACTGATGATCCACCTACAAATGTGAACTGACGTTCAAAAATAAAACATTTGAAAACGGACCATTTTCCACATTTCTGAAGCATGACGTAATGGGGGGGTGTTATCTCTTTTGTCGAAAATCAGCCGTTTTTGCTCGAACATTAAATGCCTCCAAATGGTATTTATTTCACTTCCCGAGCCCCTGGAAGCATGAAAATCACTTTAAACATGCTAATTTTAGCTCTAACACTGATGATCCACCTACAAATGTGAACTGACGTTCAAAAATAAAACATTTGAAAACGGACCATTTTCCACATTTCTGAAGCATGACGTAATGGGGGGGTGTTATCTCTTTTGTCGAAAATCAGCCGTTTTTGCTCGAACATTAAATGCCTCCAAATGGTATTTATTTCACTTCCCGAGCCCCTGGAAGCATGAAAATCACTTTAAACATGCTAATTTTAGCTCTAACACTGATGATCCACTTACAAATGTGAACTGACGTTCAAAAATAAAACATTTGAAAACGGACCATTTTCCACATTTCTGAAGCATGACGTAATGGGGGGGTGTTATCTCTTTTGTCGAAAATCAGCCGTTTTTGCTCGAACATTAAATGCCTCCAAATGGTATTTATTTCACTTCCCGAGCCCCTGGAAGCATGAAAATCACTTTAAACATGCTAATTTTAGCTCTAACACTGATGATCCACCTACAAATGTGAACTGACGTTCAAAAATAAAACATTTGAAAACGGACCATTTTCCACATTTCTGAAGCATGACGTAATGGGGGGGTGTTATCTCTTTTGTCGAAAATCAGCCGTTTTTGCTCGAACATTAAATGCCTCCAAATGGTATTTATTTCACTTCCCGGGGTGAAGAAACCCTTTTTGAGAACTCAGAGTGAGTAAATAGGCCATTTTCATGCACTTTTAACCATTCCATAAATCTTGTGTTTTGGGCCCCTGGAAGCATGAAAATCACTTTAAACATGCTAATTTTAGCTCTAACACTGATGATCCACCTACAAATGTGAACTGACGTTCAAAAATAAAACATTTGAAAACGGACCATTTTCCACATTTCTGAAGCATGACGTAATGGGGGGGTGTTATCTCTTTTGTCGAAAATCAGCCGTTTTTGCTCGAACATTAAATGCCTCCAAATGGTATTTAATTAACTTCCCGAGCCCCTGGAAGCATGAAAATCACTTTAAACATGCTAATTTTAGCTCTAACACTGATGATCCACCTACAAATGTGAACTGACGTTCAAAAATAAAACATTTGAAAACGGACCATTTTCCACATTTCTGAAGCATGACGTAATGGGGGGGGGTGTTATCTCTTTTGTCGAAAATCAGCCGTTTTTGCTCGAACATTAAATGCCTCCAAATGGTATTTAATTAACTTCCCGGGGTGAAAAAACCCTTTTTGAGAACTCAGAGTGAGTAAATTGGCCATTTTCATGCACTTTTAACCATTCCATAAATCTTGTGTTTTGGGCCCCTGGAAGCATGAAAATCACTTTAAACATGCTAATTTTAGCTCTAACACTGATGATCCACCTACAAATGTGAAATGACGTTCAAAAATAAAACATTTGAAAACGGACCATTTTCCACATTTCTGAAGCATGACGTAATGGGGGGGGTGTTATCTCTTTTGTCGAAAATCGGCCGTTTTTGCTCGAACATTAAATGCCTCCAAATGATATTTATTTCACTTCCCGAGCCCCTGGAAGCATGAAAATCACTTTAAACATGCTAATTTTAGCTCTAACACTGATGATCCACCTACAAATGTGAACTGACGTTCAAAAATAAAACATTTGAAAACGGACCATTTTCCACATTTCTGAAGCATGACGTAATGGGGGGGTGTTATCTCTTTTGTCGAAAATCAGCCGTTTTTGCTCGAACATTAAATGCCTCCAAATGGTATTTATTTCACTTCCCGAGCCCCTGGAAGCATGAAAATCACTTTAAACATGCTAATTTTAGCTCTAACACTGATGATCCACCTACAAATGTGAACTGACGTTCAAAAATAAAACATTTGAAAACGGACCATTTTCCACATTTCTGAAGCATGACGTAATGGGGGGGTTTATCTCTTTTGTCGAAAATCAGCCGTTTTTGCTCGAACATTAAATGCCTCCAAATGGTATTTATTTCACTTCCCGAGCCCCTGGAAGCATGAAAATCACTTTAAACATGCTAATTTTAGCTCTAACACTGATGATCCACCTACAAATGTGAACTGACGTTCAAAAATAAAACATTTGAAAACGGACCATTTTCCACATTTCTGAAGCATGACGTAATGGGGGGGTTTATCTCTTTTGTCGAAAATCAGCCGTTTTTGCTCGAACATTAAATGCCTCCAAATGGTATTTAATTAACTTCCCGGGGTGAAGAAACCCTTTTTGAGAACTCAGAGTGAGTAAATTGGCCATTTTCATGCACTTTTAACCATTCCATAAATCTTGTGTTTTGGGCCCCTGGAAGCATGAAAATCACTTTAAACATGCTAATTTTAGCTCTAACACTGATGATACACCTACAAATGTGAACTGACGTTCAAAAATAAAACATTTGAAAACGGACCATTTTCCACATTTCTGAAGCATGACGTAATGGGGGGGTGTTATCTCTTTTGTCGAAAATCAGCCGTTTTTGCTCGAACATTAAATGCCTCCAAATGGTATTTATTTCACTTCCCGAGCCCCTGGAAGCATGAAAATCACTTTAAACATGCTAATTTTAGCTCTAACACTGATGATCCACCTACAAATGTGAACTGACGTTCAAAAATAAAACATTTGAAAACGGACCATTTTCCACATTTCTGAAGCATGACGTAATGGGGGGGTGTTATCTCTTTTGTCGAAAATCAGCCGTTTTTGCTCGAACATTAAATGCCTCCAAATGGTATTTATTTCACTTCCCGAGCCCCTGGAAGCATGAAAATCACTTTAAACATGCTAATTTTAGCTCTAACACTGATGATCCACCTACAAATGTGAACTGACGTTCAAAAATAAAACATTTGAAAACGGACCATTTTCCACATTTCTGAAGCATGACGTAATGGGGGGGTTTATCTCTTTTGTCGAAAATCAGCCGTTTTTGCTCGAACATTAAATGCCTCCAAATGGTATTTAATTAACTTCCCGGGGTGAAGAAACCCTTTTTGAGAACTCAGAGTGAGTAAATTGGCCATTTTCATGCACTTTTAACCATTCCATAAATCTTGTGTTTTGGGCCCCTGGAAGCATGAAAATCACTTTAAACATGCTAATTTTAGCTCTAACACTGATGATACACCTACAAATGTGAACTGACGTTCAAAAATAAAACATTTGAAAACGGACCATTTTCCACATTTCTGAAGCATGACGTAATGGGGGGGTGTTATCTCTTTTGTCGAAAATCAGCCGTTTTTGCTCGAACATTAAATGCCTCCAAATGGTATTTATTTCACTTCCCGAGCCCCTGGAAGCATGAAAATCACTTTAAACATGCTAATTTTAGCTCTAACACTGATGATCCACCTACAAATGTGAACTGACGTTCAAAAATAAAACATTTGAAAACGGACCATTTTCCACATTTCTGAAGCATGACGTAATGGGGGGGTGTTATCTCTTTTGTCGAAAATCAGCCGTTTTTGCTCGAACATTAAATGCCTCCAAATGGTATTTATTTCACTTCCCGAGCCCCTGGAAGCATGAAAATCACTTTAAACATGCTAATTTTAGCTCTAACACTGATGATCCACCTACAAATGTGAACTGACGTTCAAAAATAAAACATTTGAAAACGGACCATTTTCCACATTTCTGAAGCATGACGTAATGGGGGGGTGTTATCTCTTTTGTCGAAAATCAGCCGTTTTTGCTCGAACATTAAATGCCTCCAAATGGTATTTATTTCACTTCCCGAGCCCCTGGAAGCATGAAAATCACTTTAAACATGCTAATTTTAGCTCTAACACTGATGATCCACCTACAAATGTGAACTGACGTTCAAAAATAAAACATTTGAAAACGGACCATTTTCCACATTTCTGAAGCATGACGTAATGGGGGGGTTTATCTCTTTTGTCGAAAATCAGCCGTTTTTGCTCGAACATTAAATGCCTCCAAATGGTATTTAATTAACTTCCCGGGGTGAAGAAACCCTTTTTGAGAACCTCAGAGTGAGTAAATTGGCCATTTTCATGCACTTTTAACCATTCCATAAATCTTGTGTTTTCGGCCCCTGGAAGCATGAAAATCACTTTAAACATGCTAATTTTAGCTCTAACACTGATGATCCACCTACAAATGTGAACTGACGTTCAAAAATAAAACATTTGAAAACGGACCATTTTCCACATTTCTGAAGCATGACGTAATGGGGGGGTGTTATCTCTTTTGTCGAAAATCAGCCGTTTTTGCTCGAACATTAAATGCCTCCAAATGGTATTTATTTCACTTCCCGGGGTGAAGAAACCCTTTTTGAGAACTCAGAGTGAGTAAATTGGCCATTTTCATGCACTTTTAACCATTCCATAAATCTTGTGTTTTGGGCCCCTGGAAGCATGAAAATCACTTTAAACATGCTAATTTTAGCTCTAACACTGATGATCCACCTACAAATGTGAACTGACGTTCAAAAATAAAACATTTGAAAACAGACCATTTTCCACATTTCTGAAGCATGACGTAATGGGGGGGTGTTATCTCTTTTGTCGAAAATCAGCCGTTTTTGCTCGAACATTAAATGCCTCCAAATGGTATTTAATTAACTTCCCGAGCCCCTGGAAGCATGAAAATCACTTTAAACATGCTAATTTTAGCTCTAACACTGATGATCCACCTACAAATGTGAACTGACGTTCAAAAATAAAACATTTGAAAACGGACCATTTTCCACATTTCTGAAGCATGACGTAATGGGGGGGGTGTTATCTCTTTTGTCGAAAATCAGCCGTTTTTGCTCGAACATTAAATGCCTCCAAATGGTATTTAATTAACTTCCCGGGGTGAAGAAACCCTTTTTGAGAACTCAGAGTGAGTAAATTGGCCATTTTCATGCACTTTTAACCATTCCATAAATCTTGTGTTTTGGGCCCCTGGAAGCATGAAAATCACTTTAAACATGCTAATTTTAGCTCTAACACTGATGATCCACCTACAAATGTGAAATGACGTTCAAAAATAAAACATTTGAAAACGGACCATTTTCCACATTTCTGAAGCATGACGTAATGGGGGGGTGTTATCTCTTTTGTCGAAAATCAGCCGTTTTTGCTCGAACATTAAATGCCTCCAAATGGTATTTATTTCACTTCCCGAGCCCCTGGAAGCATGAAAATCACTTTAAACATGCTAATTTTAGCTCTAACACTGATGATCCACCTACAAATGTGAACTGACGTTCAAAAATAAAACATTTGAAAACGGACCATTTTCCACATTTCTGAAGCATGACGTAATGGGGGGGTGTTATCTCTTTTGTCGAAAATCAGCCGTTTTTGCTCGAACATTAAATGCCTCCAAATGGTATTTATTTCACTTCCCGAGCCCCTGGAAGCATGAAAATCACTTTAAACATGCTAATTTTAGCTCTAACACTGATGATCCACCTACAAATGTGAACTGACGTTCAAAAATAAAACATTTGAAAACGGACCATTTTCCACATTTCTGAAGCATGACGTAATGGGGGGGTGTCATCTCTTTTGTCGAAAATCAGCCGTTTTTGCTCGAACATTAAATGCCTCCAAATGGTATTTATTTCACTTCCCGAGCCCCTGGAAGCATGAAAATCACTTTAAACATGCTAATTTTAGCTCTAACACTGATGATCCACCTACAAATGTGAACTGACGTTCAAAAATAAAACATTTGAAAACGGACCATTTTCCACATTTCTGAAGCATGACGTAATGGGGGGGTGTTATCTCTTTTGTCGAAAATCAGCCGTTTTTGCTCGAACATTAAATGCCTCCAAATGGTATTTAATTAACTTCCCGAGCCCCTGGAAGCATGAAAATCACTTTAAACATGCTAATTTTAGCTCTAACACTGATGATCCACCTACAAATGTGAACTGACGTTCAAAAATAAAACATTTGAAAACGGACCATTTTCCACATTTCTGAAGCATGACGTAATGGGGGGGGTGTTATCTCTTTTGTCGAAAATCAGCCGTTTTTGCTCGAACATTAAATGCCTCCAAATGGTATTTAATTAACTTCCCGGGGTGAAGAAACCCTTTTTGAGAACTCAGAGTGAGTAAATTGGCCATTTTCATGCACTTTTAACCATTCCATAAATCTTGTGTTTTGGGCCCCTGGAAGCATGAAAATCACTTTAAACATGCTAATTTTAGCTCTAACACTGATGATCCACCTACAAATGTGAAATGACGTTCAAAAATAAAACATTTGAAAACGGACCATTTTCCACATTTCTGAAGCATGACGTAATGGGGGGGGTGTTATCTCTTTTGTCGAAAATCAGCCGTTTTTGCTCGAACATTAAATGCCTCCAAATGATATTTATTTCACTTCCCGAGCCTCTGGAAGCATGAAAATCACTTTAAACATGCTAATTTTAGCTCTAACACTGATGATCCACCTACAAATGTGAACTGACGTTCAAAAATAAAACATTTGAAAACGGACCATTTTCCACATTTCTGAAGCATGACGTAATGGGGGGGTGTTATCTCTTTTGTCGAAAATCAGCCGTTTTTGCTCGAACATTAAATGCCTCCAAATGGTATTTATTTCACTTCCCGAGCCCCTGGAAGCATGAAAATCACTTTAAACATGCTAATTTTAGCTCTAACACTGATGATCCACCTACAAATGTGAACTGACGTTCAAAAATAAAACATTTGAAAACGGACCATTTTCCACATTTCTGAAGCATGACGTAATGGGGGGGTTTATCTCTTTTGTCGAAAATCAGCCGTTTTTGCTCGAACATTAAATGCCTCCAAATGGTATTTATTTCACTTCCCGAGCCCCTGGAAGCATGAAAATCACTTTAAACATGCTAATTTTAGCTCTAACACTGATGATCCACCTACAAATGTGAACTGACGTTCAAAAATAAAACATTTGAAAACGGACCATTTTCCACATTTCTGAAGCATGACGTAATGGGGGGGTTTATCTCTTTTGTCGAAAATCAGCCGTTTTTGCTCGAACATTAAATGCCTCCAAATGGTATTTAATTAACTTCCCGGGGTGAAGAAACCCTTTTTGAGAACTCAGAGTGAGTAAATTGGCCATTTTCATGCACTTTTAACCATTCCATAAATCTTGTGTTTTGGGCCCCTGGAAGCATGAAAATCACTTTAAACATGCTAATTTTAGCTCTAACACTGATGATACACCTACAAATGTGAACTGACGTTCAAAAATAAAACATTTGAAAACGGACCATTTTCCACATTTCTGAAGCATGACGTAATGGGGGGGTGTTATCTCTTTTGTCGAAAATCAGCCGTTTTTGCTCGAACATTAAATGCCTCCAAATGGTATTTATTTCACTTCCCGAGCCCCTGGAAGCATGAAAATCACTTTAAACATGCTAATTTTAGCTCTAACACTGATGATCCACCTACAAATGTGAACTGACGTTCAAAAATAAAACATTTGAAAACGGACCATTTTCCACATTTCTGAAGCATGACGTAATGGGGGGGTGTTATCTCTTTTGTCGAAAATCAGCCGTTTTTGCTCGAACATTAAATGCCTCCAAATGGTATTTATTTCACTTCCCGAGCCCCTGGAAGCATGAAAATCACTTTAAACATGCTAATTTTAGCTCTAACACTGATGATCCACCTACAAATGTGAACTGACGTTCAAAAATAAAACATTTGAAAACGGACCATTTTCCACATTTCTGAAGCATGACGTAATGGGGGGGTTTATCTCTTTTGTCGAAAATCAGCCGTTTTTGCTCGAACATTAAATGCCTCCAAATGGTATTTAATTAACTTCCCGGGGTGAAGAAACCCTTTTTGAGAACTCAGAGTGAGTAAATTGGCCATTTTCATGCACTTTTAACCATTCCATAAATCTTGTGTTTTGGGCCCCTGGAAGCATGAAAATCACTTTAAACATGCTAATTTTAGCTCTAACACTGATGATACACCTACAAATGTGAACTGACGTTCAAAAATAAAACATTTGAAAACGGACCATTTTCCACATTTCTGAAGCATGACGTAATGGGGGGGTGTTATCTCTTTTGTCGAAAATCAGCCGTTTTTGCTCGAACATTAAATGCCTCCAAATGGTATTTATTTCACTTCCCGAGCCCCTGGAAGCATGAAAATCACTTTAAACATGCTAATTTTAGCTCTAACACTGATGATCCACCTACAAATGTGAACTGACGTTCAAAAATAAAACATTTGAAAACGGACCATTTTCCACATTTCTGAAGCATGACGTAATGGGGGGGTGTTATCTCTTTTGTCGAAAATCAGCCGTTTTTGCTCGAACATTAAATGCCTCCAAATGGTATTTATTTCACTTCCCGAGCCCCTGGAAGCATGAAAATCACTTTAAACATGCTAATTTTAGCTCTAACACTGATGATCCACCTACAAATGTGAACTGACGTTCAAAAATAAAACATTTGAAAACGGACCATTTTCCACATTTCTGAAGCATGACGTAATGGGGGGGTGTTATCTCTTTTGTCGAAAATCAGCCGTTTTTGCTCGAACATTAAATGCCTCCAAATGGTATTTATTTCACTTCCCGAGCCCCTGGAAGCATGAAAATCACTTTAAACATGCTAATTTTAGCTCTAACACTGATGATCCACCTACAAATGTGAACTGACGTTCAAAAATAAAACATTTGAAAACGGACCATTTTCCACATTTCTGAAGCATGACGTAATGGGGGGGTTTATCTCTTTTGTCGAAAATCAGCCGTTTTTGCTCGAACATTAAATGCCTCCAAATGGTATTTAATTAACTTCCCGGGGTGAAGAAACCCTTTTTGAGAACCTCAGAGTGAGTAAATTGGCCATTTTCATGCACTTTTAACCATTCCATAAATCTTGTGTTTTGGGCCCCTGGAAGCATGAAAATCACTTTAAACATGCTAATTTTAGCTCTAACACTGATGATCCACCTACAAATGTGAACTGACGTTCAAAAATAAAACATTTGAAAACGGACCATTTTCCACATTTCTGAAGCATGACGTAATGGGGGGGTGTTATCTCTTTTGTCGAAAATCAGCCGTTTTTGCTCGAACATTAAATGCCTCCAAATGGTATTTATTTCACTTCCCGGGGTGAAGAAACCCTTTTTGAGAACTCAGAGTGAGTAAATTGGCCATTTTCATGCACTTTTAACCATTCCATAAATCTTGTGTTTTGGGCCCCTGGAAGCATGAAAATCACTTTAAACATGCTAATTTTAGCTCTAACACTGATGATCCACCTACAAATGTGAACTGACGTTCAAAAATAAAACATTTGAAAACAGACCATTTTCCACATTTCTGAAGCATGACGTAATGGGGGGGTGTTATCTCTTTTGTCGAAAATCAGCCGTTTTTGCTCGAACATTAAATGCCTCCAAATGGTATTTAATTAACTTCCCGAGCCCCTGGAAGCATGAAAATCACTTTAAACATGCTAATTTTAGCTCTAACACTGATGATCCACCTACAAATGTGAACTGACGTTCAAAAATAAAACATTTGAAAACGGACCATTTTCCACATTTCTGAAGCATGACGTAATGGGGGGGGTGTTATCTCTTTTGTCGAAAATCAGCCGTTTTTGCTCGAACATTAAATGCCTCCAAATGGTATTTAATTAACTTCCCGGGGTGAAGAAACCCTTTTTGAGAACTCAGAGTGAGTAAATTGGCCATTTTCATGCACTTTTAACCATTCCATAAATCTTGTGTTTTGGGCCCCTGGAAGCATGAAAATCACTTTAAACATGCTAATTTTAGCTCTAACACTGATGATCCACCTACAAATGTGAAATGACGTTCAAAAATAAAACATTTGAAAACGGACCATTTTCCACATTTCTGAAGCATGACGTAATGGGGGGGTGTTATCTCTTTTGTCGAAAATCAGCCGTTTTTGCTCGAACATTAAATGCCTCCAAATGGTATTTATTTCACTTCCCGAGCCCCTGGAAGCATGAAAATCACTTTAAACATGCTAATTTTAGCTCTAACACTGATGATCCACCTACAAATGTGAACTGACGTTCAAAAATAAAACATTTGAAAACGGACCATTTTCCACATTTCTGAAGCATGACGTAATGGGGGGGTGTTATCTCTTTTGTCGAAAATCAGCCGTTTTTGCTCGAACATTAAATGCCTCCAAATGGTATTTATTTCACTTCCCGAGCCCCTGGAAGCATGAAAATCACTTTAAACATGCTAATTTTAGCTCTAACACTGATGATCCACCTACAAATGTGAACTGACGTTCAAAAATAAAACATTTGAAAACGGACCATTTTCCACATTTCTGAAGCATGACGTAATGGGGGGGTGTTATCTCTTTTGTCGAAAATCAGCCGTTTTTGCTCGAACATTAAATGCCTCCAAATGGTATTTATTTCACTTCCCGAGCCCCTGGAAGCATGAAAATCACTTTAAACATGCTAATTTTAGCTCTAACACTGATGATCCACCTACAAATGTGAACTGACGTTCAAAAATAAAACATTTGAAAACGGACCATTTTCCACATTTCTGAAGCATGACGTAATGGGGGGGTGTTATCTCTTTTGTCGAAAATCAGCCGTTTTTGCTCGAACATTAAATGCCTCCAAATGGTATTTAATTAACTTCCCGAGCCCCTGGAAGCATGAAAATCACTTTAAACATGCTAATTTTAGCTCTAACACTGATGATCCACCTACAAATGTGAACTGACGTTCAAAAATAAAACATTTGAAAACGGACCATTTTCCACATTTCTGAAGCATGACGTAATGGGGGGGTGTTATCTCTTTTGTCGAAAATCAGCCGTTTTTGCTCGAACATTAAATGCCTCCAAATGGTATTTAATTAACTTCCCGGGGTGAAGAAACCCTTTTTGAGAACTCAGAGTGAGTAAATTGGCCATTTTCATGCACTTTTAACCATTCCATAAATCTTGTGTTTTGGGCCCCTGGAAGCATGAAAATCACTTTAAACATGCTAATTTTAGCTCTAACACTGATGATCCACCTACAAATGTGAAATGACGTTCAAAAATAAAACATTTGAAAACGGACCATTTTCCACATTTCTGAAGCATGACGTAATGGGGGGGGTGTTATCTCTTTTGTCGAAAATCAGCCGTTTTTGCTCGAACATTAAATGCCTCCAAATGATATTTATTTCACTTCCCGAGCCCCGGGAAGCATGAAAATCACTTTAAACATGCTAATTTTAGCTCTAACACTGATGATCCACCTACAAATGTGAACTGACGTTCAAAAATAAAACATTTGAAAACGGACCATTTTCCACATTTCTGAAGCATGACGTAATGGGGGGGTGTTATCTCTTTTGTCGAAAATCAGCCGTTTTTGCTCGAACATTAAATGCCTCCAAATGGTATTTATTTCACTTCCCGAGCCCCTGGAAGCATGAAAATCACTTTAAACATGCTAATTTTAGCTCTAACACTGATGATCCACCTACAAATGTGAACTGACGTTCAAAAATAAAACATTTGAAAACGGACCATTTTCCACATTTCTGAAACATGACGTAATGGGGGGGTTTATCTCTTTTGTCGAAAATCAGCCGTTTTTGCTCGAACATTAAATGCCTCCAAATGGTATTTATTTCACTTCCCGAGCCCCTGGAAGCATGAAAATCACTTTAAACATGCTAATTTTAGCTCTAACACTGATGATCCACCTACAAATGTGAACTGACGTTCAAAAATAAAACATTTGAAAACGGACCATTTTCCACATTTCTGAAGCATGACGTAATGGGGGGGTTTATCTCTTTTGTCGAAAATCAGCCGTTTTTGCTCGAACATTAAATGCCTCCAAATGGTATTTAATTAACTTCCCGGGGTGAAGAAACCCTTTTTGAGAACTCAGAGTGAGTAAATTGGCCATTTTCATGCACTTTTAACCATTCCATAAATCTTGTGTTTTGGGCCCCTGGAAGCATGAAAATCACTTTAAACATGCTAATTTTAGCTCTAACACTGATGATACACCTACAAATGTGAACTGACGTTCAAAAATAAAACATTTGAAAACGGACCATTTTCCACATTTCTGAAGCATGACGTAATGGGGGGGTGTTATCTCTTTTGTCGAAAATCAGCCGTTTTTGCTCGAACATTAAATGCCTCCAAATGGTATTTATTTCACTTCCCGAGCCCCTGGAAGCATGAAAATCACTTTAAACATGCTAATTTTAGCTCTAACACTGATGATCCACCTACAAATGTGAACTGACGTTCAAAAATAAAACATTTGAAAACGGACCATTTTCCACATTTCTGAAGCATGACGTAATGGGGGGGTGTTATCTCTTTTGTCGAAAATCAGCCGTTTTTGCTCGAACATTAAATGCCTCCAAATGGTATTTATTTCACTTCCCGAGCCCCTGGAAGCATGAAAATCACTTTAAACATGCTAATTTTAGCTCTAACACTGATGATCCACCTACAAATGTGAACTGACGTTCAAAAATAAAACATTTGAAAACGGACCATTTTCCACATTTCTGAAGCATGACGTAATGGGGGGGTGTTATCTCTTTTGTCGAAAATCAGCCGTTTTTGCTCGAACATTAAATGCCTCCAAATGGTATTTATTTCACTTCCCGAGCCCCTGGAAGCATGAAAATCACTTTAAACATGCTAATTTTAGCTCTAACACTGATGATCCACTTACAAATGTGAACTGACGTTCAAAAATAAAACATTTGAAAACGGACCATTTTCCACATTTCTGAAGCATGACGTAATGGGGGGGTGTTATCTCTTTTGTCGAAAATCAGCCGTTTTTGCTCGAACATTAAATGCCTCCAAATGGTATTTATTTCACTTCCCGAGCCCCTGGAAGCATGAAAATCACTTTAAACATGCTAATTTTAGCTCTAACACTGATGATCCACCTACAAATGTGAACTGACGTTCAAAAATAAAACATTTGAAAACGGACCATTTTCCACATTTCTGAAGCATGACGTAATGGGGGGTTTATCTCTTTTGTCGAAAATCAGCCGTTTTTGCTCGAACATTAAATGCCTCCAAATGGTATTTAATTAACTTCCCGGGGTGAAGAAACCCTTTTTGAGAACCTCAGAGTGAGTAAATTGGCCATTTTCATGCACTTTTAACCATTCCATAAATCTTGTGTTTTGGGCCCCTGGAAGCATGAAAATCACTTTAAACATGCTAATTTTAGCTCTAACACTGATGATCCACCTACAAATGTGAACTGACGTTCAAAAATAAAACATTTGAAAACGGACCATTTTCCACATTTCTGAAGCATGACGTAATGGGGGGGTGTTATCTCTTTTGTCGAAAATCAGCCGTTTTTGCTCGAACATTAAATGCCTCCAAATGGTATTTAATTAACTTCCCGAGCCCCTGGAAGCATGAAAATCACTTTAAACATGCTAATTTTAGCTCTAACACTGATGATCCACCTACAAATGTGAACTGACGTTCAAAAATAAAACATTTGAAAACGGACCATTTTCCACATTTCTGAAGCATGACGTAATGGGGGGGGGGTGTTATCTCTTTTGTCGAAAATCAGCCGTTTTTGCTCGAACATTAAATGCCTCCAAATGGTATTTAATTAACTTCCCGGGGTGAAGAAACCCTTTTTGAGAACTCAGAGTGAGTAAATTGGCCATTTTCATGCACTTTTAACCATTCCATAAATCTTGTGTTTTGGGCCCCTGGAAGCATGAAAATCACTTTAAACATGCTAATTTTAGCTCTAACACTGATGATCCACCTACAAATGTGAAATGACGTTCAAAAATAAAACATTTGAAAACGGACCATTTTCCACATTTCTGAAGCATGACGTAATGGGGGGGGTGTTATCTCTTTTGTCGAAAATCAGCCGTTTTTGCTCGAACATTAAATGCCTCCAAATGATATTTATTTCACTTCCCGAGCCCCTGGAAGCATGAAAATCACTTTAAACATGCTAATTTTAGCTCTAACACTGATGATCCACCTACAAATGTGAACTGACGTTCAAAAATAAAACATTTGAAAACGGACCATTTTCCACATTTCTGAAGCATGACGTAATGGGGGGGTGTTATCTCTTTTGTCGAAAATCAGCCGTTTTTGCTCGAACATTAAATGCCTCCAAATGGTATTTATTTCACTTCCCGAGCCCCTGGAAGCATGAAAATCACTTTAAACATGCTAATTTTAGCTCTAACACTGATGATCCACCTACAAATGTGAACTGACGTTCAAAAATAAAACATTTGAAAACGGACCATTCTCCACATTTCTGAAGCATGACGTAATGGGGGGGTTTATCTCTTTTGTCGAAAATCAGCCGTTTTTGCTCGACATTAAATGCCTCCAAATGGTATTTATTTCACTTCCCGAGCCCCTGGAAGCATGAAAATCACTTTAAACATGCTAATTTTAGATCTAACACTGATGATCCACCTACAAATGTGAACTGACGTTCAAAAATAAAACATTTGAAAACGGACCATTTTCCACATTTCTGAAGCATGACGTAATGGGGGCGTTTATCTCTTTTGTCGAAAATCAGCCGTTTTTGCTCGAACATTAAATGCCTCCAAATGGTATTTAATTAACTTCCTGGGGTGAAGAAACCCTTTTTGAGAACTCAGAGTGAGTAAATTGGCCATTTTCATGCACTTTTAACCATTCCATAAATCTTGTGTTTTGGGCCCCTGGAAGCATGAAAATCACTTTAAACATGCTAATTTTAGCTCTAACACTGATGATACACCTACAAATGTGAACTGACGTTCAAAAATAAAACATTTGAAAACGGACCATTTTCCACATTTCTGAAGCATGACGTAATGGGGGGGTGTTATCTCTTTTGTCGAAAATCAGCCGTTTTTGCTCGAACATTAAATGCCTCCAAATGGTATTTATTTCACTTCCCGAGCCCCTGGAAGCATGAAAATCACTTTAAACATGCTAATTTTAGCTCTAACACTGATGATCCACCTACAAATGTGAACTGACGTTCAAAAATAAAACATTTGAAAACGGACCATTTTCCACATTTCTGAAGCATGACGTAATGGGGGGGTGTTATCTCTTTTGTCGAAAATCAGCCGTTTTTGCTCGAACATTAAATGCCTCCAAATGGTATTTATTTCACTTCCCGAGCCCCTGGAAGCATGAAAATCACTTTAAACATGCTAATTTTAGCTCTAACACTGATGATCCACCTACAAATGTGAACTGACGTTCAAAAATAAAACATTTGAAAACGGACCATTTTCCACATTTCTGAAGCATGACGTAATGGGGGGGTTTATCTCTTTTGTCGAAAATCAGCCGTTTTTGCTCGAACATTAAATGCCTCCAAATGGTATTTAATTAACTTCCCGGGGTGAAGAAACCCTTTTTGAGAACTCAGAGTGAGTAAATTGGCCATTTTCATGCACTTTTAACCATTCCATAAATCTTGTGTTTTGGGCCCCTGGAAGCATGAAAATCACTTTAAACATGCTAATTTTAGCTCTAACACTGATGATACACCTACAAATGTGAAATGACGTTCAAAAATAAAACATTTGAAAACGGACCATTTTCCACATTTCTGAAGCATGACGTAATGGGGGGGTGTTATCTCTTTTGTCGAAAATCAGCCGTTTTTGCTCGAACATTAAATGCCTCCAAATGGTATTTATTTCACTTCCCGAGCCCCTGGAAGCATGAAAATCACTTTAAACATGCTAATTTTAGCTCTAACACTGATGATCCACCTACAAATGTGAACTGACGTTCAAAAATAAAACATTTGAAAACGGACCATTTTCCACATTTCTGAAGCATGACGTAATGGGGGGGTGTTATCTCTTTTGTCGAAAATCAGCCGTTTTTGCTCGAACATTAAATGCCTCCAAATGGTATTTATTTCACTTCCCGAGCCCCTGGAAGCATGAAAATCACTTTAAACATGCTAATTTTAGCTCTAACACTGATGATCCACCTACAAATGTGAACTGACGTTCAAAAATAAAACATTTGAAAACGGACCATTTTCCACATTTCTGAAGCATGACGTAATGGGGGGGTGTTATCTCTTTTGTCGAAAATCAGCCGTTTTTGCTCGAACATTAAATGCCTCCAAATGGTATTTATTTCACTTCCCGAGCCCCTGGAAGCATGAAAATCACTTTAAACATGCTAATTTTAGCTCTAACACTGATGATCCACCTACAAATGTGAACTGACGTTCAAAAATAAAACATTTGAAAACGGACCATTTTCCACATTTCTGAAGCATGACGTAATGGGGGGGTTTATCTCTTTTGTCGAAAATCAGCCGTTTTTGCTCGAACATTAAATGCCTCCAAATGGTATTTAATTAACTTCCCGGGGTGAAGAAACCCTTTTTGAGAACCTCAGAGTGAGTAAATTGGCCATTTTCATGCACTTTTAACCATTCCATAAATCTTGTGTTTTGGGCCCCTGGAAGCATGAAAATCACTTTAAACATGCTAATTTTAGCTCTAACACTGATGATCCACCTACAAATGTGAACTGACGTTCAAAAATAAAACATTTGAAAACGGACCATTTTCCACATTTCTGAAGCATGACGTAATGGGGGGGGTGTTATCTCTTTTGTCGAAAATCAGCCGTTTTTGCTCGAACATTAAATGCCTCCAAATGGTATTTAATTAACTTCCCGGGGTGAAGAAACCCTTTTTGAGAACTCAGAGTGAGTAAATTGGCCATTTTCATGCACTTTTAACCATTCCATAAATCTTGTGTTTTGGGCCCCTGGAAGCATGAAAATCACTTTAAACATGCTAATTTTAGCTCTAACACTGATGATCCACCTACAAATGTGAACTGACGTTCAAAAATAAAACATTTGAAAACGGACCATTTTCCACATTTCTGAAGCATGACGTAATGGGGGGGGTGTTATCTCTTTTGTCGAAAATCAGCCGTTTTTGCTCGAACATTAAATGCCTCCAAATGGTATTTAATTAACTTCCCGGGGTGAAGAAACCCTTTTTGAGAACTCAGAGTGAGTAAATTGGCCATTTTCATGCACTTTTAACCATTCCATAAATCTTGTGTTTTGGGCCCCTGGAAGCATGAAAATCACTTTAAACATGCTAATTTTAGCTCTAACACTGATGATCCACCTACAAATGTGAAATGACGTTCAAAAATAAAACATTTGAAAACGGACCATTTTCCACATTTCTGAAGCATGACGTAATGGGGGGGTGTTATCTCTTTTGTCGAAAATCAGCCGTTTTTGCTCGAACATTAAATGCCTCCAAATGGTATTTATTTCACTTCCCGAGCCCCTGGAAGCATGAAAATCACTTTAAACATGCTAATTTTAGCTCTAACACTGATGATCCACCTACAAATGTGAACTGACGTTCAAAAATAAAACATTTGAAAACGGACCATTTTCCACATTTCTGAAGCATGACGTAATGGGGGGGTGTTATCTCTTTTGTCGAAAATCAGCCGTTTTTGCTCGAACATTAAATGCCTCCAAATTGTATTTATTTCACTTCCCGAGCCCCTGGAAGCATAAAAATCACTTTAAACATGCTAATTTTAGCTCTAACACTGATGATCCACCTACAAATGTGAACTGACGTTCAAAAATAAAACATTTGAAAACGGACCATTTTCCACATTTCTGAAGCATGACGTAATGGGGGGGTGTTATCTCTTTTGTCGAAAATCAGCCGTTTTTGCTCGAACATTAAATGCCTCCAAATGGTATTTATTTCACTTCCCGAGCCCCTGGAAGCATGAAAATCACTTTAAACATGCTAATTTTAGCTCTAACACTGATGATCCACCTACAAATGTGAACTGACGTTCAAAAATAAAACATTTGAAAACGGACCATTTTCCACATTTCTGAAGCATGACGTAATGGGGGGGTGTTATCTCTTTTGTCGAAAATCAGCCGTTTTTGCTCGAACATTAAATGCCTCCAAATGGTATTTATTTCACTTCCCGAGCCCCTGGAAGCATGAAAATCACTTTAAACATGCTAATTTTAGCTCTAACACTGATGATCCACCTACAAATGTGAACTGACGTTCAAAAATAAAACATTTGAAAACGGACCATTTTCCACATTTCTGAAGCATGACGTAATGGGGGGGTGTTATCTCTTTTGTCGAAAATCAGCCGTTTTTGCTCGAACATTAAATGCCTCCAAATGGTATTTATTTCACTTCCCGAGCCCCTGGAAGCATGAAAATCACTTTAAACATGCTAATTTTAGCTCTAACACTGATGATCCACCTACAAATGTGAACTGACGTTCAAAAATAAAACATTTGAAAACGGACCATTTTCCACATTTCTGAAGCATGACGTAATGGGGGGGTTTATCTTTTTTGTCGAAAATCAGCCGTTTTTGCTCGAACATTAAATGCCTCCAAATGGTATTTAATTAACTTCCCGGGGTGAAGAAACCCTTTTTGAGAACTCAGAGTGAGTAAATTGGCCATTTTCATGCACTTTTAACCATTCCATAAATCTTGTGTTTTGGGCCCCTGGAAGCATGAAAATCACTTTAAACATGCTAATTTTAGCTCTAACACTGATGATACACCTACAAATGTGAACTGACGTTCAAAAATAAAACATTTGAAAACGGACCATTTTCCACATTTCTGAAGCATGACGTAATGGGGGGGTGTTATCTCTTTTGTCGAAAATCAGCCGTTTTTGCTCGAACATTAAATGCCTCCAAATGGTATTTATTTCACTTCCCGAGCCCCTGGAAGCATGAAAATCACTTTAAACATGCTAATTTTAGCTCTAACACTGATGATCCACCTACAAATGTGAACTGACGTTCAAAAATAAAACATTTGAAAACGGACCATTTTCCACATTTCTGAAGCATGACGTAATGGGGGGGTGTTATCTCTTTTGTCGAAAATCAGCCGTTTTTGCTCGAACATTAAATGCCTCCAAATGGTATTTATTTCACTTCCCGAGCCCCTGGAAGCATGAAAATCACTTTAAACATGCTAATTTTAGCTCTAACACTGATGATCCACCTACAAATGTGAACTGACGTTCAGAAATAAAACATTTGAAAACGGACCATTTTCCACATTTCTGAAGCATGACGTAATGGGGGGGTGTTATCTCTTTTGTCGAAAATCAGCCGTTTTTACTCGAACATTAAATGCCTCCAAATGGTATTTATTTCACTTCCCGAGCCCCTGGAAGCATGAAAATCACTTTAAACATGCTAATTTTAGCTCTAACACTGATGATCCACCTACAAATGTGAACTGACGTTCAAAAATAAAACATTTGAAAACGGACCATTTTCCACATTTCTGAAGCATGACGTAATGGGGGGGTTTATCTCTTTTGTCGAAAATCAGCCGTTTTTGCTCGAACATTAAATGCCTCCAAATTGTATTTAATTAACTTCCCGGGGTGAAGAAACCCTTTTTGAGAACTCAGAGTGAGTAAATTGGCCATTTTCATGCACTTTTAACCATTCCATAAATCTTGTGTTTTGGGCCCCTGGAAGCATGAAAATCACTTTAAACATGCTAATTTTAGCTCTAACACTGATGATCCACCTACAAATGTGAACTGACGTTCAAAAATAAAACATTTGAAAACGGACCATTTTCCACATTTCTGAAGCATGACGTAATGGGGGGTGTTATCTCTTTTGTCGAAAATCAGCCGTTTTTGCTCGAACATTAAATGCCTCCAAATGGTATTTATTTCACTTCCCGGGGTGAAGAAACCCTTTTTGAGAACTCAGAGTGAGTAAATTGGCCATTTTCATGCACTTTTAACCATTCCATAAATCTTGTGTTTTGGGCCCCTGGAAGCATGAAAATCACTTTAAACATGCTAATTTTAGCTCTAACACTGATGATCCACCTACAAATGTGAACTGACGTTCAAAAATAAAACATTTGAAAACGGACCATTTTCCACATTTCTGAAGCATGACGTAATGGGGGGGTGTTATCTCTTTTGTCGAAAATCAGCCGTTTTTGCTCGAACATTAAATGCCTCCAAATGGTATTTAATTAACTTCCCGAGCCCCTGGAAGCATGAAAATCACTTTAAACATGCTAATTTTAGCTCTAACACTGATGATCCACCTACAAATGTGAACTGACGTTCAAAAATAAAACATTTGAAAACGGACCATTTTCCACATTTCTGAAGCATGACGTAATGGGGGGGTTTATCTCTTTTGTCGAAAATCAGCCGTTTTTGCTCGAACATTAAATGCCTCCAAATGGTATTTAATTAACTTCCCGGGGTGAAGAAACCCTTTTTGAGAACTCAGAGTGAGTAAATTGGCCATTTTCATGCACTTTTAACCATTCCATAAATCTTGTGTTTTGGGCCCCTGGAAGCATGAAAATCACTTTAAACATGCTAATTTTAGCTCTAACACTGATGATACACCTACAAATGTGAACTGACGTTCAAAAATAAAACATTTGAAAACGGACCATTTTCCACATTTCTGAAGCATGACGTAATGGGGGGGTGTTATCTCTTTTGTCGAAAATCAGCCGTTTTTGCTCGAACATTAAATGCCTCCAAATGGTATTTATTTCACTTCCCGAGCCCCTGGAAGCATGAAAATCACTTTAAACATGCTAATTTTAGCTCTAACACTGATGATCCACCTACAAATGTGAACTGACGTTCAAAAATAAAACATTTGAAAACGGACCATTTTCCACATTTCTGAAGCATGACGTAATGGGGGGGTGTTATCTCTTTTGTCGAAAATCAGCCGTTTTTGCTCGAACATTAAATGCCTCCAAATGGTATTTATTTCACTTCCCGAGCCCCTGGAAGCATGAAAATCACTTTAAACATGCTAATTTTAGCTCTAACACTGATGATCCACCTACAAATGTGAACTGACGTTCAAAAATAAAACATTTGAAAACGGACCATTTTCCACATTTCTGAAGCATGACGTAATGGGGGGGTGTTATCTCTTTTGTCGAAAATCAGCCGTTTTTGCTCGAACATTAAATGCCTCCAAATGGTATTTATTTCACTTCCCGAGCCCCTGGAAGCATGAAAATCACTTTAAACATGCTAATTTTAGCTCTAACACTGATGATCCACCTACAAATGTGAACTGACGTTCAAAAATAAAACATTTGAAAACGGACCATTTTCCACATTTCTGAAGCATGACGTAATGGGGGGGTTTATCTCTTTTGTCGAAAATCAGCCGTTTTTGCTCGAACATTAAATGCCTCCAAATGGTATTTAATTAACTTCCCGGGGTGAAGAAACCCTTTTTGAGAACCTCAGAGTGAGTAAATTGGCCATTTTCATGCACTTTTAACCATTCCATAAATCTTGTGTTTTGGGCCCCTGGAAGCATGAAAATCACTTTAAACATGCTAATTTTAGCTCTAACACTGATGATCCACCTACAAATGTGAACTGACGTTCAAAAATAAAACATTTGAAAACGGACCATTTTCCACATTTCTGAAGCATGACGTAATGGGGGGGTGTTATCTCTTTTGTTGAAAATCAGCCGTTTTTGCTCGAACATTAAATGCCTCCAAATGGTATTTATTTCACTTCCCGGGGTGAAGAAACCCTTTTTGAGAACTCAGAGTGAGTAAATTGGCCATTTTCATGCACTTTTAACCATTCCATAAATCTTGTGTTTTGGGCCCCTGGAAGCATGAAAATCACTTTAAACATGCTAATTTTAGCTCTAACACTGATGATCCACCTACAAATGTAAACTGACGTTCAAAAATAAAACATTTGAAAACAGACCATTTTCCACATTTCTGAAGCATGACGTAATGGGGGGGTGTTATCTCTTTTGTCGAAAATCAGCCGTTTTTGCTCGAACATTAAATGCCTCCAAATGGTATTTAATTAACTTCCCGAGCCCCTGGAAGCATGAAAATCACTTTAAACATGCTAATTTTAGCTCTAACACTGATGATCCACCTACAAATGTGAACTGACGTTCAAAAATAAAACATTTGAAAACGGACCATTTTCCACATTTCTGAAGCATGACGTAATGGGGGGGGTGTTATCTCTTTTGTCGAAAATCAGCCGTTTTTGCTCGAACATTAAATGCCTCCAAATGGTATTTAATTAACTTCCCGGGGTGAAGAAACCCTTTTTGAGAACTCAGAGTGAGTAAATTGGCCATTTTCATGCACTTTTAACCATTCCATAAATCTTGTGTTTTGGGCCCCTGGAAGCATGAAAATCACTTTAAACATGCTAATTTTAGCTCTAACACTGATGATCCACCTACAAATGTGAAATGACGTTCAAAAATAAAACATTTGAAAACGGACCATTTTCCACATTTCTGAAGCATGACGTAATGGGGGGGTGTTATCTCTTTTGTCGAAAATCAGCCGTTTTTGCTCGAACATTAAATGCCTCCAAATGGTATTTATTTCACTTCCCGAGCCCCTGGAAGCATGAAAATCACTTTAAACATGCTAATTTTAGCTCTAACACTGATGATCCACCTACAAATGTGAACTGACGTTCAAAAATAAAACATTTGAAAACGGACCATTTTCCACATTTCTGAAGCATGACGTAATGGGGGGGTGTTATCTCTTTTGTCGAAAATCAGCCGTTTTTGCTCGAACATTAAATGCCTCCAAATGGTATTTATTTCACTTCCCGAGCCCCTGGAAGCATGAAAATCACTTTAAACATGCTAATTTTAGCTCTAACACTGATGATCCACCTACAAATGTGAACTGACGTTCAAAAATAAAACATTTGAAAACGGACCATTTTCCACATTTCTGAAGCATGACGTAATGGGGGGGGGTGTTATCTCTTTTGTCGAAAATCAGCCGTTTTTGCTCGAACATTAAATGCCTCCAAATGGTATTTATTTCACTTCCCGAGCCCCTGGAAGCATGAAAATCACTTTAAACATGCTAATTTTAGCTCTAACACTGATGATCCACCTACAAATGTGAACTGACGTTCAAAAATAAAACATTTGAAAACGGACCATTTTCCACATTTCTGAAGCATGACGTAATGGGGGGGTTTATCTCTTTTGTCGAAAATCAGCCGTTTTTGCTCGAACATTAAATGCCTCCAAATGGTATTTAATTAACTTCCCGGGGTGAAGAAACCCTTTTTGAGAACTCAGAGTGAGTAAATTGGCCATTTTCATGCACTTTTAACCATTCCATAAATCTTGTGTTTTGGGCCCCTGGAAGCATGAAAATCACTTTAAACATGCTAATTTTAGCTCTAACACTGATGATACACCTACAAATGTGAACTGACGTTCAAAAATAAAACATTTGAAAACGGACCATTTTCCACATTTCTGAAGCATGACGTAATGGGGGGGTGTTATCTCTTTTGTCGAAAATCAGCCGTTTTTGCTCGAACATTAAATGCCTCCAAATGGTATTTATTTCACTTCCCGAGCCCCTGGAAGCATGAAAATCACTTTAAACATGCTAATTTTAGCTCTAACACTGATGATCCACCTACAAATGTGAACTGACGTTCAAAAATAAAACATTTGAAAACGGACCATTTTCCACATTTCTGAAGCATGACGTAATGGGGGGGTGTTATCTCTTTTGTCGAAAATCAGCCGTTTTTGCTCGAACATTAAATGCCTCCAAATGGTATTTATTTCACTTCCCGAGCCCCTGGAAGCATGAAAATCACTTTAAACATGCTAATTTTAGCTCTAACACTGATGATCCACCTACAAATGTGAACTGACGTTCAGAAATAAAACATTTGAAAACGGACCATTTTCCACATTTCTGAAGCATGACGTAATGGGGGGGTGTTATCTCTTTTGTCGAAAATCAGCCGTTTTTACTCGAACATTAAATGCCTCCAAATGGTATTTATTTCACTTCCCGAGCCCCTGGAAGCATGAAAATCACTTTAAACATGCTAATTTTAGCTCTAACACTGATGATCCACCTACAAATGTGAACTGACGTTCAAAAATAAAACATTTGAAAACGGACCATTTTCCACATTTCTGAAGCATGACGTAATGGGGGGGTTTATCTCTTTTGTCGAAAATCAGCCGTTTTTGCTCGAACATTAAATGCCTCCAAATGGTATTTAATTAACTTCCCGGGGTGAAGAAACCCTTTTTGAGAACTCAGAGTGAGTAAATTGGCCATTTTCATGCACTTTTAACCATTCCATAAATCTTGTGTTTTGGGCCCCTGGAAGCATGAAAATCACTTTAAACATGCTAATTTTAGCTCTAACACTGATGATCCACCTACAAATGTGAACTGACGTTCAAAAATAAAACATTTGAAAACGGACCATTTTCCACATTTCTGAAGCATGACGTAATGGGGGGGGTGTTATCTCTTTTGTCGAAAATCAGCCGTTTTTGCTCGAACATTAAATGCCTCCAAATGGTATTTAATTAACTTCCCGGGGTGAAGAAACCCTTTTTGAGAACTCAGAGTGAGTAAATTGGCCATTTTCATGCACTTTTAACCATTCCATAAATCTTGTGTTTTGGGCCCCTGGAAGCATGAAAATCACTTTAAACATGCTAATTTTAGCTCTAACACTGATGATCCACCTACAAATGTGAAATGACGTTCAAAAATAAAACATTTGAAAACGGACCATTTTCCACATTTCTGAAGCATGACGTAATGGGGGGGTGTTATCTCTTTTGTCGAAAATCAGCCGTTTTTGCTCGAACATTAAATGCCTCCAAATGGTATTTATTTCACTTCCCGAGCCCCTGGAAGCATGAAAATCACTTTAAACATGCTAATTTTAGCTCTAACACTGATGATCCACCTACAAATGTGAACTGACGTTCAAAAATAAAACATTTGAAAACGGACCATTTTCCACATTTCTGAAGCATGACGTAATGGGGGGGTGTTATCTCTTTTGTCGAAAATCAGCCGTTTTTGCTCGAACATTAAATGCCTCCAAATGGTATTTATTTCACTTCCAGAGCCCCTGGAAGCATGAAAATCACTTTAAACATGCTAATTTTAGCTCTAACACTGATGATCCACCTACAAATGTGAACTGACGTTCAAAAATAAAACATTTGAAAACGGACCATTTTCCACATTTCTGAAGCATGACGTAATGGGGGGGTTTATCTCTTTTGTCGAAAATCAGCCGTTTTTGCTCGAACATTAAATGCCTCCAAATGGTATTTAATTAACTTCCCGGGGTGAAGAAACCCTTTTTGAGAACTCAGAGTGAGTAAATTGGCCATTTTCATGCACTTTTAACCATTCCATAAATATTGTGTTTTGGGCCCCTGGAAGCATGAAAATCACTTTAAACATGCTAATTTTAGCTCTAACACTGATGATACACCTACAAATGTGAACTGACGTTCAAAAATAAAACATTTGAAAACGGACCATTTTCCACATTTTTGAAGCATGACGTAATGGGGGGGTGTTATCTCTTTTGTCGAAAATCAGCCGTTTTTGCTCGAACATTAAATGCCTCCAAATGGTATTTATTTCACTTCCCGAGCCCCTGGAAGCATGAAAATCACTTTAAACATGCTAATTTTAGCTCTAACACTGATGATCCACCTACAAATGTGAACTGACGTTCAAAAATAAAACATTTGAAAACGGACCATTTTCCACATTTCTGAAGCATGACGTAATGGGGGGGTGTTATCTCTTTTGTCGAAAATCAGCCGTTTTTGCTCGAACATTAAATGCCTCCAAATGGTATTTATTTCACTTCCCGAGCCCCTGGAAGCATGAAAATCACTTTAAACATGCTAATTTTAGCTCTAACACTGATGATCCACCTACAAATGTGAACTGACGTTCAAAAATAAAACATTTGAAAACGGACCATTTTCCACATTTCTGAAGCATGACGTAATGGGGGGGTTTATCTCTTTTGTCGAAAATCAGCCGTTTTTGCTCGAACATTAAATGCCTCCAAATGGTATTTAATTAACTTCCCGGGGTGAAGAAACCCTTTTTGAGAACTCAGAGTGAGTAAATTGGCCATTTTCATGCACTTTTAACCATTCCATAAATCTTGTGTTTTGGGCCCCTGGAAGCATGAAAATCACTTTAAACATGCTAATTTTAGCTCTAACACTGATGATACACCTACAAATGTGAACTGACGTTCAAAAATAAAACATTTGAAAACGGACCATTTTCCACATTTCTGAAGCATGACGTAATGGGGGGGTGTTATCTCTTTTGTCGAAAATCAGCCGTTTTTAATCGAACATTAAATGCCTCCAAATGGTATTTATTTCACTTCCCGAGCCCCTGGAAGCATGAAAATCACTTTAAACATGCTAATTTTAGCTCTAACACTGATGATCCACCTACAAATGTGAACTGACGTTCAAAAATAAAACATTTGAAAACGGACCATTTTCCACATTTCTGAAGCATGACGTAATGGGGGGGTGTTATCTCTTTTGTCGAAAATCAGCCGTTTTTGCTCGAACATTAAATGCCTCCAAATGGTATTTATTTCACTTCCCGAGCCCCTGGAAGCATGAAAATCACTTTAAACATGCTAATTTTAGCTCTAACACTGATGATCCACCTACAAATGTGAACTGACGTTCAAAAATAAAACATTTGAAAACGGACCATTTTCCACATTTCTGAAGCATGACGTAATGGGGGGGTGTTATCTCTTTTGTCGAAAATCAGCCGTTTTTGCTCGAACATTAAATGCCTCCAAATGGTATTTATTTCACTTCCCGAGCCCCTGGAAGCATGAAAATCACTTTAAACATGCTAATTTTAGCTCTAACACTGATGATCCACCTACAAATGTGAACTGACGTTCAAAAATAAAACATTTGAAAACGGACCATTTTCCACATTTCTGAAGCATGACGTAATGGGGGGGTTTATCTCTTTTGTCGAAAATCAGCCGTTTTTGCTCGAACATTAAATGCCTCCAAATGGTATTTAATTAACTTCCCGGGGTGAAGAAACCCTTTTTGAGAACCTCAGAGTGAGTAAATTGGCCATTTTCATGCACTTTTAACCATTCCATAAATCTTGTGTTTTGGGCCCCTGGAAGCATGAAAATCACTTTAAACATGCTAATTTTAGCTCTAACACTGATGATCCACCTACAAATGTGAACTGACGTTCAAAAATAAAACATTTGAAAACGGAACATTTTCCACATTTCTGAAGCATGACGTAATGGGGGGGTGTTATCTCTTTTGTCGAAAATCAGCCGTTTTTGCTCGAACATTAAATGCCTCCAAATGGTATTTATTTCACTTCCCGGGGTGAAGAAACCCTTTTTGAGAACTCAGAGTGAGTAAATTGGCCATTTTCATGCACTTTTAACCATTCCATAAATCTTGTGTTTTGGGCCCCTGGAAGCATGAAAATCACTTTAAACATGCTAATTTTAGCTCTAACACTGATGATCCACCTACAAATGTGAACTGACGTTCAAAAATAAAACATTTGAAAACGGACCATTTTCCACATTTCTGAAGCATGACGTAATGGGGGGGTGTTATCTCTTTTGTCGAAAATCAGCCGTTTTTGCTCGAACATTAAATGCCTCCAAATGGTATTTAATTAACTTCCCGAGCCCCTGGAAGCATGAAAATCACTTTAAACATGCTAATTTTAGCTCTAACACTGATGATCCACCTACAAATGTGAACTGACGTTCAAAAATAAAACATTTGAAAACGGACCATTTTCCACATTTCTGAAGCATGACGTAATGGGGGGGGGTGTTATCTCTTTTGTCGAAAATCAGCCGTTTTTGCTCGAACATTAAATGCCTCCAAATGGTATTTAATTAACTTCCCGGGGTGAAGAAACCCTTTTTGAGAACTCAGAGTGAGTAAATTGGCCATTTTCATGCACTTTTAACCATTCCATAAATCTTGTGTTTTGGGCCCCTGGAAGCATGAAAATCACTTTAAACATGCTAATTTTAGCTCTAACACTGATGATCCACCTACAAATGTGAAATGACGTTCAAAAATAAAACATTTGAAAACGGACCATTTTCCACATTTCTGAAGCATGACGTAATGGGGGGGTGTTATCTCTTTTGTCGAAAATCAGCCGTTTTTGCTCGAACATTAAATGCCTCCAAATGGTATTTAATTTACTTCCCGGGGTGAAGAAACCCTTTTTGAGAACTCAGAGTGAGTAAATTGGCCATTTTCATGCACTTTTAACCATTCCATAAATCTTGTGTTTTGGGCCCCTGGAAGCATGAAAATCACTTTAAACATGCTAATTTTAGCTCTAACACTGATGATCCACCTACAAATGTGAACTGACGTTCAAAAATAAAACATTTGAAAACGGACCATTTTCCACATTTCTGAAGCATGACGTAATGGGGGGGTGTTATCTCTTTTGTCGAAAATCAGCCGTTTTTGCTCGAACATTAAATGCCTCCAAATGGTATTTAATTAACTTCCCGAGCCCCTGGAAGCATGAAAATCACTTTAAACATGCTAATTTTAGCTCTAACACTGATGATCCACCTACAAATGTGAACTGACGTTCAAAAATAAAACATTTGAAAACGGACCATTTTCCACATTTCTGAAGCATGACGTAATGGGGGGGTGTTATCTCTTTTGTCGAAAATCAGCCGTTTTTGCTCGAACATTAAATGCCTCCAAATGGTATTTAATTAACTTCCCGGGGTGAAGAAACCCTTTTTGAGAACTCAAAGTGAGTAAATTGGCCATTTTCATGCACTTTTAACCATTCCATAAATCTTGTGTTTTGGGCCCCTGGAAGCATGAAAATCACTTTAAACATGCTAATTTTAGCTCTAACACTGATGATCCACCTACAAATGTGAACTGACGTTCAAAAATAAAACTTTTGAAAACGGACCATTTTCCACATTTCTGAAGCATGACGTAATGGGGGGGTGTTATCTCTTTTGTCGAAAATCAGCTGTTTTTGCTCGAACATTAAATGCCTCCAAATGGTATTTATTTCACTTCCCGAGCGCCTGGAAGCATGAAAATGACTTTAAACATGCTAATTTTAGCTCTAACACTGATGATCCACCTACAAATGTGAACTGACGTTCAAAAATAAAACATTTGAAAACGGACCATTTTCCACATTTCTGAAGCATGACGTAATGGGGGGGTGTTATCTCTTTTGTCGAAAATCAGCCGTTTTTGCTCGAACATTAAATGCCTCCAAATGGTATTTATTTCACTTCCCGAGCCCCTGGAAGCATGAAAATCACTTTAAACATGCTAATTTTAGCTCTAACACTGATGATCCACCTACAAATGTGAACTGACGTTCAAAAATAAAACATTTGAAAACTGACCATTTTCCACATTTCTGAAGCATGACGTAATGGGGGGGTGTTATCTCTTTTGTCGAAAATCAGCCGTTTTTGCTCGAACATTAAATGCCTCCAAATGGTATTTAATTAACTTCCCGAGCCCCTGGAAGCATGAAAATCACTTTAAACATGCTAATTTTAGCTCTAACACTGATGATCCACCTACAAATGTGAACTGACGTTCAAAAATAAAACATTTGAAAACGGACCATTTTCCACATTTCTGAAGCATGACGTAATGGGGGGGTTTATCTCTTTTGTCGAAAATCAGCCGTTTTTGCTCGAACATTAAATGCCTCCAAATGGTATTTAATTAACTTCCCGGGGTGAAGAAACCCTTTTTGAGAACCTCAGAGTGAGTAAATTGGCCATTTTCATGCACTTTTAACCATTCCATAAATCTTGTGTTTTGGGCCCCTGGAAGCATGAAAATCACTTTAAACATGCTAATTTTAGCTCTAACACTGATGATCCACCTACAAATGTGAACTGACGTTCAAAAATAAAACATTTGAAAACGGACCATTTTCCACATTTCTGAAGCATGACGTAATGGGGGGGTGTTATCTCTTTTGTCGAAAATCAGCCGTTTTTGCTCGAACATTAAATGCCTCCAAATGGTATTTATTTCACTTCCCGGGGTGAAGAAACCCTTTTTGAGAACTCAGAGTGAGTAAATTGGCCATTTTCATGCACTTTTAACCATTCCATAAATCTTGTGTTTTGGGCCCCTGGAAGCATGAAAATCACTTTAAACATGCTAATTTTAGCTCTAACACTGATGATCCACCTACAAATGTGAACTGACGTTCAAAAATAAAACATTTGAAAACGGACCATTTTCCACATTTCTGAAGCATGACGTAATGGGGGGGTGTTATCTCTTTTGTCGAAAATCAGCCGTTTTTGCTCGAACATTAAATGCCTCGAAATGGTATTTAATTAACTTCCCGAGCCCCTGGAAGCATGAAAATCACTTTAAACATGCTAATTTTAGCTCTAACACTGATGATCCACCTACAAATGTGAACTGACGTTCAAAAATAAAACATTTGAAAACGGACCATTTTCCACATTTCTGAAGCATGACGTAATGGGGGGGGTGTTATCTCTTTTGTCGAAAATCAGCCGTTTTTGCTCGAACATTAAATGCCTCCAAATGGTATTTAATTAACTTCCCGGGGTGAAGAAACCCTTTTTGAGAACTCAGAGTGAGTAAATTGGCCATTTTCATGCACTTTTAACCATTCCATAAATCTTGTGTTTTGGGCCCCTGGAAGCATGAAAATCACTTTAAACATGCTAATTTTAGCTCTAACACTGATGATCCACCTACAAATGTGAAATGACGTTCAAAAATAAAACATTTGAAAACGGACCATTTTACACATTTCTGAAGCATGACGTAATGGGGGGGTGTTATCTCTTTTGTCGAAAATCAGCCGTTTTTGCTCGAACATTAAATGCCTCCAAATGGTATTTATTTCACTTCCCGAGCCCCTGGAAGCATGAAAATCACTTTAAACATGCTAATTTTAGCTCTAACACTGATGATCCACCTACAAATGTGAACTGACGTTCAAAAATAAAACATTTGAAAACGGACCATTTTCCACATTTCTGAAGCATGACGTAATGGGGGGGTGTTATCTCTTTTGTCGAAAATCAGCCGTTTTTGCTCGAACATTAAATGCCTCCAAATGGTATTTATTTCACTTCCCGAGCCCCTGGAAGCATGAAAATCACTTCAAACATGCTAATTTTAGCTCTAACACTGATGATCCACCTACAAATGTGAACTGACGTTCAAAAATAAAACATTTGAAAACGGACCATTTTCCACATTTCTGAAGCATGACGTAATGGGGGGGTGTTATCTCTTTTGTCGAAAATCAGCCGTTTTTGCTCGAACATTAAATGCCTCCAAATGGTATTTATTTCACTTCCCGAGCCCCTGGAAGCATGAAAATCACTTTAAACATGCTAATTTTAGCTCTAACACTGATGATCCACCTACAAATGTGAACTGACGTTCAAAAATAAAACATTTGAAAACGGACCATTTTCCACATTTCTGAAGCATGACGTAATGGGGGGGTTTATCTCTTTTGTCGAAAATCAGCCGTTTTTGCTCGAACATTAAATGCCTCCAAATGGTATTTAATTAACTTCCCGGGGTGAAGAAACCCTTTTTGAGAACTCAGAGTGAGTAAATTGGCCATTTTCATGCACTTTTAACCATTCCATAAATCTTGTGTTTTGGGCCCCTGGAAGCATGAAAATCACTTTAAACATGCTAATTTTAGCTCTAACACTGATGATACACCTACAAATGTGAACTGACGTTCAAAAATAAAACATTTGAAAACGGACCATTTTCCACATTTCTGAAGCATGACGTAATGGGGGGGTGTTATCTCTTTTGTCGAAAATCAGCCGTTTTTGCTCGAACATTAAATGCCTCCAAATGGTATTTATTTCACTTCCCGAGCCCCTGGAAGCATGAAAATCACTTCAAACATGCTAATTTTAGCTCTAACACTGATGATCCACCTACAAATGTGAACTGACGTTCAAAAATAAAACATTTGAAAACGGACCATTTTCCACATTTCTGAAGCATGACGTAATGGGGGGGTGTTATCTCTTTTGTCGAAAATCAGCCGTTTTTGCTCGAACATTAAATGCCTCCAAATGGTATTTATTTCACTTCCCGAGCCCCTGGAAGCATGAAAATCACTTTAAACATGCTAATTTTAGCTCTAACACTGATGATCCACCTACAAATGTGAACTGACGTTCAAAAATAAAACATTTGAAAACGGACCATTTTCCACATTTCTGAAGCATGACGTAATGGGGGGGTGTTATCTCTTTTGTCGAAAATCAGCCGTTTTTGCTCGAACATTAAATGCCTCCAAATGGTATTTATTTCACTTCCCGAGCCCCTGGAAGCATGAAAATCACTTTAAACATGCTAATTTTAGCTCTAACACTGATGATCCACCTACAAATGTGAACTGACGTTCAAAAATAAAACATTTGAAAACGGACCATTTTCCACATTTCTGAAGCATGACGTAATGGGGGGGGTTTATCTCTTTTGTCGAAAATCAGCCGTTTTTGCTCGAACATTAAATGCCTCCAAATGGTATTTAATTAACTTCCCGGGGTGAAGAAACCCTTTTTGAGAACTCAGAGTGAGTAAATTGGCCATTTTCATGCACTTTTAACCATTCCATAAATCTTGTGTTTTGGGCCCATGGAAGCATGAAAATCACTTTAAACATGCTAATTTTAGCTCTAACACTGATGATCCACCTACAAATGTGAACTGACGTTCAAAAATAAAACATTTGAAAACGGACCATTTTCCACATTTCTGAAGCATGACGTAATGGGGGGGTGTTATCTCTTTTGTCGAAAATCAGCCGTTTTTGCTCGAACATTAAATGCCTCCAAATGGTATTTATTTCACTTCCCGGGGTGAAGAAACCCTTTTTGAGAACTCAGAGTGAGTAAATTGGCCATTTTCATGCACTTTTAACCATTCCATAAATCTTGTGTTTTGGGCCCCTGGAAGCATGAAAATCACTTTAAACATGCTAATTTTAGCTCTAACACTGATGATCCACCTACAAATGTGAACTGACGTTCAAAAATAAAACATTTGAAAACGGACCATTTTCCACATTTCTGAAGCATGACGTAATGGGGGGGTGTTATCTCTTTTGTCGAAAATCAGCCGTTTTTGCTCGAACATTAAATGCCTCCAAATGGTATTTAATTAACTTCCCGAGCCCCTGGAAGCATGAAAATCACTTTAAACATGCTAATTTTAGCTCTAACACTGATGATCCACCTACAAATGTGAACTGACGTTCAAAAATAAAACATTTGAAAACGGACCATTTTCCACATTTCTGAAGCATGACGTAATGGGGGGGGGGTGTTATCTCTTTTGTCGAAAATCAGCCGTTTTTGCTCGAACATTAAATGCCTCCAAATGGTATTTAATTAACTTCCCGGGGTGAAGAAACCCTTTTTGAGAACTCAGAGTGAGTAAATTGGCCATTTTCATGCACTTTTAACCATTCCATAAATCTTGTGTTTTGGGCCCCTGGAAGCATGAAAATCACTTTAAACATGCTAATTTTAGCTCTAACACTGATGATCCACCTACAAATGTGAAATGACGTTCAAAAATAAAACATTTGAAAACGGACCATTTTCCACATTTCTGAAGCATGACGTAATGGGGGGGTGTTATCTCTTTTGTCGAAAATCAGCCGTTTTTGCTCGAACATTAAATGCCTCCAAATGGTATTTAATTAACTTCCCGGGGTGAAGAAACCCTTTTTGAGAACTCAGAGTGAGTAAATTGGCCATTTTCATGCACTTTTAACCATTCCATAAATCTTGTGTTTTGGGCCCCTGGAAGCATGAAAATCACTTTAAACATGCTAATTTTAGCTCTAACACTGATGATCCACCTACAAATGTGAACTGACGTTCAAAAATAAAACATTTGAAAACGGACCATTTTCCACATTTCTGAAGCATGACGTAATGGGGGGGTGTTATCTCTTTTGTCGAAAATCAGCCGTTTTTGCTCGAACATTAAATGCCTCCAAATGGTATTTAATTAACTTCCCGAGCCCCTGGAAGCATGAAAATCACTTTAAACATGCTAATTTTAGCTCTAACACTGATGATCCACCTACAAATGTGAACTGACGTTCAAAAATAAAACATTTGAAAACGGACCATTTTCCACATTTCTGAAGCATGACGTATTTAATGGGGGGGTGTTATCTCTTTTGTCGAAAATCAGCCGTTTTTGCTCGAACATTAAATGCCTCCAAATGGTATTTAATTAACTTCCCGGGGTGAAGAAACCCTTTTTGAGAACTCAAAGTGAGTAAATTGGCCATTTTAATGCACTTTTAACCATTCCAAAAATCTTGTGTTTTGGGCCCCTGGAAGCATGAAAATCACTTTAAACATGCTAATTTTAGCTCTAACACTGATGATCCACCTACAAATGTGAACTGACGTTCAAAAATAAAACTTTTGAAAACGGACCATTTTCCACATTTCTGAAGCATGATGTAATGGGGGGGTGTTATCTCTTTTGTCGAAAATCAGCTGTTTTTGCTCGAACATTAAATGCCTCCAAATGGTATTTATTTCACTTCCCGAGCCCCTGGAAGCATGAAAATGACTTTAAACATGCTAATTTTAGCTCTAACACTGATGATCCACCTACAAATGTGAACTGACGTTCAAAAATAAAACATTTGAAAACGGACCATTTTCCACATTTCTGAAGCATGACGTAATGGGGGGGTGTTATCTCTTTTGTCGAAAATCAGCCGTTTTTGCTCGAACATTAAATGCCTCCAAATGGTATTTATTTCACTTCCCGAGCCCCTGGAAGCATGAAAATCACTTTAAACATGCTAATTTTAGCTCTAACACTGATGATCCACCTACAAATGTGAACTGACGTTCAAAAATAAAACATTTGAAAACTGACCATTTTCCACATTTCTGAAGCATGACGTAATGGGGGGGTGTTATCTCTTTTGTCGAAAATCAGCCGTTTTTGCTCGAACATTAAATGCCTCCAAATGGTATTTAATTAACTTCCCGAGCCCCTGGAAGCATGAAAATCACTTTAAACATGCTAATTTTAGCTCTAACACTGATGATCCACCTACAAATGTGAACTGACGTTCAAAAATAAAACATTTGAAAACGGACCATTTTCCACATTTCTGAAGCATGACGTAATGGGGGGGTGTTATCTCTTTTGTCGAAAATCAGCCGTTTTTGCTCGAACATTAAATGCCTCCAAATGGTATTTAATTAACTTCCCGGGGTGAAGAAACCCTTTTTGAGAACTCAGAGTGAGTAAATTGGCCATTTTCATGCACTTTTAACCATTCCATAAATCTTGTGTTTTGGGCCCCTGGAAGCATGAAAATCACTTTAAACATGCTAATTTTAGCTCTAACACTGATGATACACCTACAAATGTGAACTGACGTTCAAAAATAAAACATTTGAAAACGGACCATTTTCCACATTTCTGAAGCATGACGTAATGGGGGGGTGTTATCTATTTTGTCGAAAATCAGCCGTTTTTGCTCGAACATTAAATGCCTCCAAATGGTATTTATTTCACTTCCCGAGCCCCTGGAAGCATGAAAATCACTTTAAACATGCTAATTTTAGCTCTAACACTGATGATCCACCTACAAATGTGAAATGACGTTCAAAAATAAAACATTTGAAAACGGACCATTTTCCACATTTCTGAAGCATGACGTAATGGGGGGGTGTTATCTCTTTTGTCGAAAATCAGCCGTTTTTGCTCGAACATTAAATGCCTCCAAATGGTATTTAATTAACTTCCCGGGGTGAAGAAACCCTTTTTGAGAACTCAGAGTGAGTAAATTGGCCATTTTCATGCACTTTTAACCATTCCATAAATCTTGTGTTTTGGGCCCCTGGAAGCATGAAAATCACTTTAAACATGCTAATTTTAGCTCTAACACTGATGATCCACCTACAAATGTGAACTGACGTTCAAAAATAAAACATTTGAAAACGGACCATTTTCCACATTTCTGAAGCATGACGTAATGGGGGGGTGTTATCTCTTTTGTCGAAAATCAGCCGTTTTTGCTCGAACATTAAATGCCTCCAAATGGTATTTAATTAACTTCCCGAGCCCCTGGAAGCATGAAAATCACTTTAAACATGCTAATTTTAGCTCTAACACTGATGATCCACCTACAAATGTGAACTGACGTTCAAAAATAAAACATTTGAAAACGGACCATTTTCCACATTGCTGAAGCATGACGTAATGGGGGGGGTGTTATCTCTTTTGTCGAAAATCAGCCGTTTTTGCTCGAACATTAAATGCCTCCAAATGGTATTTAATTAACTTCCCGGGGTGAAGAAACCCTTTTTGAGAACTCAGAGTGAGTAAATTGGCCATTTTCATGCACTTTTAACCATTCCATAAATCTTGTGTTTTGGGCCCCTGGAAGCATGAAAATCACTTTAAACATGCTAATTTTAGCTATAACACTGATGATCCACCTACAAATGTGAACTGACGTTCAAAAATAAAACATTTGAAAACAGGCCATTTTCCACATTTCTGAAGCATGACGTAATGGGGGGGTGTTATCTCTTTTGTCGAAAATCAGCCGTTTTTGCTCGAACATTAAATGCCTCCAAATGGTATTTAATTAACTTCCCGATCCCCTGGAAGCATGAAAATCACTTTAAACATGCTAATTTTAGCTCTAACACTGATGATCCACCTACAAATGTGAACTGACGTTCAAAAATAAAACATTTGAAAACGGACTATTTTCCACATTTCTGAAGCATGACGTAATGGGGGGGTGTTATCTCTTTTGTCGAAAATCAGCCGTTTTTGTTCGAACATTAAATGCCTCCAAATGGTATTTAATTAACTTCCCGGGGTGAAGAAACCCTTTTTGAGAACTCAGAGTGAGTAAACTGGCCATTTTCATGCACTTTTAACCATTCCATAAATCTTGTGTTTTGGGCCCCTGGAAGCATGAAAATCACTTTAAACATGCTAATTTTAGCTCTAACACTGATGATCCACCTACAAATGTGAACTGACGTTCAAAAATAAAACATTTGAAAACGGACCATTTTCCACATTTCTGAAGCATGACGTAATGGGGGGGTGTTATCTCTTTTGTCGAAAATCAGCCGTTTTTGCTCGAACATTAAATGCCTCCAAATGGTATTTAATTAACTTCCCGGGGTGAAGAAACCCTTTTTGAGAACTCAGAGTGAGTAAATTGGCCATTTTCATGCACTTTTAACCATTCCATAAATCTTGTGTTTTGGGCCCCTGGAAGCATGAAAATCACTTTAAACATGCTAATTTTAGCTCTAACACTGATGATCCACCTACAAATGTGAACTGACGTTCAAAAATAAAACATTTGAAAACGGACCATTTTCCACATTTCTGAAGCATGACGTAATGGGGGGGTGTTATCTCTTTTGTCGAAAATCAGCCGTTTTTGCTCGAACATTAAATGCCTCCAAATGGTATTTAATTAACTTCCCGAGCCCCTGGAAGCATGAAAATCACTTTAAACATGCTAATTTTAGCTCTAACACTGATGATCCACCTACAAATGTGAACTGACGTTCAAAAATAAAACATTTGAAAACGGACCATTTTCCACATTTCTGAAGCATGACGTAATGGGGGGGGTGTTATCTCTTTTGTCGAAAATCAGCCGTTTTTGCTCGAACATTAAATGCCTCCAAATGGTATTTAATTAACTTCCCGGGGTGAAGAAACCCTTTTTGAGAACTCAGAGTGAGTAAATTGGCCATTTTCATGCACTTTTAACCATTCCATTAATCTTGTGTTTTGGGCCCCTTGAGGAAATATAAATTTTATGGTCAAGATTGTGTTCCCTAGCGTGTACCCCACCGACTCCATGTACCAGCTTAAAGTGCATGTAACTTCCCTCCTGTGCCAGCTACGAAGACGCAAATACATTTGCGTCCAACGTCAACATGTCCTCTTTCAGACCCACCCTGAATGGGTTGAATAGTCCGTTCCTAAGTATGCTATGCCAACGTCTTTTTGTAGTGTACCTTACACGATTTTCAGCTCTGGCAAAGTAGGCCCTGAATTTCTGCCATCGAGCCATTTTTCTGGCTTCTGACTCTAAAATCCTCAGCCCAGGCTGCCTCTGTACCCGTGAACTCTGACTTACTTCTAGCGCGGCCCACCGTGCTCAGCTCAGCCTGCTGCCTGCCAAGACTGACTATAACCTTCGAGTTATCTGTTCCGCTCCTCGAAAATACATTCCTGCCTGCTAGCTTCAGTAAACATCTCCCTCATCTGTAGAGCAAAGGGCCAATCTGTCTCCGTGCAAGTAAATCATAGCCTCTGTTACCATGCTCCCATGGAAGGCCCATGCCCCCACGCTTCTCATGCAGACACTCAGGCGCTTATACACGCACTCACAGTCAGTATAGAATAGCTTCTGCCCCAGAGACCTTTCCCTCCAGATAGTATGGTTCCCAAACATCAGATATCAGATATGATAGAAGTACAAGTTGATCTGACATGCCAGACTTCTGTCTCTTTCCGTCAGTGTAAATGTCAAGTTTCCTGCACCCTCCTGTCTCACGTCAATCACACGTCATGCAGCTGCGCGCGCATCCAAGTTTCCGATTTCTGCTGGCATTGCAACATTTCTGTTAGTACCACCCCTTCTGTGACACCTATCTGGTGACGTTTCTAGCACACACCTCTAGTTCACGCCTAGTTCACGCCTAGTTCACGCCTTCTGATTACGTACTGCTAACACGTGGTTACTGTTATCTTGTCTTCTCTCAGCTGTTACGCCCACCACATGTTTTTCTATGACAATGAATTAAGTATATAAGCTATGTACTATCAATAAAGTGTGGTGCGCACTCTTCTATCCCTTCCTGAACCCTGTGTGGTTGCGGGAACATGATAGCTAAACTATGACCATTCCTTTTTAAGGAATAAAACCCCTAAGAACTCTAACACCACGGACTCTGCCTCCTTCTTTCTGATTGAGTTATTATTGATTAAGTACTTACCTGCATAGAAATTAAGAGAGTAAATTAAATATTTACCACATTTTGGCGCCCGAATAGGGACCCCTCCCCCACCTCACGCGCCGGTTGGTGCATTGCAAGCTCTGTACCCTGCCATCAGCTTGACGGAAACTACGCGTACCGGCAGGATTTCCTGCATCTCCCTCTGGCCCACGGAGGTGACGAAGACTGCGATCAGTACCCAGACGAGGCGGTGAGGAGTGCGGAGGATCCCGACCAGAGCCCAGCCGAAGGAAGCAAGGTCCGAGGTGTCAAGAGGCCCACCAGTTTCCCGAAGTTTTCCGAAGTTTTCCGAAGTTTTCCGAAGTTTTCCGAAGTTTTCCGAAGTTAAGCCGAGTCCAGTCCAGTCGAGTTTTCCGAGGCCTTCCGATTTCCGTGCTTCCCGGTGAGTACCATTGCTGGGTCGTATCAAGACGGGTTTGGGTACACAAGTCCGGTCTGCACTGTTTTTAGGCAGTGTATCTGTGCTGTTTAGCAGTACATCTGTAATTTCAAGTTTCTGCACTGTTTTTAGACAGTGTATCTGTGCTGTTCAGCAGTACTTCAGTATCAAGGGGTAGTGATATATGTTTTAAATGTTTTTCATGTGATTAATGTCGTGGTATGAATGTGACCGTTTAATGTGCATTATTGTGTTTCTTGTATCAACTAGCTGTTACCAGTATTAAGTAGTAAAGATCGAGCTTTCAGTACTAAGTAGAAACAAGATGCCGTTTTTCAACAAGCTAAAGCAGATAGGAACTAGGAAAGGGATACTGGAGGAAGAAATCCCTATTCCCCCTAGGGACACTCCAGGTAATTTCATGTACCACAAACATGGCTTAGATGCCATATTGTATCTAGATTTATGGGCCGATTACACAAAGCATCTAGACGAGAGACACAGATGGCCAGTTACTGGAACATGGGATGCTGAGTGCATCATGAAGGTAGAGGAAGCACTATGGAAAAAGAAAGCCAGACAATCTCAGAAAGACGCCATAGAGTTTTGGCGTAAGGAATCACATAAGCGTGCTGAAAAAGCACTACGTAGAGAAGACAGACTTAGAGAATCAGATAAAACTCAAGAAAACGAATTAGTTACTGAAGGGATCCGAGTAAAAACAGAACAAGTAGACCGTGCACGAAATAACCTCGTAAACGGTATGTACCTCGCGGCCGAGGGTTCGCCTGAGGCCATTTCAGAAATACCGAAAAACTTGCCGCCACCATTAGTGCCAACTAAAGTAAATCACAGGACCACTAAAGACATATTCCTGAATTCCTACCTAGAAGATGTAGCACCCGCTTACACCAATCTGCCTGTCCGCACCCTGCCTAACGACAGGGATGGGGGTGGTAACCCGCCCCAAGATCATATTCCGCCAGTTCCACAACAGATTCCTCCAGCTCCACCACTTCCCGCAGTTAAAATAGATCTACTGAAACCACGTCTACCTGACGTTACCAAAGGACAAATTCAAGTTCAGATACAGACTCCTCAGAGAGATAATGCCCAAGCTTCCGCTTCAGGAGGTGCGACAGGGGGTTTTCACACCCCACCATTGACACACAGAGTAAACATTAGGGATATGCAGAGTCCTCTCACGTTCAAGTCACCCCGTCTTGACATACTCAAAGAAAAACTTTCAGTTTGCAGATATGATCCAGTACCCGGCAAAAACGACAGAATGATGATGGCCTCATTACGGTTGAGATCTGCTACTGATTTCCTGCTGTTATTTTCAGGGATGAAGGAGCGCCTAGATAGAATATATCAGTTCATTCAGACTGGTAAAGACCCTGACAGTGTTAAGGATGCCATGGAGCGTCAGAAAGTTGACGTTCAAGCACAGATACTACGTTTTTTCATAAATTGCCTAATAAGAGAAAGAGATAGGCCTGAGACAGATCAGAGCGAGTTAGATGCACTAAACAAGTGGGGTCAAAATATATCTGAAGGAAAACATGATAAGGGGGCTTGCATAGCCAGTATGTACAGGAAAATAAGAAAAGCAGTGATAGAAATGCACGAAAAAGAGAATGAAAGGGCCTCCTCCGAGGAGGAGGAAGAACTCGAAGAATCAGAAAATACTACAGATACTATAGCGTATGTAGGTAAGGGAACTTACCTTAGGAAAGGTACCCGTCCAGAAAGCAAGAAAGTTTTTTTCTCTGCCTTAACTAACCCGAATTCTTCTGAACACCAGTTCCAGGAAACTGATAAAAGACTCCGAGACCTAGTAGGGTACCACATACTGAATTCAATGGATGAACAGGAACTAGCCCGGTCAGCCATATTATGGGCTGAAAATCCGGATATGTATAATGATGACACCGTAGCACAGACATTCCTGAACCTCTCCCCAGACGAGCAGAAATTAGCAGGTGTATACATGATGCAGCACCTCCTCACGAAATACAGAAATAGACATTCCGATCCAGGTCCCTTACACGAAACTCTAGAAGCACTACTCATGGATAGATGGAGAGGTCTAAGTACCAAGTTAATACAGATAATTCTAGAACAGCGACATAGATATGACACTTTTGCAAGCTCTGAATACGCTCCCGCTCCACCCCCAGAAAGAAAAATGTATCGTATGGAATGCCTGAGTGGCATTGAAAGTCAGAACCCCTTACGAGAAGTACACCCAGTAATGGGTGAGGATCATACCTTGAAACGCGTGTATGTACACACGCCACTGACTAAGTTAGAACTGTTAGAAATGAAGAAACTAGTTCCGAGCCATGATAAAGACCCTGCAGGTTTCCACCGAGAGCTTAAAGACATGTTACTGATGGGGGATTACACATATGAAGATATCATGAAAATGTTAAAGGTACTGCTGCCTACGGGCATATACGAGAAACTCAAGGAAAAGGAATGGGAGGTGGGAGAGAAAAAGATTGCATGGGCAGAAATAGAAGACGAAGAAAGCAAGCGTGTCCCAGGGGTAGGCCTCGGGGACAAAACTAAAGCATTACCAGGTTTAATAGTACAGGTTCTGCCAAGATTACTAACAACTAGAAAAGAAGACTGGGATGCCATCTCAGCATGTAAACAGAAACCAGATGAAGATACTAGTGATTTTTATTCAAGATTCGAGAAATGTTTTATTATTAATAGTGGTCTTAAACCAAGTAGCGAATCGTACCCGCATCTTTTTGTATCAAAGCTAGTCGAGAATTCCCTGTTAGCAGTTAAAAACCGTGTGTACAAGGTCGAGAGTACATGGCAAGCAAATACGCCATCCCAGATGTTACAAATGTTACAATACCATCAGAATCGAATTAGAGAAGAACAAGATCAGGAACAGAAACGTATGAAAGACACAAAAATGAAAATGTTAGTAGCCCAGTCGGTACATACCGACGGAAATAGGAAAGGTACGAATCAGACAAATCATTCCGCAGGTCCTGTTAAAGGGACGTGCAATTATTGCAAGCAACAAGGTCACTATGTACATGAATGCCCGGTCCTGAAACACAATATAGCAACAGGTAAAACTAAAGAAAGACCGCATCCGTCTAGACAAGATCAGGTCCAGCAACAGACTTCACAAAATGTACAGCCAATACGGAATACACAGCCTATGCATGCTCCATCTCATACAGCACAGACAGTAGCGGTATCTCAGCCACAGCCTCTTGCCGCGACTCAGCAAGTTTCCCAACAAATGTACCAGTATGCCCAATCTGCTTACCCCGATTATCAGCGATACACATGAAACAGCCTAGAGAGGGAATTGGGCTTGCCTCTTATTGAAATTCCTGTAGATCAAGAAGGTCCTTATGTACACAGTCAAGTATTGGGAAAAGATAGAAAGTTTTTAATTGACACAGGGGCAAGCCGTACCACAATCAGCCATGATGAAGTCCCAGGGGCACCCCTCTCAGGCTCACAGAATGTTTCCCTTGGTTTTTCAGGACAGCCCATTATAAATGAAGTATCAGAACCAGTCCCCCTGGCTGTGGGTCCATTATCACGTATTACAGACTTGTTACTTACGAAATCATGTCCAGAAAATCTGTTAGGAATTAAAACATTGAAGGCTCTAGGAGCTATAATATGCTGTTCCCCGGAGGGAGTTAGACTTTTTCTGCGGGATTTCAAGGGTCATTATGTTGTGCAAGAATTCGATGTCAGATTGAAAAATGTACCAGATCACCTATGGGCAACAGGCCCAACTGATGTAGGTTGTATGCATATTACACCATACCGTGTTACACTCAAGACAGGAGTAGTTCTACCCAGAATCAGACAATACAAGTTACCACCCGATGCTGTAGTGGCTTTACTGAAAATCATTGAAGAGCTCATTGCCCAAGGAGTGGTCGTAGAGACCGACTCCAATATCTGTAATTCACCTATCATTCCAATTCTTAAACGTACTGATCCCAATGAACCGCCAGTATATCGGCTGGTGATTGACCTTCGAGAGCTGAATAAATGTATTGTACCACAATACCCTGTGGTCCCCGATATCTCTTCTCTATTGACTGCTATTGATTCAGAGGCAACGTTCTTTACTGTAATTGACCTCAAGAACGCCTTCTTTAGTGTACCTATTGATCCAGAGAGCCAATATCTCTTCGGATTCAGTTTAAATGGACGAAGTTTCAAATTTTCCCGCGCACCTCAAGGATTCACAGAAAGCCCCAGCATCTATAGTCAAGCACTGAAAAGACAACTAGATTGTATTCAAATGCCAGTTAACACCGCTTTACTGCAATACGTCGATGATCTGCTGATCACCGCACGAAGTGAGCCCGAATGTGAACAAGCATCACTGACAGTTTTACATTACTTGGCCGACAAGGGACACAAGGTGTCTCCTTCGAAGCTACAATTCTGTGGTCAGCAAGTTGTGTACTTGGGTCACTTGCTGTCCAAAGTGGGGAGACAGCTCACTCCCGATCGCATTCAGTTAATTGTAAATATGCCACAACCCCAGACACAAAAGGAAGTGCGGGCCTTCATAGGCCTCACCTCGTACTGCAGACAATGGATTCCTCAATATGCATTTCTAGCTAAACCACTCATCCAGTTAACAACACAGGAGGCAGCGACTTCGATTGTCCTCCCTTGGACTCAGGAACATACACAAGCCTTTGAGGAACTAAAGAAAGCATTATGTCAAGCACCAGTTTTAGCAACACCATGTTACAGCAAGCCGTTTACACTTTTTGTTACAGAACGTGATGGTACAGCATTGTCTGTCCTCACCCAAGATCAAGCAGGTTCATATAAGCCTTGCGCTTATTTTTCAAGTACATTGGATTCAGTAGCCCAGGCACTCCCTGCGTGCTTAAAGTCCGTAGCAGCAACAGCATTAGCAATCAGACAAAGTGATTCAATTGTCCTAGGGCATCAGTTAACAGTACAAGTTCCACATTCTGTAGAAGTTCTTTTAAACAGAACCCAGACTCAACACTTGACTATAGCACGACTGACAGGTTATGAATTGACGCTATTCCAGCCTCACATAGAAATCCGACGTTGCAGCATCCTGAACCCCGCAACATTGTTACCTACAATTATGACAGATCCAGCCCCGCATGATTGTATAGAAATCATTAATGCAGTTACAAAGCCTCGACGAGACTTAACAGATGTTCCACTGACAAATCCAGACCTGACACTTTATGTGGATGGTTCATGTATGCGAACAAGTACAGGAGAATTAGTGGCCGCGTATGCAGTGACCACTGAAACCGAAGTAAAAGAAACACATCGTATTGACACACTGTCCGCTCAAGCAGCAGAGCTTATTGCTCTGACCCGAGCCTGTATTCTAGCCAAGAACAGAAATGTCAACATATACACTGATTCCCGTTATGCGTTCGGAGTTGTACACGACTTCGGTATGTTATGGCAAGAACGAGGTTTTCTGACCTCTCATGGTGCCAAGATTCAACATGGTCCCCTCATTCAAGCACTGTTAGAAGCAATACATCTGCCTTCAGGCATATCCGTCATGAAGTGTAAAGCACATACCAAAGTTACAGATTCTGTTTCCCAGGGTAACGACCTGGCAGACCAGACAGCAAAACATACAGCACTGACTCACACTCAGACAACTGACATGACAAAGATAATAGGACCGACAAATTGTATGACAGTCAGGGATCCCACACTAGATGTAATCGATATTCAGGCACATGCTACTCCAGATGAAATAAAGAAATGGACTGAACTAGGAGGGATTCAAACAGAACAAGGTTGGATGACGAAGGGAAAATCTACATGGTTTCTCCCTGACTCGATGGTTCAAGTCATGATAAATACAGCACATAGTCCAGCCCACCTAGGAGAAAAGGCAATGCTAGACAGTTTACAAAATCTTTGGAGCAATAAACACTTACGAGCAGCAGCAAAACAGAAAGTGCGTACTTGCATGATCTGTTGTCAGTTCAATCCAGGTAAAAGCGTCCCTGTAGAGCAAGGTGGATTTCATCCTCCCGATCACCCCTTTGAAGTCCTCCAGATGGATTATATCCAGATGGACCGTTGTCGAGGATTCAAATATGTTCTCGTAATTGTTTGTGCTCTGTCCCGCTGGACCGAAGCATACCCAGTCCCAGATTACACTGCTCCGACCACTGCCAAGCAGCTGGTTCGTGAATTTTTCCCACGGTACGGCTTGCCCCGTATCGTGTACTCAGATAACGGTCAGCCATTCTCATCCGAATTAATGAAGCAGGTTTCCCTATTGCTAGGATACCAGTGGAGATTCCATTGTGTCCGACATCCCGAAGCCGCAGGCCTTGTTGAGAGGCATAACCAGACATTAAAGACACGCCTTGCAAAAATATGTAAAGAGAAAGGGGTCGACTGGATAGTCGCCCTGCCAGTGGCACTATTCTACATGAGAATGGTTGCCCATTCGAGATCAGGACTATCCCCGTACGAAGTGGTCTTTGGTAGACCACCGAATATGTGGGGGACGCCCATTCCGAAAAAGATCACTGATGTTGATAGTAACATGTTGACAGATTATCTTGCCTCCTTGATGTCTGCACTCCAATCATGTCGTTCACAGGTTGCCGCAGCCTTCCCTGACAACACCGATGTAAAGCCACACAACGTCCGTCCTGGTGACACAGTATTAGTTCGCAACTTCGACAGAAAGAGTCCGCTGGAGCCCCGCTGGAAGGAGCCAATGACCGTCCTTCTTACAACGAGGACCGCAGTGAAGCTGGAAGGCAGAAAGGGGTGGGTCCACACGAGCCATATCAAGAAATACAATGAACTGAAACCTGATCGAGGCTCGTCCACCCCCACCAAAGACTGTATCAAAACTAGTGACTTTACAGAATCTGAACGAGAAAAGACTCCCCAAGAAAATTATCGCATGAAACTCCGATCTAGCAAGTCAGACAGTTTAATTGTTTAAGTCCTCCCCTAGGTGAATCGGTTAAATAGTTTCTGACATGTATCCCCTAGATCGAGATAGAGAGAGAGAAAGACAACTAAAGAAACGTACATATTGCAAATCACTACGTAGTCACTGTATGGTGACATTATTAATTATGTTTTTTCTAAGTGTTCTGATAATAATTGCGAGCATCTTGCTCACCATTTATTACCCTATTTTCAAGCGTGAACAATCTGCTTATAATGTCTCTGCTGAACATTCTTTTAGTAAGCTACCTCCACATGAACTTTCTTACAGACTTGCGCTGCGCAACAACACATTCATTAGTATGTTACATCATTCCCATCAGACTAACAATGCTACAAACTGCTGGATATGTGGCCGACTCCCTCCCTACCAGAAATACAAGGGAGCTCTGCCCCTCTTTCCGTACCCGTTCACTCACAATGGCTCCTGTGGTGCCTGGTTTAGAATAATAAATTCCGTAGATCCTGATATTGCTGTTTTCAAAGGGAGCTGGGTTTGGGGAAACTTGAACTTAGTTCTGCTTAACGCCTGTTATCCTGATAAGAAGGGACTTCCCATTAGAATAGGAACTGATCTAGAAAACGAAGTTTATGGACTAGGTAATTACACAATTAACCTTATGATCCTTACAGTTGAATCCGAATCTGCTCCAGTTCTGCCCGCTATGTCAGTACTACCAGTCACTGGTGAATTATGTGTCAGCAAGAAAGGTTCAGTACACTTAGGCCATAGTAAATGTACTATTGTGGTCGAATTCAGTGATCAAGGCAAGTCTTCTTTTAGAGCTACCCGTCATTCCTATTTTGTTTGTGGTCATACCGCATACATACGCTTACCTCCAGATTGGGATGGTACCTGTTACATTGCATTCCTTCTGCCACCTGTTTTTCTAGCTCCTCCTGATTATCACAGAAATACAAATCTAGCAAAGAATAGACTCAGAAGAGATATCTCACTTGTCGACTATACAGAAACAGCATGGGAACAGTACACTGATTTTAATAAAGGATTCTTTTTCTTTTTAGGACCTGTTCAGAATAGTAAACTGATACGCAGATTAACTAGAACCCTTGAAGCAGTAGTGAATGAAACTGCCTCCGCCTTAGGTAACCTAACAGAAGAGCAGTCCGCCATGCGGGTTGTTGTTCTTCAGAATCGTCTTGTTATTGACGTCATCTTGGCAGATAGAGGTGGAGCCTGTAAGGTCATCGGGTCAAGTTGCTGTATTTTCATTCCCCAAAACGCACCATCTGTATATCAAGCTATTACACGTCTTCATAAAATTGCAAATCTGATACATCAGAATCCAGGCACCTGGACTTGGTCCAGTTGGTTCTGGACGACGTTAACCGCTTGGGGATGGAAGATCCTATCCTTCCTAGGCATTGGCCTAGTCCTAGTATTCAGTTGCTGCCTGTGCCTACAGTGTGGGCCAGCGATTTGTGGACTGTGTGCCACATCATGCATTGAACATTCCAGTTTTCTCTCAAAACGTGAAAGAAAGAAAGAAGAGCAAATGATGTTACAAGAACAAACTGATCGATTCATGAGGATCGATATATCATGAAGGGTCCGTAGGGAACAAGGAGGGAATGAGGAAATATAAATGTTATGGTCAAGATTGTGTTCCCTAGCGTGTACCCCACCGACTCCATGTACCAGCTTAAAGTGCATGTAACTTCCCTCCTGTGCCAGCTACGAAGACGCAAATACATTTGCGTCCAACGTCAACATGTCCTCTTTCAGACCCACCCTGAATGGGTTGAATAGTCCGTTCCTAAGTATGCTATGCCAACGTCTTTTTGTAGTGTACCTTACACGATTTTCAGCTCTGGCAAAGTAGGCCCTGAATTTCTGCCATCGAGCCATTTTTCTGGCTTCTGACTCTAAAATCCTCAGCCCAGGCTGCCTCTGTACCCGTGAACTCTGACTTACTTCTAGCGCGGCCCACCGTGCTCAGCTCAGCCTGCTGCCTGCCAAGACTGACTATAACCTTCGAGTTATCTGTTCCGCTCCTCGAAAATACATTCCTGCCTGCTAGCTTCAGTAAACATCTCCCTCATCTGTAGAGCAAAGGGCCAATCTGTCTCCGTGCAAGTAAATCATAGCCTCTGTTACCATGCTCCCATGGAAGGCCCATGCCCCCACGCTTCTCATGCAGACACTCAGGCGCTTATACACGCACTCACAGTCAGTATAGAATAGCTTCTGCCCCAGAGACCTTTCCCTCCAGATAGTATGGTTCCCAAACATCAGATATCAGATATGATAGAAGTACAAGTTGATCTGACATGCCAGACTTCTGTCTCTTTCCGTCAGTGTAAATGTCAAGTTTCCTGCACCCTCCTGTCTCACGTCAATCACACGTCATGCAGCTGCGCGCGCATCCAAGTTTCCGATTTCTGCTGGCATTGCAACATTTCTGTTAGTACCACCCCTTCTGTGACACCTATCTGGTGACGTTTCTAGCACACACCTCTAGTTCACGCCTAGTTCACGCCTAGTTCACGCCTTCTGATTACGTACTGCTAACACGTGGTTACTGTTATCTTGTCTTCTCTCAGCTGTTACGCCCACCACATGTTTTTCTATGACAATGAATTAAGTATATAAGCTATGTACTGTCAATAAAGTGTGGTGCGCACTCTTCTATCCCTTCCTGAACCCTGTGTGGTTGCGGGAACATGATAGCTAAACTATGACCATTCCTTTTTAAGGAATAAAACCCCTAAGAACTCTAACACCACGGACTCTGCCTCCTTCTTTCTGATTGAGTTATTATTGATTAAGTACTTACCTGCATAGAAATTAAGAGAGTAAATTAAATATTTACCACATTTTGGCGCCCGAATAGGGACCCCTCCCCCACCTCACGCGCCGGTTGGTGCATTGCAAGCTCTGTACCCTGCCATCAGCTTGACGGAAACTACGCGTACCGGCAGGATTTCCTGCATCTCCCTCTGGCCCACGGAGGTGACGAAGACTGCGATCAGTACCCAGACGAGGCGGTGAGGAGTGCGGAGGATCCCGACCAGAGCCCAGCCGAAGGAAGCAAGGTCCGAGGTGTCAAGAGGCCCACCAGTTTCCCGAAGTTTTCCGAAGTTTTCCGAAGTTTTCCGAAGTTAAGCCGAGTCCAGTCCAGTCGAGTTTTCCGAGGCCTTCCGATTTCCGTGCTTCCCGGTGAGTACCATTGCTGGGTCGTATCAAGACGGGTTTGGGTACACAAGTCCGGTCTGCACTGTTTTTAGGCAGTGTATCTGTGCTGTTTAGCAGTACATCTGTAATTTCAAGTTTCTGCACTGTTTTTAGACAGTGTATCTGTGCTGTTCAGCAGTACTTCAGTATCAAGGGGTAGTGATATATGTTTTAAATGTTTTTCATGTGATTAATGTCGTGGTATGAATGTGACCGTTTAATGTGCATTATTGTGTTTCTTGTATCAACTAGCTGTTACCAGTATTAAGTAGTAAAGATCGAGCTTTCAGTACTAAGTAGAAACAAGATGCCGTTTTTCAACAAGCTAAAGCAGATAGGAACTAGGAAAGGGATACTGGAGGAAGAAATCCCTATTCCCCCTAGGGACACTCCAGGTAATTTCATGTACCACAAACATGGCTTAGATGCCATATTGTATCTAGATTTATGGGCCGATTACACAAAGCATCTAGACGAGAGACACAGATGGCCAGTTACTGGAACATGGGATGCTGAGTGCATCATGAAGGTAGAGGAAGCACTATGGAAAAAGAAAGCCAGACAATCTCAGAAAGACGCCATAGAGTTTTGGCGTAAGGAATCACATAAGCGTGCTGAAAAAGCACTACGTAGAGAAGACAGACTTAGAGAATCAGATAAAACTCAAGAAAACGAATTAGTTACTGAAGGGATCCGAGTAAAAACAGAACAAGTAGACCGTGCACGAAATAACCTCGTAAACGGTATGTACCTCGCGGCCGAGGGTTCGCCTGAGGCCATTTCAGAAATACCGAAAAACTTGCCGCCACCATTAGTGCCAACTAAAGTAAATCACAGGACCACTAAAGACATATTCCTGAATTCCTACCTAGAAGATGTAGCACCCGCTTACACCAATCTGCCTGTCCGCACCCTGCCTAACGACAGGGATGGGGGTGGTAACCCGCCCCAAGATCATATTCCGCCAGTTCCACAACAGATTCCTCCAGCTCCACCACTTCCCGCAGTTAAAATAGATCTACTGAAACCACGTCTACCTGACGTTACCAAAGGACAAATTCAAGTTCAGATACAGACTCCTCAGAGAGATAATGCCCAAGCTTCCGCTTCAGGAGGTGCGACAGGGGGTTTTCACACCCCACCATTGACACACAGAGTAAACATTAGGGATATGCAGAGTCCTCTCACGTTCAAGTCACCCCGTCTTGACATACTCAAAGAAAAACTTTCAGTTTGCAGATATGATCCAGTACCCGGCAAAAACAACAGAATGATGATGGCCTCATTACGGTTGAGATCTGCTACTGATTTCCTGCTGTTATTTTCAGGGATGAAGGAGCGCCTAGATAGAATATATCAGTTCATTCAGACTGGTAAAGACCCTGACAGTGTTAAGGATGCCATGGAGCGTCAGAAAGTTGACGTTCAAGCACAGATACTACGTTTTTTCATAAATTGCCTAATAAGAGAAAGAGATAGGCCTGAGACAGATCAGAGCGAGTTAGATGCACTAAACAAGTGGGGTCAAAATATATCTGAAGGAAAACATGATAAGGGGGCTTGCATAGCCAGTATGTACAGGAAAATAAGAAAAGCAGTGATAGAAATGCACGAAAAAGAGAATGAAAGGGCCTCCTCCGAGGAGGAGGAAGAACTCGAAGAATCAGAAAATACTACAGATACTATAGCGTATGTAGGTAAGGGAACTTACCTTAGGAAAGGTACCCGTCCAGAAAGCAAGAAAGTTTTTTTCTCTGCCTTAACTAACCCGAATTCTTCTGAACACCAGTTCCAGGAAACTGATAAAAGACTCCGAGACCGAGTAGGGTACCACATACTGAATTCAATGGATGAACAGGAACTAGCCCGGTCAGCCATATTATGGGCTGAAAATCCGGATATGTATAATGATGACACCGTAGCACAGACATTCCTGAACCTCTCCCCAGACGAGCAGAAATTAGCAGGTGTATACATGATGCAGCACCTCCTCACGAAATACAGAAATAGACATTCCGATCCAGGTCCCTTACACGAAACTCTAGAAGCACTACTCATGGATAGATGGAGAGGTCTAAGTACCAAGTTAATACAGATAATTCTAGAACAGCGACATAGATATGACACTTTTGCAAGCTCTGAATACGCTCCCGCTCCACCCCCAGAAAGAAAAATGTATCGTATGGAATGCCTGAGTGGCATTGAAAGTCAGAACCCCTTACGAGAAGTACACCCAGTAATGGGTGAGGATCATACCTTGAAACGCGTGTATGTACACACGCCACTGACTAAGTTAGAACTGTTAGAAATGAAGAAACTAGTTCCGAGCCATGATAAAGACCCTGCAGGTTTCCACCGAGAGCTTAAAGACATGTTACTGATGGGGGATTACACATATGAAGATATCATGAAAATGTTAAAGGTACTGCTGCCTACGGGCATATACGAGAAACTCAAGGAAAAGGAATGGGAGGTGGGAGAGAAAAAGATTGCATGGGCAGAAATAGAAGACGAAGAAAGCAAGCGTGTCCCAGGGGTAGGCCTCGGGGACAAAACTAAAGCATTACCAGGTTTAATAGTACAGGTTCTGCCAAGATTACTAACAACTAGAAAAGAAGACTGGGATGCCATCTCAGCATGTAAACAGAAACCAGATGAAGATACTAGTGATTTTTATTCGAGATTCGAGAAATGTTTTATTATTAATAGTGGTCTTAAACCAAGTAGCGAATCGTACCCGCATCTTTTTGTATCAAAGCTAGTCGAGAATTCCCTGTTAGCAGTTAAAAACCGTGTGTACAAGGTCGAGAGTACATGGCAAGCAAATACGCCATCCCAGATGTTACAAATGTTACAATACCATCAGAATCGAATTAGAGAAGAACAAGATCAGGAACAGAAACGTATGAAAGACACAAAAATGAAAATGTTAGTAGCCCAGTCGGTACATACCGACGGAAATAGGAAAGGTACGAATCAGACAAATCATTCCGCAGGTCCTGTTAAAGGGACGTGCAATTATTGCAAGCAACAAGGTCACTATGTACATGAATGCCCGGTCCTGAAACACAATATAGCAACAGGTAAAACTAAAGAAAGACCGCATCCGTCTAGACAAGATCAGGTCCAGCAACAGACTTCACAAAATGTACAGCCAATACGGAATACACAGCCTATGCATGCTCCATCTCATACAGCACAGACAGTAGCGGTATCTCAGCCACAGCCTCTTGCCGCGACTCAGCAAGTTTCCCAACAAATGTACCAGTATGCCCAATCTGCTTACCCCGATTATCAGCGATACACATGAAACAGCCTAGAGAGGGAATTGGGCTTGCCTCTTATTGAAATTCCTGTAGATCAAGAAGGTCCTTATGTACACAGTCAAGTATTGGGAAAAGATAGAAAGTTTTTAATTGACACAGGGGCAAGCCGTACCACAATCAGCCATGATGAAGTCCCAGGGGCACCCCTCTCAGGCTCACAGAATGTTTCCCTTGGTTTTTCAGGACAGCCCATTATAAATGAAGTATCAGAACCAGTCCCCCTGGCTGTGGGTCCATTATCACGTATTACAGACTTGTTACTTACGAAATCATGTCCAGAAAATCTGTTAGGAATTAAAACATTGAAGGCTCTAGGAGCTATAATATGCTGTTCCCCGGAGGGAGTTAGACTTTTTCTGCGGGATTTCAAGGGTCATTATGTTGTGCAAGAATTCGATGTCAGATTGAAAAATGTACCAGATCACCTATGGGCAACAGGCCCAACTGATGTAGGTTGTATGCATATTACACCATACCGTGTTACACTCAAGACAGGAGTAGTTCTACCCAGAATCAGACAATACAAGTTACCACCCGATGCTGTAGTGGCTTTACTGAAAATCATTGAAGAGCTCATTGCCCAAGGAGTGGTCGTAGAGACCGACTCCAATATCTGTAATTCACCTATCATTCCAATTCTTAAACGTACTGATCCCAATGCACCGCCAGTATATCGGCTGGTGATTGACCTTCGAGAGCTGAATAAATGTATTGTACCACAATACCCTGTGGTCCCCGATATCTCTTCTCTATTGACTGCTATTGATTCAGAGGCAACGTTCTTTACTGTAATTGACCTCAAGAACGCCTTCTTTAGTGTACCTATTGATCCAGAGAGCCAATATCTCTTCGGATTCAGTTTAAATGGACGAAGTTTCAAATTTTCCCGCGCACCTCAAGGATTCACAGAAAGCCCCAGCATCTATAGTCAAGCACTGAAAAGACAACTAGATTGTATTCAAATGCCAGTTAACACCGCTTTACTGCAATACGTCGATGATCTGCTGATCACCGCACGAAGTGAGCCCGAATGTGAACAAGCATCACTGACAGTTTTACATTACTTGGCCGACAAGGGACACAAGGTGTCTCCTTCGAAGCTACAATTCTGTGGTCAGCAAGTTGTGTACTTGGGTCACTTGCTGTCCAAAGTGGGGAGACAGCTCACTCCCGATCGCATTCAGTTAATTGTAAATATGCCACAACCCCAGACACAAAAGGAAGTGCGGGCCTTCATAGGCCTCACCTCGTACTGCAGACAATGGATTCCTCAATATGCATTTCTAGCTAAACCACTCATCCAGTTAACAACACAGGAGGCAGCGACTTCGATTGTCCTCCCTTGGACTCAGGAACATACACAAGCCTTTGAGGAACTAAAGAAAGCATTATGTCAAGCACCAGTTTTAGCAACACCATGTTACAGCAAGCCGTTTACACTTTTTGTTACAGAACGTGATGGTACAGCATTGTCTGTCCTCACCCAAGATCAAGCAGGTTCATATAAGCCTTGCGCTTATTTTTCAAGTACATTGGATTCAGTAGCCCAGGCACTCCCTGCGTGCTTAAAGTCCGTAGCAGCAACAGCATTAGCAATCAGACAAAGTGATTCAATTGTCCTAGGGCATCAGTTAACAGTACAAGTTCCACATTCTGTAGAAGTTCTTTTAAACAGAACCCAGACTCAACACTTGACTATAGCACGACTGACAGGTTATGAATTGACGCTATTCCAGCCTCACATAGAAATCCGACGTTGCAGCATCCTGAACCCCGCAACATTGTTACCTACAATTATGACAGATCCAGCCCCGCATGATTGTATAGAAATCATTAATGCAGTTACAAAGCCTCGACAAGACTTAACAGATGTTCCACTGACAAATCCAGACCTGACACTTTATGTGGATGGTTCATGTATGCGAACAAGTACAGGAGAATTAGTGGCCGCGTATGCAGTGACCACTGAAACCGAAGTAAAAGAAACACATCGTATTGACACACTGTCCGCTCAAGCAGCAGAGCTTATTGCTCTGACCCGAGCCTGTATTCTAGCCAAGAACAGAAATGTCAACATATACACTGATTCCCGTTATGCGTTCGGAGTTGTACACAACTTCGGTATGTTATGGCAAGAACGAGGTTTTCTGACCTCTCATGGTGCCAAGATTCAACATGGTCCCCTCATTCAAGCACTGTTAGAAGCAATACATCTGCCTTCAGGCATATCCGTCATGAAGTGTAAAGCACATACCAAAGTTACAGATTCTGTTTCCCAGGGTAACGACCTGGCAGACCAGACAGCAAAACATACAGCACTGACTCACACTCAGACAACTGACATGACAAAGATAATAGGACCGACAAATTGTATGACAGTCAGGGATCCCACACTAGATGTAATCGATATTCAGGCACATGCTACTCCAGATGAAATAAAGAAATGGACTGAACTAGGAGGGATTCAAACAGAACAAGGTTGGATGACGAAGGGAAAATCTACATGGTTTCTCCCTGACTCGATGGTTCAAGTCATGATAAATACAGCACATAGTCCAGCCCACCTAGGAGAAAAGGCAATGCTAGACAGTTTACAAAATCTTTGGAGCAATAAACACTTACGAGCAGCAGCAAAACAGAAAGTGCGTACTTGCATGATCTGTTGTCAGTTCAATCCAGGTAAAAGCGTCCCTGTAGAGCAAGGTGGATTTCATCCTCCCGATCACCCCTTTGAAGTCCTCCAGATGGATTATATCCAGATGGACCGTTGTCGAGGATTCAAATATGTTCTCGTAATTGTTTGTGCTCTGTCCCGCTGGACCGAAGCATACCCAGTCCCAGATTACACTGCTCCGACCACTGCCAAGCAGCTGGTTCGTGAATTTTTCCCACGGTACGGCTTGCCCCGTATCGTGTACTCAGATAACGGTCAGCCATTCTCATCCGAATTAATGAAGCAGGTTTCCCTATTGCTAGGATACCAGTGGAGATTCCATTGTGTCCGACATCCCGAAGCCGCAGGCCTTGTTGAGAGGCATAACCAGACATTAAAGACACGCCTTGCAAAAATATGTAAAGAGAAAGGGGTCGACTGGATAGTCGCCCTGCCAGTGGCACTATTCTACATGAGAATGGTTGCCCATTCGAGATCAGGACTATCCCCGTACGAAGTGGTCTTTGGTAGACCACCGAATATGTGGGGGACGCCCATTCCGAAAAAGATCACTGATGTTGATAGTAACATGTTGACAGATTATCTTGCCTCCTTGATGTCTGCACTCCAATCATGTCGTTCACAGGTTGCCGCAGCCTTCCCTGACAACACCGATGTAAAGCCACACGACGTCCGTCCTGGTGACACAGTATTAGTTCGCAACTTCGACAGAAAGAGTCCGCTGGAGCCCCGCTGGAAGGAGCCAAAGACCGTCCTTCTTACAACGAGGACCGCAGTGAAGCTGGAAGGCAGAAAGGGGTGGGTCCACACGAGCCATATCAAGAAATACAATGAACTGAAACCTGATCGAGGCTCGTCCACCCCCACCAAAGACTGTATCAAAACTAGTGACTTTACAGAATCTGAACGAGAAAAGACTCCCCAAGAAAATTATCGCATGAAACTCCAATCTAGCAAGTCAGACAGTTTAATTGTTTAAGTCCTCCCCTAGGTGAATCGGTTAAATAGTTTCTGACATGTATCCCCTAGATCGAGATAGAGAGAGAGAAAGACAACTAAAGAAACGTACATATTGCAAATCACTACGTAGTCACTGTATGGTGACATTATTAATTATGTTTTTTCTAAGTGTTCTGATAATAATTGCGAGCATCTTGCTCACCATTTATTACCCTATTTTCAAGCGTGAACAATCTGCTTATAATGTCTCTGCTGAACATTCTTTTAGTAAGCTACCTCCACATGAACTTTCTTACAGACTTGCGCTGCGCAACAACACATTCATTAGTATGTTACATCATTCCCATCAGACTAACAATGCTACAAACTGCTGGATATGTGGCCGACTCCCTCCCTACCAGAAATACAAGGGAGCTCTGCCCCTCTTTCCGTACCCGTTCACTCACAATGGCTCCTGTGGTGCCTGGTTTAGAATAATAAATTCCGTAGATCCTGATATTGCTGTTTTCAAAGGGAGCTGGGTTTGGGGAAACTTGAACTTAGTTCTGCTTAACGCCTGTTATCCTGATAAGAAGGGACTTCCCATTAGAATAGGAACTGATCTAGAAAACGAAGTTTATGGACTAGGTAATTACACAATTAACCTTATGATCCTTACAGTTGAATCCGAATCTGCTCCAGTTCTGCCCGCTATGTCAGTACTACCAGTCACTGGTGAATTATGTGTCAGCAAGAAAGGTTCAGTACACTTAGGCCATAGTAAATGTACTATTGTGGTCGAATTCAGTGATCAAGGCAAGTCTTCTTTTAGAGCTACCCGTCATTCCTATTTTGTTTGTGGTCATACCGCATACATACGCTTACCTCCAGATTGGGATGGTACCTGTTACATTGCATTCCTTCTGCCACCTGTTTTTCTAGCTCCTCCTGATTATCACAGAAATACAAATCTAGCAAAGAATAGACTCAGAAGAGATATCTCACTTGTCGACTATACAGAAACAGCATGGGAACAGTACACTGATTTTAATAAAGGATTCTTTTTCTTTTTAGGACCTGTTCAGAATAGTAAACTGATACGCAGATTAACTAGAACCCTTGAAGCAGTAGTGAATGAAACTGCCTCCGCCTTAGGTAACCTAACAGAAGAGCAGTCCGCCATGCGGGTTGTTGTTCTTCAGAATCGTCTTGTTATTGACGTCATCTTGGCAGATAGAGGTGGAGCCTGTAAGGTCATCGGGTCAAGTTGCTGTATTTTCATTCCCCAAAACGCACCATCTGTATATCAAGCTATTACACGTCTTCATAAAATTGCAAATCTGATACATCAGAATCCAGGCACCTGGACTTGGTCCGGTTGGTTCTGGACGACGTTAACCGCTTGGGGATGGAAGATCCTATCCTTCCTAGGCATTGGCCTAGTCCTAGTATTCAGTTGCTGCCTGTGCCTACAGTGTGGGCCAGCGATTTGTGGACTGTGTGCCACATCATGCATTGAACATTCCAGTTTTCTCTCAAAACGTGAAAGAAAGAAAGAAGAGCAAATGATGTTACAAGAACAAACTGATCGATTCATGAGGATCGATATATCATGAAGGGTCCGTAGGGAACAAGGAGGGAATGAGGAAATATAAATTTTATGGTCAAGATTGTGTTCCCTAGCGTGTACCCCACCGACTCCATGTACCAGCTTAAAGTGCATGTAACTTCCCTCCTGTGCCAGCTACGAAGACGCAAATACATTTGCGTCCAACGTCAACATGTCCTCTTTCAGACCCACCCTGAATGGGTTGAATAGTCCGTTCCTAAGTATGCTATGCCAACGTCTTTTTGTAGTGTACCTTACACGATTTTCAGCTCTGGCAAAGTAGGCCCTGAATTTCTGCCATCGAGCCATTTTTCTGGCTTCTGACTCTAAAATCCTCAGCCCAGGCTGCCTCTGTACCCGTGAACTCTGACTTACTTCTAGCGCGGCCCACCGTGCTCAGCTCAGCCTGCTGCCTGCCAAGACTGACTATAACCTTCGAGTTATCTGTTCCGCTCCTCGAAAATACATTCCTGCCTGCTAGCTTCAGTAAACATCTCCCTCATCTGTAGAGCAAAGGGCCAATCTGTCTCCGTGCAAGTAAATCATAGCCTCTGTTACCATGCTCCCATGGAAGGCCCATGCCCCCACGCTTCTCATGCAGACACTCAGGCGCTTATACACGCACTCACAGTCAGTATAGAATAGCTTCTGCCCCAGAGACCTTTCCCTCCAGATAGTATGGTTCCCAAACATCAGATATCAGATATGATAGAAGTACAAGTTGATCTGACATGCCAGACTTCTGTCTCTTTCCGTCAGTGTAAATGTCAAGTTTCCTGCACCCTCCTGTCTCACGTCAATCACACGTCATGCAGCTGCGCGCGCATCCAAGTTTCCGATTTCTGCTGGCATTGCAACATTTCTGTTAGTACCACCCCTTCTGTGACACCTATCTGGTGACGTTTCTAGCACACACCTCTAGTTCACGCCTAGTTCACGCCTAGTTCACGCCTTCTGATTACGTACTGCTAACACGTGGTTACTGTTATCTTGTCTTCTCTCAGCTGTTACGCCCACCACATGTTTTTCTATGACAATGAATTAAGTATATAAGCTATGTACTGTCAATAAAGTGTGGTGCGCACTCTTCTATCCCTTCCTGAACCCTGTGTGGTTGCGGGAACATGATAGCTAAACTATGACCATTCCTTTTTAAGGAATAAAACCCCTAAGAACTCTAACACCACGGACTCTGCCTCCTTCTTTCTGATTGAGTTATTATTGATTAAGTACTTACCTGCATAGAAATTAAGAGAGTAAATTAAATATTTAAAATTGGCCATTTTCATGCACTTTTAACCATTCCATAAATCTTGTGTTTTGGGCCCCTGGAAGCATGAAAATCACTTTAAACATGCTAATTTTAGCTATAACACTGATGATCCACCTACAAATGTGAACTGACGTTCAAAAATAAAACATTTGAAAACAGGCCATTTTCCACATTTCTGAAGCATGACGTAATGGGGGGGTGTTATCTCTTTTGTCGAAAATCAGCCGTTTTTGCTCGAACATTAAATGCCTCCAAATGGTATTTAATTAACTTCCCGAGCCCCTGGAAGCATGAAAATCACTTTAAACATGCTAATTTTAGCTCTAACACTGATGATCCACCTACAAATGTGAACTGACGTTCAAAAATAAAACATTTGAAAACGGACTATTTTCCACATTTCTGAAGCATGACGTAATGGGGGGGTGTTATCTCTTTTGTCGAAAATCAGCCGTTTTTGTTCGAACATTAAATGCCTCCAAATGGTATTTAATTAACTTCCCGGGGTGAAGAAACCCTTTTTGAGAACTCAGAGTGAGTAAACTGGCCATTTTCATGCACTTTTAACCATTCCATAAATCTTGTGTTTTGGGCCCCTGGAAGCATGAAAATCACTTTAAACATGCTAATTTTAGCTCTAACACTGATGATCCACCTACAAATGTGAACTGACGTTCAAAAATAAAACATTTGAAAACGGACCATTTTCCACATTTCTGAAGCATGACGTAATGGGGGGGTGTTATCTCTTTTGTCGAAAATCAGCCGTTTTTGCTCGAACATTAAACGCCTCCAAATGGTATTTAATTAACTTCCCGGGGTGAAGAAACCCTTTTTGAGAACTCAGAGTGAGTAAATTGGCCATTTTCATGCACTTTTAACCATTCCATAAATCTTGTGTTTTGGGCCCCTGGAAGCATGAAAATCACTTTAAACATGCTAATTTTAGCTCTAACACTGATGATCCACCTACAAATGTGAACTGACGTTCAAAAATAAAACATTTGAAAACGGACCATTTTCCACATTTCTGAAGCATGACGTAATGGGGGGGTGTTATCTCCTTTGTCGAAAATCAGCCGTTTTTGCTCGAACATTAAATGCCTCCAAATGGTATTTAATTAACTTCCCGAGCCCCTGGAAGCATGAAAATCACTTTAAACATGCTAATTTTAGCTCTAACACTGATGATCCACCTACAAATGTGAACTGACGTTCAAAAATAAAACATTTGAAAACGGACCATTTTCCACATTTCTGAAGCATGACGTAATGGGGGGGGTGTTATCTCTTTTGTCGAAAATCAGCCGTTTTTGCTCGAACATTAAATGCCTCCAAATGGTATTTAATTAACTTCCCGGGGTGAAGAAACCCTTTTTGAGAACTCAGAGTGAGTAAATTGGCCATTTTCATGCACTTTTAACCATTCCATTAATCTTGTGTTTTGGGCCCCTGGAAGCATGAAAATCACTTTAAACATGCTAATTTTAGCTCTAACACTGATGATCCACCTACAAATGTGAACTGACGTTCAAAAATAAAACATTTGAAAACGGACCATTTTCCACATTTCTGAAGCATGACGTAATGGGGGGGTGTTATCTCTTTTGTCGAAAATCAGCCGTTTTTGCTCGAACATTAAATGCCTCCAAATGGTATTTATTTCACTTCCCGAGCCCCTGGAAGCATGAAAATCACTTTAAACATGCTAATTTTAGCTCTAACACTGATGATGCACCTACAAATGTGAACTGACGTTCAAAAATAAAACATTTGAAAACGGACCATTTTCCACATTTCTGAAGCATGACGTAATGGGGGGGTGTTATCTCTTTTGTCGAAAATCAGCCGTTTTTGCTCGAACATTAAATGCCTCCAAATGGTATTTATTTCACTTCCCGAGCCCCTGGAAGCATGAAAATCACTTTAAACATGCTAATTTTAGCTCTAACACTGATGATCCACCTACAAATGTGAACTGACGTTCAAAAATAAAACATTTGAAAACGGACCATTTTCCACATTTCTGAAGCATGACGTAATGGGGGGGTGTTATCTCTTTTGTCGAAAATCAGCCTTTTTTGCTCGAACATTAAATGCCTCCAAATGGTATTTAATTAACTTCCCGAGCCTCTGGAAGCATGAAAATCACTTTAAACATGCTAATTTTAGCTCTAACACTGATGATCCACCTACAAATGTGAACTGACGTTCAAAAATAAAACATTTGAAAACGGACCATTTTCCACATTTCTGAAGCATGACGTAATGGGGGGGTGTTATCTCTTTTGTCGAAAATCAGCCGTTTTTGCTCGAACATTAAATGCCTCCAAATGGTATTTATTTCACTTCCCGGGGTGAAGAAACCCTTTTTGAGAACTCAGAGTGAGTAAATTGGCCATTTTCATGCACTTTTAACCATTCCATTAATCTTGTGTTTTGGGCCCCTGGAAGCATGAAAATCACTTTAAACATGCTAATTTTAGCTCTAACACTGATGATCCACCTACAAATGTGAACTGACGTTCAAAAATAAAACATTTGAAAACGGACCATTTTCCACATTTCTGAAGCATGACGTAATGGGGGGGTGTTATCTCTTTTGTCGAAAATCAGCCGTTTTTGCTCGAACATTAAATGCCTCCAAATGGTATTTAATTAACTTCCCGAGCCCCTGGAAGCATGAAAATCACTTTAAACATGCTAATTTTAGCTCTAACACTGATGATCCACCTACAAATGTGAACTGACGTTCAAAAATAAAACATTTGAAAACGGACCATTTTCCACATTTCTGAAGCATGACGTAATGGGGGGGTGTTATCTCTTTTGTCGAAAATCAGCCGTTTTTGCTCGAACATTAAATGCCTCCAAATGGTATTTAATTAACTTCCCGGGGTGAAGAAACCCTTTTTGAGAACTCAGAGTGAGTAAATTGGCCATTTTCATGCACTTTTAACCATTCCATAAATCTTGTGTTTTGGGCCCCTGGAAGCATGAAAATCACTTTAAACATGCTAATTTTAGCTCTAACACTGATGATCCACCTACAAATGTGAACTGACGTTCAAAAATAAAACATTTGAAAACTGACCATTTTCCACATTTCTGAAGCATGACGTAATGGGGGGGTGTTATCTCTTTTGTCGAAAATCAGCCGTTTTTGCTCGAACATTAAATGCCTCCAAATGGTATTTAATTAACTTCCCGAGCCCCTGGAAGCATGAAAATCACTTTAAACATGCTAATTTTAGCTCTAACACTGATGATCCACCTACAAATGTGAACTGACGTTCAAAAATAAAACATTTGAAAACGGACCATTTTCCACATTTCTGAAGCATGACGTAATGGGGGGGTGTTATCTCTTTTGTCGAAAATCAGCCGTTTTTGCTCGAACATTAAATGCCTCCAAAGGGTATTTAATTAACTTCCCGGGGTGAAGAAACCCTTTTTGAGAACTCAGAGTGAGTAAATTGGCCATTTTCATGCACTTTTAACCATTCCATAAATCTTGTGTTTTGGGCCCCTGGAAGCATGAAAATCACTTTAAACATGCTAATTTTAGCTCTAACACTGATGATCCACCTACAAATGTGAACTGACGTTCAAAAATAAAACATTTGAAAACGGACCATTTTCCACATTTCTGAAGCATGACGTAATGGGGGGGTGTTATCTCTTTTGTCGAAAATCAGCTGTTTTTGCTCGAACATTAAATGCCTCCAAATGGTATTTAATTAACTTCCCGGGGTGAAGAAACCCTTTTTGAGAACTCAGAGTGAGTAAATTGGCCATTTTCATGCACTTTTAACCATTCCATAAATCTTGTGTTTTGGGCCCCTGGAAGCATGAAAATCACTTTAAACATGCTAATTTTAGCTCTAACACTGATGATCCACCTACAAATGTGAACTGACGTTCAAAAATAAAACATTTGAAAACGGACCATTTTCCACATTTCTGAAGCATGACGTAATGGGGGGGTGTTATCTCTTTTGTCAAAAATCAGCCGTTTTTGCTCGAACATTAAATGCCTCCAAATGGTATTTAATTAACTTCCCGAGCCCCTGGAAGCATGAAAATCACTTTAAACATGCTAATTTTAGCTCTAACACTGATGATCCACCTACAAATGTGAACTGACGTTCAAAAATAAAACATTTGAAAACGGACCATTTTCCACATTTCTGAAGCATGACGTAATGGGGGGGTGTTATCTCTTTTGTCGAAAATCAGCCGTTTTTGCTCGAACATTAAATGCCTCCAAATGGTATTTAATTAACTTCCCGAGCCCCTGGAAGCATGAAAATCACTTTAAACATGCTAATTTTAGCTCTAACACTGATGATCCACCTACAAATGTGAACTGACGTTCAAAAATAAAACATTTGAAAACGGACCATTTTCCACATTTCTGAAGCATGACGTAATGGGGGGGTGTTATCTCTTTTGTCGAAAATCAGCCGTTTTTGCTCGAACATTAAATGCCTCCAAATGGTATTTAATTAACTTCCCGGGGTGAAGAAACCCTTTTTGAGAACTCAGAGTGAGTAAATTGGCCATTTTCATGCACTTTTAACCATTCCATAAATCTTGTGTTTTGGGCCCCTGGAAGCATGAAAATCACTTTAAACATGCTAATTTTAGCTCTAACACTGATGATCCACCTACAAATGTGAACTGACGTTCAAAAATAAAACATTTGAAAACGGACCATTTTCCACATTTCTGAAGCATGACGTAATGGGGGGGTGTTATCTCTTTTGTCGAAAATCAGCCGTTTTTGCTCGAACATTAAATGCCTCCAAATGGTATTTATTTCACTTCCCGGGGTGAAGAAACCCTTTTTGAGAAATCAGAGTGAGTAAATTGGCCATTTTCATGCACTTTTAACCATTCCATTAATATTGTGTTTTGGGCCCCTGGAAGCATGAAAATCACTTTAAACATGCTAATTTTAGCTCTAACACTGATGATCCACCTACAAATGTGAACTGACGTTCAAAAATAAAACATTTGAAAACGGACCATTTTCCACATTTCTGAAGCATGACGTAATGGGGGGGTGTTATCTCTTTTGTCGAAAATCAGCCGTTTTTGCTCGAACATTAAATGCCTCCAAATGGTATTTAATTAACTTCCCGAGCCCCTGGAAGCATGAAAATCACTTTAAACATGCTAATTTTAGCTCTAACACTGATGATCCACCTACAAATGTGAACTGACGTTCAAAAATAAAACATTTGAAAACGGACCATTTTCCACATTTCTGAAGCATGACGTAATGGGGGGGTGTTATCTCTTTTGTCGAAAATCAGCCGTTTTTGCTCGAACATTAAATGCCTCCAAATGGTATTTAATTAACTTCCCGAGCCCCTGGAAGCATGAAAATCACTTTAAACATGCTAATTTTAGCTCTAACACTGATGATCCACCTACAAATGTGAACTGACGTTCAAAAATAAAACATTTGAAAACGGACCATTTTCCACATTTCTGAAGCATGACGTAATGGGGGGGTGTTATCTCTTTTGTCGAAAATCAGCCGTTTTTGCTCGAACATTAAATGCCTCCAAATGGTATTTAATTAACTTCCCGGGGTGAAGAAACCCTTTTTGAGAACTCAGAGTGAGTAAATTGGCCATTTTCATGCACTTTTAACCATTCCATAAATCTTGTGTTTTGGGCCCCTGGAAGCATAAAAATCACTTTAAACATGCTAATTTTAGCTCTAACACTGATGATCCACCTACAAATGTGAACTGATGTTCAAAAATAAAACATTTGAAAACGGACCATTTTCCACATTTCTGAAGCATGACGTAATGGGGGGGTGTTATCTCTTTTGTCGAAAATCAGCCGTTTTTGCTCGAACATTAAATGCCTCCAAATGGTATTTATTTCACTTCCCGAGCCCCTGGAAGCATGAAAATCACTTTAAACATGCTAATTTTAGCTCTAACACTGATGATCCACCTACAAATGTGAACTGACGTTCAAAAATAAAACATTTGAAAACGGACCATTTTCCACATTTCTGAAGCATGACGTAATGGGGGGGTGTTATCTCTTTTGTCGAAAATCAGCCGTTTTTGCTCGAACATTAAATGCCTCCAAATGGTATTTAATTAACTTCCCGAGCCCCTGGAAGCATGAAAATCACTTTAAACATGCTAATTTTAGCTCTAACACTGATGATCCACCTACAAATGTGAACTGACGTTCAAAAATAAAACATTTGAAAACGGACCATTTTCCACATTTCTGAAGCATGACGTAATGGGGGGGTGTTATCTCTTTTGTCGAAAATCAGCCGTTTTTGCTCGAACATTAAATGCCTCCAAATGGTATTTAATTAACTTCCCGGGGTGAAGAAACCCTTTTTGAGAACTCAGAGTGAGTAAATTGGCCATTTTCATGCACTTTTAACCATTCCATAAATCTTGTGTTTTGGGCCCCTGGAAGCATGAAAATCACTTTAAACATGCTAATTTTAGCTCTAACACTGATGATCCACCTACAAATGTGAACTGATGTTCAAAAATAAAACATTTGAAAACGGACCATTTTCCACATTTCTGAAGCATGACGTAATGGGGGGGTGTTATCTCTTTTGTCGAAAATCAGCCGTTTTTGCTCGAACATTAAATGCCTCCAAATGGTATTTATTTCACTTCCCGAGCCCCTGGAAGCATGAAAATCACTTTAAACATGCTAATTTTAGCTCTAACACTGATGATCCACCTACAAATGTGAACTGACGTTCAAAAATAAAACATTTGCAAACGGACCATTTTCCACATTTCTGAAGCATGACGTAATGGGGGGGTGTTATCTCTTTTGTCGAAAATCAGCCGTTTTTGCTCGAACATTAAATGCCTCCAAATGGTATTTAATTAACTTCCCGAGCCCCTGGAAGCATGAAAATCACTTTAAACATGCTAATTTTAGCTCTAACACTGATGATCCACCTACAAATGTGAACTGACGTTCAAAAATAAAACATTTGAAAACGGACCATTTTCCACATTTCTGAAGCATGACGTAATGGGGGGGGTGTTATCTCTTTTGTCGAAAATCAGCCGTTTTTGCTCGAACATTAAATGCCTCCAAATGGTATTTAATTAACTTCCCGAGCCCCTGGAAGCATGAAAATCACTTTAAACATGCTAATTTTAGCTCTAACACTGATGATCCACCTACAAATGTGAACTGACGTTCAAAAATAAAACATTTGAAAACGGACCATTTTCCACATTTCTGAAGCATGACGTAATGGGGGGGTGTTATCTCTTTTGTCGAAAATCAGCCGTTTTTGCTCGAACATTAAATTCCTCCAAATGGTATTTATTTCACTTCCCGGGGTGAAGAAACCCTTTTTGAGAACTCAGAGTGAGTAAATTGGCCATTTTCATGCACTTTTAACCATTCCATTAATCTTGTGTTTTGGGCCCCTGGAAGCATGAAAATCACTTTAAACATGCTAATTTTAGCTCTAACACTGATGATCCACCTACAAATGTGAACTGACGTTCAAAAATAAAACATTTGAAAACGGACCATTTTCCACATTTCTGAAGCATGACGTAATGGGGGGGTGTTATCTCTTTTGTCAAAAATCAGCCGTTTTTGCTCGAACATTAAATGCCTCCAAATGGTATTTAATTAACTTCCCGAGCCCCTGGAAGCATGAAAATCACTTTAAACATGCTAATTTTAGCTCTAACACTGATGATCCACCTACAAATGTGAACTGACGTTCAAAAATAAAACATTTGAAAACGGACCATTTTCCACATTTCTGAAGCATGACGTAATGGGGGGGTGTTATCTCTTTTGTCGAAAATCAGCAGTTTTTGCTCGAACATTAAATGCCTCCAAATGGTATTTAATTAACTTCCCGAGCCCCTGGAAGCATGAAAATCACTTTAAACATGCTAATTTTAGCTCTAACACTGATGATCCACCTACAAATGTGAACTGACATTCAAAAATAAAACATTTGAAAACTGACCATTTTCCACATTTCTGAAGCATGACGTAATGGGGGGGTGTTATCTCTTTTGTCGAAAATCAGCCGTTTTTGCTCGAACATTAAATGCCTCCAAATGGTATTTAATTAACTTCCCGGGGTGAAGAAACCCTTTTTGAGAACTCAGAGTGAGTAAATTGGCCATTTTCATGCACTTTTAACCATTCCATAAATCTTGTGTTTTGGGCCCCTGGAAGCATGAAAATCACTTTAAACATGCTAATTTTAGCTCTAACACTGATGATCCACCTACAAATGTGAACTGACGTTCAAAAATAAAACATTTGAAAACGGACCATTTTCCACATTTCTGAAGCATGACGTAATGGGGGGGTGTTATCTCTTTTGTCGAAAATCAGCCGTTTTTGCTCGAACATTAAATGCCTCCAAATGGTATTTAATTAACTTCCCGAGCCCCTGGAAGCATGAAAATCACTTTAAACATGCTAATTTTAGCTCTAACACTGATGATCCACCTACAAATGTGAACTGACGTTCAAAAATAAAACATTTGAAAACGGACCATTTTCCACATTTCTGAAGCATGACGTAATGGGGGGGGTGTTATCTCTTTTGTCGAAAATCAGCCGTTTTTGCTCGAACATTAAATGCCTCCAAATGGTATTTAATTAACTTCCCGGGGTGAAGAAACCCTTTTTGAGAACTCAGAGTGAGTAAATTGGCCATTTTCATGCACTTTTAACCATTCCATAAATCTTTGTTTTGGGCCCCTGGAAGCATGAAAATCACTTTAAACATGCTAATTTTAGCTATAACACTGATGATCCACCTACAAATGTGAACTGACGTTCAAAAATAAAACATTTGAAAACAGGCCATTTTCCACATTTCTGAAGCATGACGTAATGGGGGGGTGTTATCTCTTTTGTCGAAAATCAGCCGTTTTTGCTCGAACATTAAATGCCTCCAAATGGTATTTAATTAACTTCCCGAGCCCCTGGAAGCATGAAAATCACTTTAAACATGCCAATTTTAGCTCTAACACTGATGATCCACCTACAAATGTGAACTGACGTTCAAAAATAAAACATTTGAAAACGGACCATTTTCCACATTTCTGAAGCATGACGTAATGGGGGGGGTGTTATCTCTTTTGTCGAAAATCAGCAGTTTTTGCTCGAACATTAAATGCCTCCAAATGGTATTTAATTAACTTCCCGAGCCCCTGGAAGCATGAAAATCACTTTAAACATGCTAATTTTAGCTCTAACACTGATGATCCACCTACAAATGTGAACTGACATTCAAAAATAAAACATTTGAAAACTGACCATTTTCCACATTTCTGAAGCATGACGTAATGGGGGGGTGTTATCTCTTTTGTCGAAAATCAGCCGTTTTTGCTCGAACATTAAATGCCTCCAAATGGTATTTAATTAACTTCCCGGGGTGAAGAAACCCTTTTTGAGAACTCAGAGTGAGTAAATTGGCCATTTTCATGCACTTTTAACCATTCCATAAATCTTGTGTTTTGGGCCCCTGGAAGCATGAAAATCACTTTAAACATGCTAATTTTAGCTCTAACACTGATGATCCACCTACAAATGTGAACTGACGTTCAAAAATAAAACATTTGAAAACGGACCATTTTCCACATTTCTGAAGCATGACGTAATGGGGGGGTGTTATCTCTTTTGTCGAAAATCAGCCGTTTTTGCTCGAACATTAAATGCCTCCAAATGGTATTTAATTAACTTCCCGAGCCCCTGGAAGCATGAAAATCACTTTAAACATGCTAATTTTAGCTCTAACACTGATGATCCACCTACAAATGTGAACTGACGTTCAAAAATAAAACATTTGAAAACGGACCATTTTCCACATTTCTGAAGCATGACGTAATGGGGGGGTGTTATCTCTTTTGTCGAAAATCAGCTGTTTTTGCTCGAACATTAAATGCCTCCAAATGGTATTTAATTAACTTCCCGGGGTGAAGAAACCCTTTTTGAGAACTCAGAGTGAGTAAATTGGCCATTTTCATGCACTTTTAACCATTCCATAAATCTTGTGTTTTGGGCCCCTGGAAGCATGAAAATCACTTTAAACATGCTAATTTTAGCTCTAACACTGATGATCCACCTACAAATGTGAACTGACGTTCAAAAATAAAACATTTGAAAACGGACCATTTTCCACATTTCTGAAGCATGACATAATGGGGGGGTGTTATCTCTTTTGTCGAAAATCAGCCGTTTTTGCTCGAACATTAAATGCCTCCAAATGGTATTTAATTAACTTCCCGAGCCCCTGGAAGCATGAAAATCACTTTAAACATGCTAATTTTAGCTCTAACACTGATGATCCACCTACAAATGTGAACTGACGTTCAAAAATAAAACATTTGAAAACGGACCATTTTCCACATTTCTGAAGCATGACGTAATGGGGGGGTGTTATCTCTTTTGTCGAAAATCAGCCGTTTTTGCTCGAACATTAAATGCCTCCAAATGGTATTTAATTAACTTCCCGGGGTGAAGAAACCCTTTTTGAGAACTCAGAGTGAGTAAATTGGCCATTTTCATGCACTTTTAACCATTCCATAAATCTTGTGTTTTGGGCCCCTGGAAGCATGAAAATCACTTTAAACATGCTAATTTTAGCTCTAACACGGATGATCCACCTACAAATGTGAACTGATGTTCAAAAATAAAACATTTGAAAACGGACCATTTTCCACATTTCTGAAGCATGACGTAATGGGGGGGTGTTATCTCTTTTGTCGAAAATCAGCCGTTTTTGCTCGAACATTAAATGCCTCCAAATGGTATTTATTTCACTTCCCGAGCCCCTGGAAGCATGAAAATCACTTTAAACATGCTAATTTTAGCTCTAACACTGATGATCCACCTACAAATGTGAACTGACGTTCAAAAATAAAACATTTGAAAACGGACCATTTTCCACATTTCTGAAGCATGACGTAATGGGGGGGTGTTATCTCTTTTGTCGAAAATCAGCCGTTTTTGCTCGAACATTAAATGCCTCCAAATGGTATTTAATTAACTTCCCGAGCCCCTGGAAGCATGAAAATCACTTTAAACATGCTAATTTTAGCTCTAACACTGATGATCCACCTACAAATGTGAACTGACGTTCAAAAATAAAACATTTGAAAACGGACCATTTTCCACATTTCTGAAGCATGACGTAATGGGGGGGTGTTATCTCTTTTGTCGAAAATCAGCCGTTTTTGCTCGAACATTAAATGCCTCCAAATGGTATTTAATTAACTTCCCGAGCCCCTGGAAGCATGAAAATCACTTTAAACATGCTAATTTTAGCTCTAACACTGATGATCCACCTACAAATGTGAACTGACGTTCAAAAATAAAACATTTGAAAACGGACCATTTTCCACATTTCTGAAGCATGACGTAATGGGGGGGTGTTATCTCTTTTGTCGAAAATCAGCCGTTTTTGCTCGAACATTAAATGCCTCCAAATGGTATTTATTTCACTTCCCGGGGTGAAGAAACCCTTTTTGAGAACTCAGAGTGAGTAAATTGGCCATTTTCATGCACTTTTAACCATTCCATTAATCTTGTGTTTTGGGCCCCTGGAAGCATGAAAATCACTTTAAACATGCTAATTTTAGCTCTAACACTGATGATCCACCTACAAATGTGAACTGACGTTCAAAAATAAAACATTTGAAAACGGACCATTTTCCACATTTCTGAAGCATGACGTAATGGGGGGGTGTTATCTCTTTTGTCAAAAATCAGCCGTTTTTGCTCGAACATTAAATGCCTCCAAATGGTATTTAATTAACTTCCCGAGCCCCTGGAAGCATGAAAATCACTTTAAACATGCTAATTTTAGCTCTAACACTGATGATCCACCTACAAATGTGAACTGACGTTCAAAAATAAAACATTTGAAAACGGACCATTTTCCACATTTCTGAAGCATGACGTAATGGGGGGGTGTTATCTCTTTTGTCGAAAATCAGCAGTTTTTGCTCGAACATTAAATGCCTCCAAATGGTATTTAATTAACTTCCCGAGCCCCTGGAAGCATGAAAATCACTTTAAACATGCTAATTTTAGCTCTAACACTGATGATCCACCTACAAATGTGAACTGACATTCAAAAATAAAACATTTGAAAACGGACCATTTTCCACATTTCTGAAGCATGACGTAATGGGGGGGTGTTATCTCTTTTGTCGAAAATCAGCCGTTTTTGCTCGAACATTAAATGCCTCCAAATGGTATTTAATTAACTTCCCGAGCCCCTGGAAGCATGAAAATCACTTTAAACATGCTAATTTTAGCTCTAACACTGATGATCCACCTACAAATGTGAACTGACGTTCAAAAATAAAACATTTGAAAACGGACCATTTTCCACATTTCTGAAGCATGACGTAATGGGGGGGGTGTTATCTCTTTTGTCGAAAATCAGCCGTTTTTGCTCGAACATTAAATGCCTCCAAATGGTATTTAATTAACTTCCCGGGGTGAAGAAACCCTTTTTGAGAACTCAGAGTGAGTAAATTGGCCATTTTCATGCACTTTTAACCATTCCATAAATCTTGTGTTTTGGGCCCCTGGAAGCATGAAAATCACTTTAAACATGCTAATTTTAGCTATAACACTGATGATCCACCTACAAATGTGAACTGACGTTCAAAAATAAAACATTTGAAAACAGGCCATTTTCCACATTTCTGAAGCATGACGTAATGGGGGGGTGTTATCTCTTTTGTCGAAAATCAGCCGTTTTTGCTCGAACATTAAATGCCTCCAAATGGTATTTAATTAACTTCCCGAGCCCCTGGAAGCATGAAAATCACTTTAAACATGCTAATTTTAGCTCTAACACTGATGATCCACCTACAAATGTGAACTGACGTTCAAAAATAAAACATTTGAAAACGGACTATTTTCCACATTTCTGAAGCATGACGTAATGGGGGGGTGTTATCTCTTTTGTCGAAAATCAGCCGTTTTTGTTCGAACATTAAATGCCTCCAAATGGTATTTAATTAACTTCCCGGGGTGAAGAAACCCTTTTTGAGAACTCAGAGTGAGTAAACTGGCCATTTTCATGCACTTTTAACCATTCCATAAATCTTGTGTTTTGGGCCCCTGGAAGCATGAAAATCACTTTAAACATGCTAATTTTAGCTCTAACACTGATGATCCACCTACAAATGTGAACTGACGTTCAAAAATAAAACATTTGAAAACGGACCATTTTCCACATTTCTGAAGCATGACGTAATGGGGGGGTGTTATCTCTTTTGTCGAAAATCAGCCGTTTTTGCTCGAACATTAAATGCCTCCAAATGGTATTTAATTAACTTCCCGGGGTGAAGAAACCCTTTTTGAGAACTCAGAGTGAGTAAATTGGCCATTTTCATGCACTTTTAACCATTCCATAAATCTTGTGTTTTGGGCCCCTGGAAGCATGAAAATCACTTTAAACATGCTAATTTTAGCTCTAACACTGATGATCCACCTACAAATGTGAACTGACGTTCAAAAATAAAACATTTGAAAACGGACCATTTTCCACATTTCTGAAGCATGACGTAATGGGGGGGTGTTATCTCTTTTGTCGAAAATCAGCCGTTTTTGCTCGAACATTAAATGCCTCCAAATGGTATTTAATTAACTTCCCGAGCCCCTGGAAGCATGAAAATCACTTTAAACATGCTAATTTTAGCTCTAACACTGATGATCCACCTACAAATGTGAACTGACGTTCAAAAATAAAACATTTGAAAACGGACCATTTTCCACATTTCTGAAGCATGACGTAATGGGGGGGGTGTTATCTCTTTTGTCGAAAATCAGCCGTTTTTGCTCGAACATTAAATGCCTCCAAATGGTATTTAATTAACTTCCCGGGGTGAAGAAACCCTTTTTGAGAACTCAGAGTGAGTAAATTGGCCATTTTCATGCACTTTTAACCATTCCATTAATCTTGTGTTTTGGGCCCCTGGAAGCATGAAAATCACTTTAAACATGCTAATTTTAGCTCTAACACTGATGATCCACCTACAAATGTGAACTGACGTTCAAAAATAAAACATTTGAAAACGGACCATTTTCCACATTTCTGAAGCATGACGTAATGGGGGGGTGTTATCTCTTTTGTCGAAAATCAGCCGTTTTTGCTCGAACATTAAATGCCTCCAAATGGTATTTATTTCACTTCCCGAGCCCCTGGAAGCATGAAAATCACTTTAAACATGCTAATTTTAGCTCTAACACTGATGATGCACCTACAAATGTGAACTGACGTTCAAAAATAAAACATTTGAAAACGGACCATTTTCCACATTTCTGAAGCATGACGTAATGGGGGGGTGTTATCTCTTTTGTCGAAAATCAGCCGTTTTTGCTCGAACATTAAATGCCTCCAAATGGTATTTATTTCACTTCCCGAGCCCCTGGAAGCATGAAAATCACTTTAAACATGCTAATTTTAGCTCTAACACTGATGATCCACCTACAAATGTGAACTGACGTTCAAAAATAAAACATTTGAAAACGGACCATTTTCCACATTTCTGAAGCATGACGTAATGGGGGGGTGTTATCTCTTTTGTCGAAAATCAGCCTTTTTTGCTCGAACATTAAATGCCTCCAAATGGTATTTAATTAACTTCCCGAGCCTCTGGAAGCATGAAAATCACTTTAAACATGCTAATTTTAGCTCTAACACTGATGATCCACCTACAAATGTGAACTGACGTTCAAAAATAAAACATTTGAAAACGGACCATTTTCCACATTTCTGAAGCATGACGTAATGGGGGGGTGTTATCTCTTTTGTCGAAAATCAGCCGTTTTTGCTCGAACATTAAATGCCTCCAAATGGTATTTATTTCACTTCCCGGGGTGAAGAAACCCTTTTTGAGAACTCAGAGTGAGTAAATTGGCCATTTTCATGCACTTTTAACCATTCCATTAATCTTGTGTTTTGGGCCCCTGGAAGCATGAAAATCACTTTAAACATGCTAATTTTAGCTCTAACACTGATGATCCACCTACAAATGTGAACTGACGTTCAAAAATAAAACATTTGAAAACGGACCATTTTCCACATTTCTGAAGCATGACGTAATGGGGGGGTGTTATCTCTTTTGTCGAAAATCAGCCGTTTTTGCTCGAACATTAAATGCCTCCAAATGGTATTTAATTAACTTCCCGAGCCCCTGGAAGCATGAAAATCACTTTAAACATGCTAATTTTAGCTCTAACACTGATGATCCACCTACAAATGTGAACTGACGTTCAAAAATAAAACATTTGAAAACGGACCATTTTCCACATTTCTGAAGCATGACGTAATGGGGGGGTGTTATCTCTTTTGTCAAAAATCAGCCGTTTTTGCTCGAACATTAAATGCCTCCAAATGGTATTTAATTAACTTCCCGAGCCCCTGGAAGCATGAAAATCACTTTAAACATGCTAATTTTAGCTCTAACACTGATGATCCACCTACAAATGTGAACTGACGTTCAAAAATAAAACATTTGAAAACGGACCATTTTCCACATTTCTGAAGCATGACGTAATGGGGGGGTGTTATCTCTTTTGTCGAAAATCAGCAGTTTTTGCTCGAACATTAAATGCCTCCAAATGGTATTTAATTAACTTCCCGAGCCCCTGGAAGCATGAAAATCACTTTAAACATGCTAATTTTAGCTCTAACACTGATGATCCACCTACAAATGTGAACTGACATTCAAAAATAAAACATTTGAAAACTGACCATTTTCCACATTTCTGAAGCATGACGTAATGGGGGGGTGTTATCTCTTTTGTCGAAAATCAGCCGTTTTTGCTCGAACATTAAATGCCTCCAAATGGTATTTAATTAACTTCCCGGGGTGAAGAAACCCTTTTTGAGAACTCAGAGTGAGTAAATTGGCCATTTTCATGCACTTTTAACCATTCCATAAATCTTGTGTTTTGGGCCCCTGGAAGCATGAAAATCACTTTAAACATGCTAATTTTAGCTCTAACACTGATGATCCACCTACAAATGTGAACTGACGTTCAAAAATAAAACATTTGAAAACGGACCATTTTCCACATTTCTGAAGCATGACGTAATGGGGGGGTGTTATCTCTTTTGTCGAAAATCAGCCGTTTTTGCTCGAACATTAAATGCCTCCAAATGGTATTTAATTAACTTCCCGAGCCCCTGGAAGCATGAAAATCACTTTAAACATGCTAATTTTAGCTCTAACACTGATGATCCACCTACAAATGTGAACTGACGTTCAAAAATAAAACATTTGAAAACGGACCATTTTCCACATTTCTGAAGCATGACGTAATGGGGGGGGGGTGTTATCTCTTTTGTCGAAAATCAGCCGTTTTTGCTCGAACATTAAATGCCTCCAAATGGTATTTAATTAACTTCCCGGGGTGAAGAAACCCTTTTTGAGAACTCAGAGTGAGTAAATTGGCCATTTTCATGCACTTTTAACCATTCCATAAATCTTGTGTTTTGGGCCCCTGGAAGCATGAAAATCACTTTAAACATGCTAATTTTAGCTATAACACTGATGATCCACCTACAAATGTGAACTGACGTTCAAAAATAAAACATTTGAAAACAGGCCATTTTCCACATTTCTGAAGCATGACGTAATGGGGGGGTGTTATCTCTTTTGTCGAAAATCAGCCGTTTTTGCTCGAACATTAAATGCCTCCAAATGGTATTTAATTAACTTCCCGAGCCCCTGGAAGCATGAAAATCACTTTAAACATGCTAATTTTAGCTCTAACACTGATGATCCACCTACAAATGTGAACTGACGTTCAAAAATAAAACATTTGAAAACGGACTATTTTCCACATTTCTGAAGCATGACGTAATGGGGGGGTGTTATCTCTTTTGTCGAAAATCAGCCGTTTTTGTTCGAACATTAAATGCCTCCAAATGGTATTTAATTAACTTCCCGGGGTGAAGAAACCCTTTTTGAGAACTCAGAGTGAGTAAACTGGCCATTTTCATGCACTTTTAACCATTCCATAAATCTTGTGTTTTGGGCCCCTGGAAGCATGAAAATCACTTTAAACATGCTAATTTTAGCTCTAACACTGATAATCCACCTACAAATGTGAACTGACGTTCAAAAATAAAACATTTGAAAACGGACCATTTTCCACATTTCTGAAGCATGACGTAATGGGGGGGGTGTTATCTCTTTTGTCGAAAATCAGCCGTTTTTGCTCGAACATTAAATGCCTCCAAATGGTATTTAATTAACTTCCCGGGGTGAAGAAACCCTTTTTGAGAACTCAGAGTGAGTAAATTGGCCATTTTCATGCACTTTTAACCATTCCATAAATCTTGTGTTTTGGGCCCCTGGAAGCATGAAAATCACTTTAAACATGCTAATTTTAGCTCTAACACTGATGATCCACCTACAAATGTGAACTGACGTTCAAAAATAAAACATTTGAAAACGGACCATTTTCCACATTTCTGAAGCATGACGTAATGGGGGGGTGTTATCTCTTTTGTCGAAAATCAGCCGTTTTTGCTCGAACATTAAATGCCTCCAAATGGTATTTAATTAACTTCCCGAGCCCCTGGAAGCATGAAAATCACTTTAAACATGCTAATTTTAGCTCTAACACTGATGATCCACCTACAAATGTGAACTGACGTTCAAAAATAAAACATTTGAAAACGGACCATTTTCCACATTTCTGAAGCATGACGTAATGGGGGGGGTGTTATCTCTTTTGTCGAAAATCAGCCGTTTTTGCTCGAACATTAAATGCCTCCAAATGGTATTTAATTAACTTCCCGGGGTGAAGAAACCCTTTTTGAGAACTCAGAGTGAGTAAATTGGCCATTTTCATGCACTTTTAACCATTCCATTAATCTTGTGTTTTGGGCCCCTGGAAGCATGAAAATCACTTTAAACATGCTAATTTTAGCTCTAACACTGATGATCCACCTACAAATGTGAACTGACGTTCAAAAATAAAACATTTGAAAACGGACCATTTTCCACATTTCTGAAGCATGACGTAATGGGGGGGTGTTATCTCTTTTGTCGAAAATCAGCCGTTTTTGCTCGAACATTAAATGCCTCCAAATGGTATTTATTTCACTTCCCGAGCCCCTGGAAGCATGAAAATCACTTTAAACATGCTAATTTTAGCTCTAACACTGATGATGCACCTACAAATGTGAACTGACGTTCAAAAATAAAACATTTGAAAACGGACCATTTTCCACATTTCTGAAGCATGACGTAATGGGGGGGTGTTATCTCTTTTGTCGAAAATCAGCCGTTTTTGCTCGAACATTAAATGCCTCCAAATGGTATTTATTTCACTTCCCGAGCCCCTGGAAGCCTGAAAATCACTTTAAACATGCTAATTTTAGCTCTAACACTGATGATCCACCTACAAATGTGAACTGACGTTCAAAAATAAAACATTTGAAAACGGACCATTTTCCACATTTCTGAATCATGACGTAATGGGGGGGTGTTATCTCTTTTGTCGAAAATCAGCCTTTTTTGCTTGAACATTAAATGCCTCCAAATGGTATTTAATTAACTTCCCGAGCCTCTGGAAGCATGAAAATCACTTTAAACATGCTAATTTTAGCTCTAACACTGATGATCCACCTACAAATGTGAACTGACGTTCAAAAATAAAACATTTGAAAACGGACCATTTTCCACATTTCTGAAGCATGACGTAATGGGGGGGTATTATCTCTTTTGTCGAAAATCAGCCGTTTTTGCTCGAACATTAAATGCCTCCAAATGGTATTTATTTCACTTCCCGGGGTGAAGAAACCCTTTTTGAGAACTCAGAGTGAGTAAATTGGCCATTTTCATGCACTTTTAACCATTCCATAAATCTTGTGTTTTGGGCCCCTGGAAGCATGAAAATCACTTTAAACATGCTAATTTTAGCTCTAACACTGATGATCCACCTACAAATGTGAACTGACGTTCAAAAATAAAACATTTGAAAACGGACCATTTTCCACATTTCTGAAGCATGACGTAATGGGGGGGTGTTATCTCTTTTGTCGAAAATCAGCCGTTTTTGCTCGAACATTAAATGCCTCCAAATGGTATTTAATTAACTTCCCGGGGTGAAGAAACCCTTTTTGAGAACTCAGAGTGAGTAAATTGGCCATTTTCATGCACTTTTAACCATTCCATAAATCTTGTGTTTTGGGCCCCTGGAAGCATGAAAATCACTTTAAACATGCTAATTTTAGCTCTAACACTGATGATCCACCTACAAATGTGAACTGACGTTCAAAAATAAAACATTTGAAAACGGACCATTTTCCACATTTCTGAAGCATGACGTAATGGGGGGGTGTTATCTCTTTTGTCGAAAATCAGCCGTTTTTGCTCGAACATTAAATGCCTCCAAATGGTATTTAATTAACTTCCCGAGCCCCTGGAAGCATGAAAATCACTTTAAACATGCTAATTTTAGCTCTAACACTGATGATCCACCTACAAATGTGAACTGACGTTCAAAAATAAAACATTTGAAAACGGACCATTTTCCACATTTCTGAAGCATGACGTAATGGGGGGGGTGTTATCTCTTTTGTCGAAAATCAGCCGTTTTTGCTCGAACATTAAATGCCTCCAAATGGTATTTAATTAACTTCCCGGGGTGAAGAAACCCTTTTTGAGAACTCAGAGTGAGTAAATTGGCCATTTTCATGCACTTTTAACCATTCCATTAATCTTGTGTTTTGGGCCCCTGGAAGCATGAAAATCACTTTAAACATGCTAATTTTAGCTCTAACACTGATGATCCACCTACAAATGTGAACTGACGTTCAAAAATAAAACATTTGAAAACGGACCATTTTCCACATTTCTGAAGCATGACGTAATGGGGGGGTGTTATCTCTTTTGTCGAAAATCAGCCGTTTTTGCTCGAACATTAAATGCCTCCAAATGGTATTTATTTCACTTCCCGAGCCCCTGGAAGCATGAAAATCACTTTAAACATGCTAATTTTAGCTCTAACACTGATGATGCACCTACAAATGTGAACTGACGTTCAAAAATAAAACATTTGAAAACGGACCATTTTCCACATTTCTGAAGCATGACGTAATGGGGGGGTGTTATCTCTTTTGTCGAAAATCAGCCGTTTTTGCTCGAACATTAAATGCCTCCAAATGGTATTTATTTCACTTCCCGAGCCCCTGGAAGCCTGAAAATCACTTTAAACATGCTAATTTTAGCTCTAACACTGATGATCCACCTACAAATGTGAACTGACGTTCAAAAATAAAACATTTGAAAACGGACCATTTTCCACATTTCTGAATCATGACGTAATGGGGGGGTGTTATCTCTTTTGTCGAAAATCAGCCTTTTTTGCTTGAACATTAAATGCCTCCAAATGGTATTTAATTAACTTCCCGAGCCTCTGGAAGCATGAAAATCACTTTAAACATGCTAATTTTAGCTCTAACACTGATGATCCACCTACAAATGTGAACTGACGTTCAAAAATAAAACATTTGAAAACGGACCATTTTCCACATTTCTGAAGCATGACGTAATGGGGGGGTATTATCTCTTTTGTCGAAAATCAGCCGTTTTTGCTCGAACATTAAATGCCTCCAAATGGTATTTATTTCACTTCCCGGGGTGAAGAAACCCTTTTTGAGAACTCAGAGTGAGTAAATTGGCCATTTTCATGCACTTTTAACCATTCCATAAATCTTGTGTTTTGGGCCCCTGGAAGCATGAAAATCACTTTAAACATGCTAATTTTAGCTCTAACACTGATGATCCACCTACAAATGTGAACTGACGTTCAAAAATAAAACATTTGAAAACGGACCATTTTCCACATTTCTGAAGCATGACGTAATGGGGGGGTGTTATCTCTTTTGTCGAAAATCAGCCGTTTTTGCTCGAACATTAAATGCCTCCAAATGGTATTTAATTAACTTCCCGAGCCCCTGGAAGCATGAAAATCACTTTAAACATGCTAATTTTAGCTCTAACACTGATGATCCACCTACAAATGTGAACTGACGTTCAAAAATAAAACATTTGAAAACGGACCATTTTCCACATTTCTGAAGCATGACGTAATGGGGGGGGTGTTATCTCTTTTGTCGAAAATCAGCCGTTTTTGCTCGAACATTAAATGCCTCCAAATGGTATTTAATTAACTTCCCGGGGTGAAGAAACCCTTTTTGAGAACTCAGAGTGAGTAAATTGGCCATTTTCATGCACTTTTAACCATTCCATAAATCTTGTGTTTTGGGCCCCTGGAAGCATGAAAATCACTTTAAACATGCTAATTTTAGCTATAACACTGATGATCCACCTACAAATGTGAACTGACGTTCAAAAATAAAACATTTGAAAACAGGCCATTTTCCACATTTCTGAAGCATGACGTAATGGGGGGGTGTTATCTCTTTTGTCGAAAATCAGCCGTTTTTGCTCGAACATTAAATGCCTCCAAATGGTATTTAATTAACTTCCCGAGCCCCTGGAAGCATGAAAATCACTTTAAACATGCCAATTTTAGCTCTAACACTGATGATCCACCTACAAATGTGAACTGACGTTCAAAAATAAAACATTTGAAAACGGACCATTTTCCACATTTCTGAAGCATAACGTAATGGGGGGGTGTTATCTCTTTTGTCGAAAATCAGCAGTTTTTGCTCGAACATTAAATGCCTCCAAATGGTATTTAATTAACTTCCCGAGCCCCTGGAAGCATGAAAATCACTTTAAACATGCTAATTTTAGCTCTAACACTGATGATCCACCTACAAATGTGAACTGACATTCAAAAATAAAACATTTGAAAACTGACCATTTTCCACATTTCTGAAGCATGACGTAATGGGGGGGGTGTTATCTCTTTTGTCGAAAATCAGCCGTTTTTGCTCGAACATTAAATGCCTCCAAATGGTATTTAATTAACTTCCCGGGGTGAAGAAACCCTTTTTGAGAACTCAGAGTGAGTAAATTGGCCATTTTCATGCACTTTTAACCATTCCATAAATCTTGTGTTTTGGGCCCCTGGAAGCATGAAAATCACTTTAAACATGCTAATTTTAGCTCTAACACTGATGATCCACCTACAAATGTGAACTGACGTTCAAAAATAAAACATTTGAAAACGGACCATTTTCCACATTTCTGAAGCATGACGTAATGGGGGGGTGTTATCTCTTTTGTCGAAAATCAGCCGTTTTTGCTCGAACATTAAATGCCTCCAAATGGTATTTAATTAACTTCCCGAGCCCCTGGAAGCATGAAAATCACTTTAAACATGCTAATTTTAGCTCTAACACTGATGATCCACCTACAAATGTGAACTGACGTTCAAAAATAAAACATTTGAAAACGGACCATTTTCCACATTTCTGAAGCATGACGTAATGGGGGGGGTGTTATCTCTTTTGTCGAAAATCAGCCGTTTTTGCTCGAACATTAAATGCCTCCAAATGGTATTTAATTAACTTCCCGGGGTGAAGAAACCCTTTTTGAGAACTCAGAGTGAGTAAATTGGCCATTTTCATGCACTTTTAACCATTCCATAAATCTTGTGTTTTGGGCCCCTGGAAGCATGAAAATCACTTTAATCATGCTAATTTTAGCTATAACACTGATGATCCACCTACAAATGTGAACTGACGTTCAAAAATAAAACATTTGAAAACAGGCCATTTTCCACATTTCTGAAGCATGACGTAATGGGGGGGTGTTATCTCTTTTGTCGAAAATCAGCCGTTTTTGCTCGAACATTAAATGCCTCCAAATGGTATTTAATTAACTTCCCGAGCCCCTGGAAGCATGAAAATCACTTTAAACATGCTAATTTTAGCTCTAACACTGATGATCCACCTACAAATGTGAACTGACGTTCAAAAATAAAACATTTGAAAACGGACCATTTTCCACATTTCTGAAGCATGACGTAATGGGGGGGTGTTATCTCTTTTGTCGAAAATCAGCCGTTTTTGCTCGAACATTAAATGCCTCCAAATGGTATTTAATTAACTTCCCGGGGTGAAGAAACCCTTATTGAGAACTCAGAGTGAGTAAATTGGCCATTTTCATGCACTTTTAACCATTCCATAAATCTTGTGTTTTGGGCCCCTGGAAGCATGAAAATCACTTTAAACATGCTAATTTTAGCTCTAACACTGATGATCCACCTACAAATGTGAACTGACGTTCAAAAATAAAACATTTGAAAACGGACCATTTTCCACATTTCTGAAGCATGACATAATGGGGGGGTGTTATCTCTTTTGTCGAAAATCAGCCGTTTTTGCTCGAACATTAAATGCCTCTAAATGGTATTTAATTAACTTCCCGAGCCCCTGGAAGCATGAAAATCACTTTAAACATGCTAATTTTAGCTCTAACACTGATGATCCACCTACAAATGTGAACTGACGTTCAAAAATAAAACATTTGAAAACGGACCATTTTCCACATTTCTGAAGCATGACGTAATGGGGGGGTGTTATCTCTTTTGTCGAAAATCAGCCGTTTTTGCTCGAACATTAAATGCCTCCAAATGGTATTTAATTAACTTCCCGGGGTGAAGAAACCCTTTTTGAGAACTCAGAGTGAGTAAATTGGCCATTTTCATGCACTTTTAACCATTCCATAAATCTTGTGTTTTGGGCCCCTGGAAGCATGAAAATCACTTTAAACATGCTAATTTTAGCTCTAACACTGATGATCCACCTACAAATGTGAACTGATGTTCAAAAATAAAACATTTGAAAACGGACCATTTTCCACATTTCTGAAGCATGACGTAATGGGGGGGTGTTATCTCTTTTGTCGAAAATCAGCCGTTTTTGCTCGAACATTAAATGCCTCCAAATGGTATTTATTTCACTTCCCGAGCCCCTGGAAGCATGAAAATCACTTTAAACATGCTAATTTTAGCTCTAACACTGATGATCCACCTACAAATGTGAACTGACGTTCAAAAATAAAACATTTGAAAACGGACCATTTTCCACATTTCTGAAGCATGACGTAATGGGGGGGTGTTATCTCTTTTGTCGAAAATCAGCCGTTTTTGCTCGAACATTAAATGCCTCCAAATGGTATTTAATTAACTTCCCGAGCCCCTGGAAGCATGAAAATCACTTTAAACATGCTAATTTTAGCTCTAACACTGATGATCCACCTACAAATGTGAACTGACGTTCAAAAATAAAACATTTGAAAACGGACCATTTTCCACATTTCTGAAGCATGACGTAATGGGGGGGTGTTATCTCTTTTGTCGAAAATCAGCCGTTTTTGCTCGAACATTAAATGCCTCCAAATGGTATTTAATTAACTTCCCGAGCCCCTGGAAGCATGAAAATCACTTTAAACATGCTAATTTTAGCTCTAACACTGATGATCCACCTACAAATGTGAACTGACGTTCAAAAATAAAACATTTGAAAACGGACCATTTTCCACATTTCTGAAGCATGACGTAATGGGGGGGTGTTATCTCTTTTGTCGAAAATCAGCCGTTTTTGCTCGAACATTAAATGCCTCCAAATGGTATTTATTTCACTTCCAGGGGTGAAGAAACCCTTTTTGAGAACTCAGAGTGAGTAAATTGGCCATTTTCATGCACTTTTAACCATTCCATTAATCTTGTGTTTTGGGCCCCTGGAAGCATGAAAATCACTTTAAACATGCTAATTTTAGCTCTAACACTGATGATCCACCTACAAATGTGAACTGACGTTCAAAAATAAAACATTTGAAAACGGACCATTTTCCACATTTCTGAAGCATGACGTAATGGGGGGGTGTTATCTCTTTTGTCAAAAATCAGCCGTTTTTGCTCGAACATTAAATGCCTCCAAATGGTATTTAATTAACTTCCCGAGCCCCTGGAAGCATGAAAATCACTTTAAACATGCTAATTTTAGCTCTAACACTGATGATCCACCTACAAATGTGAACTGACGTTCAAAAATAAAACATTTGAAAACGGACCATTTTCCACATTTCTGAAGCATGACGTAATGGGGGGGTGTTATCTCTTTTGTCGAAAATCAGCAGTTTTTGCTCGAACATTAAATGCCTCCAAATGGTATTTAATTAACTTCCCGAGCCCCTGGAAGCATGAAAATCACTTTAAACATGCTAATTTTAGCTCTAACACTGATGATCCACCTACAAATGTGAACTGACATTCAAAAATAAAACATTTGAAAACTGACCATTTTCCACATTTCTGAAGCATGACGTAATGGGGGGGTGTTATCTCTTTTGTCGAAAATCAGCCGTTTTTGCTCGAACATTAAATGCCTCCAAATGGTATTTAATTAACTTCCCGGGGTGAAGAAACCCTTTTTGAGAACTCAGAGTGAGTAAATTGGCCATTTTCATGCACTTTTAACCATTCCATAAATCTTGTGTTTTGGGCCCCTGGAAGCATGAAAATCACTTTAAACATGCTAATTTTAGCTCTAACACTGATGATCCACCTACAAATGTGAACTGACGTTCAAAAATAAAACATTTGAAAACGGACCATTTTCCACATTTCTGAAGCATGACGTAATGGGGGGGTGTTATCTCTTTTGTCGAAAATCAGCCGTTTTTGCTCGAACATTAAATGCCTCCAAATGGTATTTAATTAACTTCCCGAGCCCCTGGAAGCATGAAAATCACTTTAAACATGCTAATTTTAGCTCTAACACTGATGATCCACCTACAAATGTGAACTGACGTTCAAAAATAAAACATTTGAAAACGGACCATTTTCCACATTTCTGAAGCATGACGTAATGGGGGGGGTGTTATCTCTTTTGTCGAAAATCAGCCGTTTTTGCTCGAACATTAAATGCCTCCAAATGGTATTTAATTAACTTCCCGGGGTGAAGAAACCCTTTTTGAGAACTCAGAGTGAGTAAATTGGCCATTTTCATGCACTTTTAACCATTCCATAAATCTTGTGTTTTGGGCCCCTGGAAGCATGAAAATCACTTTAAACATGCTAATTTTAGCTATAACACTGATGATCCACCTACAAATGTGAACTGACGTTCAAAAATAAAACATTTGAAAACAGGCCATTTTCCACATTTCTGAAGCATGACGTAATGGGGGGGTGTTATCTCTTTTGTCGAAAATCAGCCGTTTTTGCTCGAACATTAAATGCCTCCAAATGGTATTTAATTAACTTCCCGAGCCCCTGGAAGCATGAAAATCACTTTAAACATGCTAATTTTAGCTCTAACACTGATGATCCACCTACAAATGTGAACTGACGTTCAAAAATAAAACATTTGAAAACGGACCATTTTCCACATTTCTGAAGCATGACGTAATGGGGGGGGGGTGTTATCTCTTTTGTCGAAAATCAGCCGTTTTTGCTCGAACATTAAATGCCTCCAAATGGTATTTAATTAACTTCCCGGGGTGAAGAAACCCTTTTTGAGAACTCAGAGTGAGTAAATTGGCCATTTTCATGCACTTTTAACCATTCCATAAATCTTGTGTTTTGGGCCCCTGGAAGCATGAAAATCACTTTAAACATGCTAATTTTAGCTATAACACTGATGATCCACCTACAAATGTGAACTGACGTTCAAAAATAAAACATTTGAAAACAGGCCATTTTCCACATTTCTGAAGCATGACGTAATGGGGGGGTGTTATCTCTTTTGTCGAAAATCAGCCGTTTTTGCTCGAACATTAAATGCCTCCAAATGGTATTTAATTAACTTCCCGAGCCCCTGGAAGCATGAAAATCACTTTAAACATGCTAATTTTAGCTCTAACACTGATGATCCACCTACAAATGTGAACTGACGTTCAAAAATAAAACATTTGAAAACGGACTATTTTCCACATTTCTGAAGCATGACGTAATGGGGGGGTGTTATCTCTTTTGTCGAAAATCAGCCGTTTTTGTTCGAACATTAAATGCCTCCAAATGGTATTTAATTAACTTCCCGGGGTGAAGAAACCCTTTTTGAGAACTCAGAGTGAGTAAACTGGCCATTTTCATGCACTTTTAACCATTCCATAAATCTTGTGTTTTGGGCCCCTGGAAGCATGAAAATCACTTTAAACATGCTAATTTTAGCTCTAACACTGATAATCCACCTACAAATGTGAACTGACGTTCAAAAATAAAACATTTGAAAACGGACCATTTTCCACATTTCTGAAGCATGACGTAATGGGGGGGGTGTTATCTCTTTTGTCGAAAATCAGCCGTTTTTGCTCGAACATTAAATGCCTCCAAATGGTATTTAATTAACTTCCCGGGGTGAAGAAACCCTTTTTGAGAACTCAGAGTGAGTAAATTGGCCATTTTCATGCACTTTTAACCATTCCATAAATCTTGTGTTTTGGGCCCCTGGAAGCATGAAAATCACTTTAAACATGCTAATTTTAGCTCTAACACTGATGATCCACCTACAAATGTGAACTGACGTTCAAAAATAAAACATTTGAAAACGGACCATTTTCCACATTTCTGAAGCATGACGTAATGGGGGGGTGTTATCTCTTTTGTCGAAAATCAGCCGTTTTTGCTCGAACATTAAATGCCTCCAAATGGTATTTAATTAACTTCCCGAGCCCCTGGAAGCATGAAAATCACTTTAAACATGCTAATTTTAGCTCTAACACTGATGATCCACCTACAAATGTGAACTGACGTTCAAAAATAAAACATTTGAAAACGGACCATTTTCCACATTTCTGAAGCATGACGTAATGGGGGGGGTGTTATCTCTTTTGTCGAAAATCAGCCGTTTTTGCTCGAACATTAAATGCCTCCAAATGGTATTTAATTAACTTCCCGGGGTGAAGAAACCCTTTTTGAGAACTCAGAGTGAGTAAATTGGCCATTTTCATGCACTTTTAACCATTCCATTAATCTTGTGTTTTGGGCCCCTGGAAGCATGAAAATCACTTTAAACATGCTAATTTTAGCTCTAACACTGATGATCCACCTACAAATGTGAACTGACGTTCAAAAATAAAACATTTGAAAACGGACCATTTTCCACATTTCTGAAGCATGACGTAATGGGGGGGTGTTATCTCTTTTGTCGAAAATCAGCCGTTTTTGCTCGAACATTAAATGCCTCCAAATGGTATTTATTTCACTTCCCGAGCCCCTGGAAGCATGAAAATCACTTTAAACATGCTAATTTTAGCTCTAACACTGATGATGCACCTACAAATGTGAACTGACGTTCAAAAATAAAACATTTGAAAACGGACCATTTTCCACATTTCTGAAGCATGACGTAATGGGGGGGTGTTATCTCTTTTGTCGAAAATCAGCCGTTTTTGCTCGAACATTAAATGCCTCCAAATGGTATTTATTTCACTTCCCGAGCCCCTGGAAGCCTGAAAATCACTTTAAACATGCTAATTTTAGCTCTAACACTGATGATCCACCTACAAATGTGAACTGACGTTCAAAAATAAAACATTTGAAAACGGACCATTTTCCACATTTCTGAATCATGACGTAATGGGGGGGTGTTATCTCTTTTGTCGAAAATCAGCCTTTTTTGCTTGAACATTAAATGCCTCCAAATGGTATTTAATTAACTTCCCGAGCCTCTGGAAGCATGAAAATCACTTTAAACATGCTAATTTTAGCTCTAACACTGATGATCCACCTACAAATGTGAACTGACGTTCAAAAATAAAACATTTGAAAACGGACCATTTTCCACATTTCTGAAGCATGACGTAATGGGGGGGTATTATCTCTTTTGTCGAAAATCAGCCGTTTTTGCTCGAACATTAAATGCCTCCAAATGGTATTTATTTCACTTCCCGGGGTGAAGAAACCCTTTTTGAGAACTCAGAGTGAGTAAATTGGCCATTTTCATGCACTTTTAACCATTCCATAAATCTTGTGTTTTGGGCCCCTGGAAGCATGAAAATCACTTTAAACATGCTAATTTTAGCTCTAACACTGATGATCCACCTACAAATGTGAACTGACGTTCAAAAATAAAACATTTGAAAACGGACCATTTTCCACATTTCTGAAGCATGACGTAATGGGGGGGTGTTATCTCTTTTGTCGAAAATCAGCCGTTTTTGCTCGAACATTAAATGCCTCCAAATGGTATTTAATTAACTTCCCGGGGTGAAGAAACCCTTTTTGAGAACTCAGAGTGAGTAAATTGGCCATTTTCATGCACTTTTAACCATTCCATAAATCTTGTGTTTTGGGCCCCTGGAAGCATGAAAATCACTTTAAACATGCTAATTTTAGCTCTAACACTGATGATCCACCTACAAATGTGAACTGACGTTCAAAAATAAAACATTTGAAAACGGACCATTTTCCACATTTCTGAAGCATGACGTAATGGGGGGGTGTTATCTCTTTTGTCGAAAATCAGCCGTTTTTGCTCGAACATTAAATGCCTCCAAATGGTATTTAATTAACTTCCCGAGCCCCTGGAAGCATGAAAATCACTTTAAACATGCTAATTTTAGCTCTAACACTGATGATCCACCTACAAATGTGAACTGACGTTCAAAAATAAAACATTTGAAAACGGACCATTTTCCACATTTCTGAAGCATGACGTAATGGGGGGGGTGTTATCTCTTTTGTCGAAAATCAGCCGTTTTTGCTCGAACATTAAATGCCTCCAAATGGTATTTAATTAACTTCCCGGGGTGAAGAAACCCTTTTTGAGAACTCAGAGTGAGTAAATTGGCCATTTTCATGCACTTTTAACCATTCCATTAATCTTGTGTTTTGGGCCCCTGGAAGCATGAAAATCACTTTAAACATGCTAATTTTAGCTCTAACACTGATGATCCACCTACAAATGTGAACTGACGTTCAAAAATAAAACATTTGAAAACGGACCATTTTCCACATTTCTGAAGCATGACGTAATGGGGGGGTGTTATCTCTTTTGTCGAAAATCAGCCGTTTTTGCTCGAACATTAAATGCCTCCAAATGGTATTTATTTCACTTCCCGAGCCCCTGGAAGCATGAAAATCACTTTAAACATGCTAATTTTAGCTCTAACACTGATGATGCACCTACAAATGTGAACTGACGTTCAAAAATAAAACATTTGAAAACGGACCATTTTCCACATTTCTGAAGCATGACGTAATGGGGGGGTGTTATCTCTTTTGTCGAAAATCAGCCGTTTTTGCTCGAACATTAAATGCCTCCAAATGGTATTTATTTCACTTCCCGAGCCCCTGGAAGCCTGAAAATCACTTTAAACATGCTAATTTTAGCTCTAACACTGATGATCCACCTACAAATGTGAACTGACGTTCAAAAATAAAACATTTGAAAACGGACCATTTTCCACATTTCTGAATCATGACGTAATGGGGGGGTGTTATCTCTTTTGTCGAAAATCAGCCTTTTTTGCTTGAACATTAAATGCCTCCAAATGGTATTTAATTAACTTCCCGAGCCTCTGGAAGCATGAAAATCACTTTAAACATGCTAATTTTAGCTCTAACACTGATGATCCACCTACAAATGTGAACTGACGTTCAAAAATAAAACATTTGAAAACGGACCATTTTCCACATTTCTGAAGCATGACGTAATGGGGGGGTATTATCTCTTTTGTCGAAAATCAGCCGTTTTTGCTCGAACATTAAATGCCTCCAAATGGTATTTATTTCACTTCCCGGGGTGAAGAAACCCTTTTTGAGAACTCAGAGTGAGTAAATTGGCCATTTTCATGCACTTTTAACCATTCCATAAATCTTGTGTTTTGGGCCCCTGGAAGCATGAAAATCACTTTAAACATGCTAATTTTAGCTCTAACACTGATGATCCACCTACAAATGTGAACTGACGTTCAAAAATAAAACATTTGAAAACGGACCATTTTCCACATTTCTGAAGCATGACGTAATGGGGGGGTGTTATCTCTTTTGTCGAAAATCAGCCGTTTTTGCTCGAACATTAAATGCCTCCAAATGGTATTTAATTAACTTCCCGAGCCCCTGGAAGCATGAAAATCACTTTAAACATGCTAATTTTAGCTCTAACACTGATGATCCACCTACAAATGTGAACTGACGTTCAAAAATAAAACATTTGAAAACGGACCATTTTCCACATTTCTGAAGCATGACGTAATGGGGGGGGTGTTATCTCTTTTGTCGAAAATCAGCCGTTTTTGCTCGAACATTAAATGCCTCCAAATGGTATTTAATTAACTTCCCGGGGTGAAGAAACCCTTTTTGAGAACTCAGAGTGAGTAAATTGGCCATTTTCATGCACTTTTAACCATTCCATAAATCTTGTGTTTTGGGCCCCTGGAAGCATGAAAATCACTTTAAACATGCTAATTTTAGCTATAACACTGATGATCCACCTACAAATGTGAACTGACGTTCAAAAATAAAACATTTGAAAACAGGCCATTTTCCACATTTCTGAAGCATGACGTAATGGGGGGGTGTTATCTCTTTTGTCGAAAATCAGCCGTTTTTGCTCGAACATTAAATGCCTCCAAATGGTATTTAATTAACTTCCCGAGCCCCTGGAAGCATGAAAATCACTTTAAACATGCCAATTTTAGCTCTAACACTGATGATCCACCTACAAATGTGAACTGACGTTCAAAAATAAAACATTTGAAAACGGACCATTTTCCACATTTCTGAAGCATAACGTAATGGGGGGGTGTTATCTCTTTTGTCGAAAATCAGCAGTTTTTGCTCGAACATTAAATGCCTCCAAATGGTATTTAATTAACTTCCCGAGCCCCTGGAAGCATGAAAATCACTTTAAACATGCTAATTTTAGCTCTAACACTGATGATCCACCTACAAATGTGAACTGACATTCAAAAATAAAACATTTGAAAACTGACCATTTTCCACATTTCTGAAGCATGACGTAATGGGGGGGGTGTTATCTCTTTTGTCGAAAATCAGCCGTTTTTGCTCGAACATTAAATGCCTCCAAATGGTATTTAATTAACTTCCCGGGGTGAAGAAACCCTTTTTGAGAACTCAGAGTGAGTAAATTGGCCATTTTCATGCACTTTTAACCATTCCATAAATCTTGTGTTTTGGGCCCCTGGAAGCATGAAAATCACTTTAAACATGCTAATTTTAGCTCTAACACTGATGATCCACCTACAAATGTGAACTGACGTTCAAAAATAAAACATTTGAAAACGGACCATTTTCCACATTTCTGAAGCATGACGTAATGGGGGGGTGTTATCTCTTTTGTCGAAAATCAGCCGTTTTTGCTCGAACATTAAATGCCTCCAAATGGTATTTAATTAACTTCCCGAGCCCCTGGAAGCATGAAAATCACTTTAAACATGCTAATTTTAGCTCTAACACTGATGATCCACCTACAAATGTGAACTGACGTTCAAAAATAAAACATTTGAAAACGGACCATTTTCCACATTTCTGAAGCATGACGTAATGGGGGGGGTGTTATCTCTTTTGTCGAAAATCAGCCGTTTTTGCTCGAACATTAAATGCCTCCAAATGGTATTTAATTAACTTCCCGGGGTGAAGAAACCCTTTTTGAGAACTCAGAGTGAGTAAATTGGCCATTTTCATGCACTTTTAACCATTCCATAAATCTTGTGTTTTGGGCCCCTGGAAGCATGAAAATCACTTTAATCATGCTAATTTTAGCTATAACACTGATGATCCACCTACAAATGTGAACTGACGTTCAAAAATAAAACATTTGAAAACAGGCCATTTTCCACATTTCTGAAGCATGACGTAATGGGGGGGTGTTATCTCTTTTGTCGAAAATCAGCCGTTTTTGCTCGAACATTAAATGCCTCCAAATGGTATTTAATTAACTTCCCGAGCCCCTGGAAGCATGAAAATCACTTTAAACATGCTAATTTTAGCTCTAACACTGATGATCCACCTACAAATGTGAACTGACGTTCAAAAATAAAACATTTGAAAACGGACCATTTTCCACATTTCTGAAGCATGACGTAATGGGGGGGTGTTATCTCTTTTGTCGAAAATCAGCCGTTTTTGCTCGAACATTAAATGCCTCCAAATGGTATTTAATTAACTTCCCGGGGTGAAGAAACCCTTATTGAGAACTCAGAGTGAGTAAATTGGCCATTTTCATGCACTTTTAACCATTCCATAAATCTTGTGTTTTGGGCCCCTGGAAGCATGAAAATCACTTTAAACATGCTAATTTTAGCTCTAACACTGATGATCCACCTACAAATGTGAACTGACGTTCAAAAATAAAACATTTGAAAACGGACCATTTTCCACATTTCTGAAGCATGACATAATGGGGGGGTGTTATCTCTTTTGTCGAAAATCAGCCGTTTTTGCTCGAACATTAAATGCCTCTAAATGGTATTTAATTAACTTCCCGAGCCCCTGGAAGCATGAAAATCACTTTAAACATGCTAATTTTAGCTCTAACACTGATGATCCACCTACAAATGTGAACTGACGTTCAAAAATAAAACATTTGAAAACGGACCATTTTCCACATTTCTGAAGCATGACGTAATGGGGGGGTGTTATCTCTTTTGTCGAAAATCAGCCGTTTTTGCTCGAACATTAAATGCCTCCAAATGGTATTTAATTAACTTCCCGGGGTGAAGAAACCCTTTTTGAGAACTCAGAGTGAGTAAATTGGCCATTTTCATGCACTTTTAACCATTCCATAAATCTTGTGTTTTGGGCCCCTGGAAGCATGAAAATCACTTTAAACATGCTAATTTTAGCTCTAACACTGATGATCCACCTACAAATGTGAACTGATGTTCAAAAATAAAACATTTGAAAACGGACCATTTTCCACATTTCTGAAGCATGACGTAATGGGGGGGTGTTATCTCTTTTGTCGAAAATCAGCCGTTTTTGCTCGAACATTAAATGCCTCCAAATGGTATTTATTTCACTTCCCGAGCCCCTGGAAGCATGAAAATCACTTTAAACATGCTAATTTTAGCTCTAACACTGATGATCCACCTACAAATGTGAACTGACGTTCAAAAATAAAACATTTGAAAACGGACCATTTTCCACATTTCTGAAGCATGACGTAATGGGGGGGTGTTATCTCTTTTGTCGAAAATCAGCCGTTTTTGCTCGAACATTAAATGCCTCCAAATGGTATTTAATTAACTTCCCGAGCCCCTGGAAGCATGAAAATCACTTTAAACATGCTAATTTTAGCTCTAACACTGATGATCCACCTACAAATGTGAACTGACGTTCAAAAATAAAACATTTGAAAACGGACCATTTTCCACATTTCTGAAGCATGACGTAATGGGGGGGTGTTATCTCTTTTGTCGAAAATCAGCCGTTTTTGCTCGAACATTAAATGCCTCCAAATGGTATTTAATTAACTTCCCGAGCCCCTGGAAGCATGAAAATCACTTTAAACATGCTAATTTTAGCTCTAACACTGATGATCCACCTACAAATGTGAACTGACGTTCAAAAATAAAACATTTGAAAACGGACCATTTTCCACATTTCTGAAGCATGACGTAATGGGGGGGTGTTATCTCTTTTGTCGAAAATCAGCCGTTTTTGCTCGAACATTAAATGCCTCCAAATGGTATTTATTTCACTTCCAGGGGTGAAGAAACCCTTTTTGAGAACTCAGAGTGAGTAAATTGGCCATTTTCATGCACTTTTAACCATTCCATTAATCTTGTGTTTTGGGCCCCTGGAAGCATGAAAATCACTTTAAACATGCTAATTTTAGCTCTAACACTGATGATCCACCTACAAATGTGAACTGACGTTCAAAAATAAAACATTTGAAAACGGACCATTTTCCACATTTCTGAAGCATGACGTAATGGGGGGGTGTTATCTCTTTTGTCAAAAATCAGCCGTTTTTGCTCGAACATTAAATGCCTCCAAATGGTATTTAATTAACTTCCCGAGCCCCTGGAAGCATGAAAATCACTTTAAACATGCTAATTTTAGCTCTAACACTGATGATCCACCTACAAATGTGAACTGACGTTCAAAAATAAAACATTTGAAAACGGACCATTTTCCACATTTCTGAAGCATGACGTAATGGGGGGGTGTTATCTCTTTTGTCGAAAATCAGCAGTTTTTGCTCGAACATTAAATGCCTCCAAATGGTATTTAATTAACTTCCCGAGCCCCTGGAAGCATGAAAATCACTTTAAACATGCTAATTTTAGCTCTAACACTGATGATCCACCTACAAATGTGAACTGACATTCAAAAATAAAACATTTGAAAACTGACCATTTTCCACATTTCTGAAGCATGACGTAATGGGGGGGTGTTATCTCTTTTGTCGAAAATCAGCCGTTTTTGCTCGAACATTAAATGCCTCCAAATGGTATTTAATTAACTTCCCGGGGTGAAGAAACCCTTTTTGAGAACTCAGAGTGAGTAAATTGGCCATTTTCATGCACTTTTAACCATTCCATAAATCTTGTGTTTTGGGCCCCTGGAAGCATGAAAATCACTTTAAACATGCTAATTTTAGCTCTAACACTGATGATCCACCTACAAATGTGAACTGACGTTCAAAAATAAAACATTTGAAAACGGACCATTTTCCACATTTCTGAAGCATGACGTAATGGGGGGGTGTTATCTCTTTTGTCGAAAATCAGCCGTTTTTGCTCGAACATTAAATGCCTCCAAATGGTATTTAATTAACTTCCCGAGCCCCTGGAAGCATGAAAATCACTTTAAACATGCTAATTTTAGCTCTAACACTGATGATCCACCTACAAATGTGAACTGACGTTCAAAAATAAAACATTTGAAAACGGACCATTTTCCACATTTCTGAAGCATGACGTAATGGGGGGGGTGTTATCTCTTTTGTCGAAAATCAGCCGTTTTTGCTCGAACATTAAATGCCTCCAAATGGTATTTAATTAACTTCCCGGGGTGAAGAAACCCTTTTTGAGAACTCAGAGTGAGTAAATTGGCCATTTTCATGCACTTTTAACCATTCCATAAATCTTGTGTTTTGGGCCCCTGGAAGCATGAAAATCACTTTAAACATGCTAATTTTAGCTATAACACTGATGATCCACCTACAAATGTGAACTGACGTTCAAAAATAAAACATTTGAAAACAGGCCATTTTCCACATTTCTGAAGCATGACGTAATGGGGGGGTGTTATCTCTTTTGTCGAAAATCAGCCGTTTTTGCTCGAACATTAAATGCCTCCAAATGGTATTTATTTCACTTCCCGGGGTGAAGAAACCCTTTTTGAGAACTCAGAGTGAGTAAATTGGCCATTTTCATGCACTTTTAACCATTCCATTAATCTTGTGTTTTGGGCCCCTGGAAGCATGAAAATCACTTTAAACATGCTAATTTTAGCTCTAACACTGATGATCCACCTACAAATGTGAACTGACGTTCAAAAATAAAACATTTGAAAACGGACCATTTTCCACATTTCTGAAGCATGACGTAATGGGGGGGTGTTATCTCTTTTGTCAAAAATCAGCCGTTTTTGCTCGAACATTAAATGCCTCCAAATGGTATTTAATTAACTTCCCGAGCCCCTGGAAGCATGAAAATCACTTTAAACATGCTAATTTTAGCTCTAACACTGATGATCCACCTACAAATGTGAACTGACGTTCAAAAATAAAACATTTGAAAACGGACCATTTTCCACATTTCTGAAGCATGACGTAATGGGGGGGTGTTATCTCTTTTGTCGAAAATCAGCAGTTTTTGCTCGAACATTAAATGCCTCCAAATGGTATTTAATTAACTTCCCGAGCCCCTGGAAGCATGAAAATCACTTTAAACATGCTAATTTTAGCTCTAACACTGATGATCCACCTACAAATGTGAACTGACATTCAAAAATAAAACATTTGAAAACTGACCATTTTCCACATTTCTGAAGCATGACGTAATGGGGGGGTGTTATCTCTTTTGTCGAAAATCAGCCGTTTTTGCTCGAACATTAAATGCCTCCAAATGGTATTTAATTAACTTCCCGGGGTGAAGAAACCCTTTTTGAGAACTCAGAGTGAGTAAATTGGCCATTTTCATGCACTTTTAACCATTCCATAAATCTTGTGTTTTGGGCCCCTGGAAGCATGAAAATCACTTTAAACATGCTAATTTTAGCTCTAACACTGATGATCCACCTACAAATGTGAACTGACGTTCAAAAATAAAACATTTGAAAACGGACCATTTTCCACATTTCTGAAGCATGACGTAATGGGGGGGTGTTATCTCTTTTGTCGAAAATCAGCCGTTTTTGCTCGAACATTAAATGCCTCCAAATGGTATTTAATTAACTTCCCGAGCCCCTGGAAGCATGAAAATCACTTTAAACATGCTAATTTTAGCTCTAACACTGATGATCCACCTACAAATGTGAACTGACGTTCAAAAATAAAACATTTGAAAACGGACCATTTTCCACATTTCTGAAGCATGACGTAATGGGGGGGGTGTTATCTCTTTTGTCGAAAATCAGCCGTTTTTGCTCGAACATTAAATGCCTCCAAATGGTATTTAATTAACTTCCCGGGGTGAAGAAACCCTTTTTGAGAACTCAGAGTGAGTAAATTGGCCATTTTCATGCACTTTTAACCATTCCATAAATCTTGTGTTTTGGGCCCCTGGAAGCATGAAAATCACTTTAAACATGCTAATTTTAGCTATAACACTGATGATCCACCTACAAATGTGAACTGACGTTCAAAAATAAAACATTTGAAAACAGGCCATTTTCCACATTTCTGAAGCATGACGTAATGGGGGGGTGTTATCTCTTTTGTCGAAAATCAGCCGTTTTTGCTCGAACATTAAATGCCTCCAAATGGTATTTAATTAACTTCCCGAGCCCCTGGAAGCATGAAAATCACTTTAAACATGCTAATTTTAGCTCTAACACTGATGATCCACCTACAAATGTGAACTGACGTTCAAAAATAAAACATTTGAAAACGGACTATTTTCCACATTTCTGAAGCATGACGTAATGGGGGGGTGTTATCTCTTTTGTCGAAAATCAGCCGTTTTTGTTCGAACATTAAATGCCTCCAAATGGTATTTAATTAACTTCCCGGGGTGAAGAAACCCTTTTTGAGAACTCAGAGTGAGTAAACTGGCCATTTTCATGCACTTTTAACCATTCCATAAATCTTGTGTTTTGGGCCCCTGGAAGCATGAAAATCACTTTAAACATGCTAATTTTAGCTCTAACACTGATGATCCACCTACAAATGTGAACTGACGTTCAAAAATAAAACATTTGAAAACGGACCATTTTCCACATTTCTGAAGCATGACGTAATGGGGGGGTGTTATCTCTTTTGTCGAAAATCAGCCGTTTTTGCTCGAACATTAAATGCCTCCAAATGGTATTTAATTAACTTCCCGGGGTGAAGAAACCCTTTTTGAGAACTCAGAGTGAGTAAATTGGCCATTTTCATGCACTTTTAACCATTCCATAAATCTTGTGTTTTGGGCCCCTGGAAGCATGAAAATCACTTTAAACATGCTAATTTTAGCTCTAACACTGATGATCCACCTACAAATGTGAACTGACGTTCAAAAATAAAACATTTGAAAACGGACCATTTTCCACATTTCTGAAGCATGACGTAATGGGGGGGTGTTATCTCTTTTGTCGAAAATCAGCCGTTTTTGCTCGAACATTAAATGCCTCCAAATGGTATTTAATTAACTTCCCGAGCCCCTGGAAGCATGAAAATCACTTTAAACATGCTAATTTTAGCTCTAACACTGATGATCCACCTACAAATGTGAACTGACGTTCAAAAATAAAACATTTGAAAACGGACCATTTTCCACATTTCTGAAGCATGACGTAATGGGGGGGGTGTTATCTCTTTTGTCGAAAATCAGCCGTTTTTGCTCGAACATTAAATGCCTCCAAATGGTATTTAATTAACTTCCCGGGGTGAAGAAACCCTTTTTGAGAACTCAGAGTGAGTAAATTGGCCATTTTCATGCACTTTTAACCATTCCATTAATCTTGTGTTTTGGGCCCCTGGAAGCATGAAAATCACTTTAAACATGCTAATTTTAGCTCTAACACTGATGATCCACCTACAAATGTGAACTGACGTTCAAAAATAAAACATTTGAAAACGGACCATTTTCCACATTTCTGAAGCATGACGTAATGGGGGGGTGTTATCTCTTTTGTCGAAAATCAGCCGTTTTTGCTCGAACATTAAATGCCTCCAAATGGTATTTATTTCACTTCCCGAGCCCCTGGAAGCATGAAAATCACTTTAAACATGCTAATTTTAGCTCTAACACTGATGATGCACCTACAAATGTGAACTGACGTTCAAAAATAAAACATTTGAAAACGGACCATTTTCCACATTTCTGAAGCATGACGTAATGGGGGGGTGTTATCTCTTTTGTCGAAAATCAGCCGTTTTTGCTCGAACATTAAATGCCTCCAAATGGTATTTATTTCACTTCCCGAGCCCCTGGAAGCATGAAAATCACTTTAAACATGCTAATTTTAGCTCTAACACTGATGATCCACCTACAAATGTGAACTGACGTTCAAAAATAAAACATTTGAAAACGGACCATTTTCCACATTTCTGAAGCATGACGTAATGGGGGGGTGTTATCTCTTTTGTCGAAAATCAGCCTTTTTTGCTCGAACATTAAATGCCTCCAAATGGTATTTAATTAACTTCCCGAGCCTCTGGAAGCATGAAAATCACTTTAAACATGCTAATTTTAGCTCTAACACTGATGATCCACCTACAAATGTGAACTGACGTTCAAAAATAAAACATTTGAAAACGGACCATTTTCCACATTTCTGAAGCATGACGTAATGGGGGGGTGTTATCTCTTTTGTCGAAAATCAGCCGTTTTTGCTCGAACATTAAATGCCTCCAAATGGTATTTATTTCACTTCCCGGGGTGAAGAAACCCTTTTTGAGAACTCAGAGTGAGTAAATTGGCCATTTTCATGCACTTTTAACCATTCCATTAATCTTGTGTTTTGGGCCCCTGGAAGCATGAAAATCACTTTAAACATGCTAATTTTAGCTCTAACACTGATGATCCACCTACAAATGTGAACTGACGTTCAAAAATAAAACATTTGAAAACGGACCATTTTCCACATTTCTGAAGCATGACGTAATGGGGGGGTGTTATCTCTTTTGTCGAAAATCAGCCGTTTTTGCTCGAACATTAAATGCCTCCAAATGGTATTTAATTAACTTCCCGAGCCCCTGGAAGCATGAAAATCACTTTAAACATGCTAATTTTAGCTCTAACACTGATGATCCACCTACAAATGTGAACTGACGTTCAAAAATAAAACATTTGAAAACGGACCATTTTCCACATTTCTGAAGCATGACGTAATGGGGGGGTGTTATCTCTTTTGTCAAAAATCAGCCGTTTTTGCTCGAACATTAAATGCCTCCAAATGGTATTTAATTAACTTCCCGAGCCCCTGGAAGCATGAAAATCACTTTAAACATGCTAATTTTAGCTCTAACACTGATGATCCACCTACAAATGTGAACTGACGTTCAAAAATAAAACATTTGAAAACGGACCATTTTCCACATTTCTGAAGCATGACGTAATGGGGGGGTGTTATCTCTTTTGTCGAAAATCAGCAGTTTTTGCTCGAACATTAAATGCCTCCAAATGGTATTTAATTAACTTCCCGAGCCCCTGGAAGCATGAAAATCACTTTAAACATGCTAATTTTAGCTCTAACACTGATGATCCACCTACAAATGTGAACTGACATTCAAAAATAAAACATTTGAAAACTGACCATTTTCCACATTTCTGAAGCATGACGTAATGGGGGGGTGTTATCTCTTTTGTCGAAAATCAGCCGTTTTTGCTCGAACATTAAATGCCTCCAAATGGTATTTAATTAACTTCCCGGGGTGAAGAAACCCTTTTTGAGAACTCAGAGTGAGTAAATTGGCCATTTTCATGCACTTTTAACCATTCCATAAATCTTGTGTTTTGGGCCCCTGGAAGCATGAAAATCACTTTAAACATGCTAATTTTAGCTCTAACACTGATGATCCACCTACAAATGTGAACTGACGTTCAAAAATAAAACATTTGAAAACGGACCATTTTCCACATTTCTGAAGCATGACGTAATGGGGGGGTGTTATCTCTTTTGTCGAAAATCAGCCGTTTTTGCTCGAACATTAAATGCCTCCAAATGGTATTTAATTAACTTCCCGAGCCCCTGGAAGCATGAAAATCACTTTAAACATGCTAATTTTAGCTCTAACACTGATGATCCACCTACAAATGTGAACTGACGTTCAAAAATAAAACATTTGAAAACGGACCATTTTCCACATTTCTGAAGCATGACGTAATGGGGGGGGGGTGTTATCTCTTTTGTCGAAAATCAGCCGTTTTTGCTCGAACATTAAATGCCTCCAAATGGTATTTAATTAACTTCCCGGGGTGAAGAAACCCTTTTTGAGAACTCAGAGTGAGTAAATTGGCCATTTTCATGCACTTTTAACCATTCCATAAATCTTGTGTTTTGGGCCCCTGGAAGCATGAAAATCACTTTAAACATGCTAATTTTAGCTATAACACTGATGATCCACCTACAAATGTGAACTGACGTTCAAAAATAAAACATTTGAAAACAGGCCATTTTCCACATTTCTGAAGCATGACGTAATGGGGGGGTGTTATCTCTTTTGTCGAAAATCAGCCGTTTTTGCTCGAACATTAAATGCCTCCAAATGGTATTTAATTAACTTCCCGAGCCCCTGGAAGCATGAAAATCACTTTAAACATGCTAATTTTAGCTCTAACACTGATGATCCACCTACAAATGTGAACTGACGTTCAAAAATAAAACATTTGAAAACGGACTATTTTCCACATTTCTGAAGCATGACGTAATGGGGGGGTGTTATCTCTTTTGTCGAAAATCAGCCGTTTTTGTTCGAACATTAAATGCCTCCAAATGGTATTTAATTAACTTCCCGGGGTGAAGAAACCCTTTTTGAGAACTCAGAGTGAGTAAACTGGCCATTTTCATGCACTTTTAACCATTCCATAAATCTTGTGTTTTGGGCCCCTGGAAGCATGAAAATCACTTTAAACATGCTAATTTTAGCTCTAACACTGATGATCCACCTACAAATGTGAACTGACGTTCAAAAATAAAACATTTGAAAACGGACCATTTTCCACATTTCTGAAGCATGACGTAATGGGGGGGTGTTATCTCTTTTGTCGAAAATCAACCGTTTTTGCTCGAACATTAAATGCCTCCAAATGGTATTTAATTAACTTCCCGGGGTGAAGAAACCCTTTTTGAGAACTCAGAGTGAGTAAATTGGCCATTTTCATGCACTTTTAACCATTCCATAAATCTTGTGTTTTGGGCCCCTGGAAGCATGAAAATCACTTTAAACATGCTAATTTTAGCTCTAACACTGATGATCCACCTACAAATGTGAACTGACGTTCAAAAATAAAACATTTGAAAACGGACCATTTTCCACATTTCTGAAGCATGACGTAATGGGGGGGTGTTATCTCTTTTGTCGAAAATCAGCCGTTTTTGCTCGAACATTAAATGCCTCCAAATGGTATTTAATTAACTTCCCGAGCCCCTGGAAGCATGAAAATCACTTTAAACATGCTAATTTTAGCTCTAACACTGATGATCCACCTACAAATGTGAACTGACGTTCAAAAATAAAACATTTGAAAACGGACCATTTTCCACATTTCTGAAGCATGACGTAATGGGGGGGGTGTTATCTCTTTTGTCGAAAATCAGCCGTTTTTGCTCGAACATTAAATGCCTCCAAATGGTATTTAATTAACTTCCCGGGGTGAAGAAACCCTTTTTGAGAACTCAGAGTGAGTAAATTGGCCATTTTCATGCACTTTTAACCATTCCATTAATCTTGTGTTTTGGGCCCCTGGAAGCATGAAAATCACTTTAAACATGCTAATTTTAGCTCTAACACTGATGATCCACCTACAAATGTGAACTGACGTTCAAAAATAAAACATTTGAAAACGGACCATTTTCCACATTTCTGAAGCATGACGTAATGGGGGGGTGTTATCTCTTTTGTCGAAAATCAGCCGTTTTTGCTCGAACATTAAATGCCTCCAAATGGTATTTATTTCACTTCCCGAGCCCCTGGAAGCATGAAAATCACTTTAAACATGCTAATTTTAGCTCTAACACTGATGATGCACCTACAAATGTGAACTGACGTTCAAAAATAAAACATTTGAAAACGGACCATTTTCCACATTTCTGAAGCATGACGTAATGGGGGGGTGTTATCTCTTTTGTCGAAAATCAGCCGTTTTTGCTCGAACATTAAATGCCTCCAAATGGTATTTATTTCACTTCCCGAGCCCCTGGAAGCCTGAAAATCACTTTAAACATGCTAATTTTAGCTCTAACACTGATGATCCACCTACAAATGTGAACTGACGTTCAAAAATAAAACATTTGAAAACGGACCATTTTCCACATTTCTGAAGCATGACGTAATGGGGGGGTGTTATCTCTTTTGTCGAAAATCAGCCTTTTTTGCTTGAACATTAAATGCCTCCAAATGGTATTTAATTAACTTCCCGAGCCTCTGGAAGCATGAAAATCACTTTAAACATGCTAATTTTAGCTCTAACACTGATGATCCACCTACAAATGTGAACTGACGTTCAAAAATAAAACATTTGAAAACGGACCATTTTCCACATTTCTGAAGCATGACGTAATGGGGGGGTATTATCTCTTTTGTCGAAAATCAGCCGTTTTTGCTCGAACATTAAATGCCTCCAAATGGTATTTATTTCACTTCCCGGGGTGAAGAAACCCTTTTTGAGAACTCAGAGTGAGTAAATTGGCCATTTTCATGCACTTTTAACCATTCCATTAATCTTGTGTTTTGGGCCCCTGGAAGCATGAAAATCACTTTAAACATGCTAATTTTAGCTCTAACACTGATGATCCACCTACAAATGTGAACTGACGTTCAAAAATAAAACATTTGAAAACTGACCATTTTCCACATTTCTGAAGCATGACGTAATGGGGGGGTGTTATCTCTTTTGTCGAAAATCAGCCGTTTTTGCTCGAACATTAAATGCCTCCAAATGGTATTTAATTAACTTCCTGAGCCCCTGGAAGCATGAAAATCACTTTAAACATGCTAATTTTAGCTCTAACACTGATGATCCACCTACAAATGTGAACTGACGTTCAAAAATAAAACATTTGAAAACGGACCATTTTCCACATTTCTGAAGCATGACGTAATGGGGGGGTGTTATCTCTGTTGTCGAAAATCAGCCGTTTTTGCTCGAACATTAAATGCCTCCAAATGGTATTTAATTAACTTCCCGAGCCCCTGGAAGCATGAAAATCACTTTAAACATGCTAATTTTAGCTCTAACACTGATGATCCACCTACAAATGTGAACTGACGTTCAAAAATAAAACATTTGAAAACTGACCATTTTCCACATTTCTGAAGCATGACGTAATGGGGGGGTGTTATCTCTTTTGTCGAAAATCAGCCGTTTTTGCTCGAACATTAAATGCCTCCAAATGGTATTTAATTAACTTCCCGGGGTGAAGAAACCCTTTTTGAGAACTCAGAGTGAGTAAATTGGCCATTTTCATGCACTTTTAACCATTCCATAAATCTTGTGTTTTGGGCCCCTGGAAGCATGAAAATCACTTTAAACATGCTAATTTTAGCTCTAACACTGATGATCCACCTACAAATGTGAACTGACGTTCAAAAATAAAACATTTGAAAACTGACCATTTTCCACATTTCTGAAGCATGACGTAATGGGGGGGGTGTTATCTCTTTTGTCGAAAATCAGCCGTTTTTGCTCGAACATTAAATGCCTCCAAATGGTATTTAATTAACTTCCCGAGCCCCTGGAAGCATGAAAATCACTTTAAACATGCTAATTTTAGCTCTAACACTGATGATCCACCTACAAATGTGAACTGACGTTCAAAAATAAAACATTTGAAAACGGACCATTTTCCACATTTCTGAAGCATGACGTAATGGGGGGGTGTTATCTCTTTTGTCGAAAATCAGCCGTTTTTGCTCGAACATTAAATGCCTCCAAATGGTATTTAATTAACTTCCCGGGGTGAAGAAACCCTTTTTGAGAACTCAGAGTGAGTAAATTGGCCATTTTCATGCACTTTTAACCATTCCATAAATCTTGTGTTTTGGGCCCCTGGAAGCATGAAAATCACTTTAAACATGCTAATTTTAGCTCTAACACTGATGATCCACCTACAAATGTGAACTGACGTTCAAAAATAAAACATTTGAAAACGGACCATTTTCCACATTTCTGAAGCATGACGTAATTGGGGGGTGTTATCTCTTTTGTCGAAAATCAGCTGTTTTTGCTCGAACATTAAATGCCTCCAAATGGTATTTAATTAACTTCCCGGGGTGAAGAAACCCTTTTTGAGAACTCAGAGTGAGTAAATTGGCCATTTTCATGCACTTTTAACCATTCCATAAATCTTGTGTTTTGGGCCCCTGGAAGCATGAAAATCACTTTAAACATGCTAATTTTAGCTCTAACACTGATGATCCACCTACAAATGTGAACTGACGTTCAAAAATAAAACATTTGAAAACGGACCATTTTCCACATTTCTGAAGCATGACGTAATGGGGGGGTGTTATCTCTTTTGTCGAAAATCAGCCGTTTTTGCTCGAACATTAAATGCCTCCAAATGGTATTTATTTCACTTCCCGAGCCCCTGGAAGCCTGAAAATCACTTTAAACATGCTAATTTTAGCTCTAACACTGATGATCCACCTACAAATGTGAACTGACGTTCAAAAATAAAACATTTGAAAACGGACCATTTTCCACATTTCTGAATCATGACGTAATGGGGGGGTGTTATCTCTTTTGTCGAAAATCAGCCTTTTTTGCTTGAACATTAAATGCCTCCAAATGGTATTTAATTAACTTCCCGAGCCTCTGGAAGCATGAAAATCACTTTAAACATGCTAATTTTAGCTCTAACACTGATGATCCACCTACAAATGTGAACTGACGTTCAAAAATAAAACATTTGAAAACGGACCATTTTCCACATTTCTGAAGCATGACGTAATGGGGGGGTATTATCTCTTTTGTCGAAAATCAGCCGTTTTTGCTCGAACATTAAATGCCTCCAAATGGTATTTATTTCACTTCCCGGGGTGAAGAAACCCTTTTTGAGAACTCAGAGTGAGTAAATTGGCCATTTTCATGCACTTTTAACCATTCCATAAATCTTGTGTTTTGGGCCCCTGGAAGCATGAAAATCACTTTAAACATGCTAATTTTAGCTCTAACACTGATGATCCACCTACAAATGTGAACTGACGTTCAAAAATAAAACATTTGAAAACGGACCATTTTCCACATTTCTGAAGCATGACGTAATGGGGGGGTGTTATCTCTTTTGTCGAAAATCAGCCGTTTTTGCTCGAACATTAAATGCCTCCAAATGGTATTTAATTAACTTCCCGGGGTGAAGAAACCCTTTTTGAGAACTCAGAGTGAGTAAATTGGCCATTTTCATGCACTTTTAACCATTCCATAAATCTTGTGTTTTGGGCCCCTGGAAGCATGAAAATCACTTTAAACATGCTAATTTTAGCTCTAACACTGATGATCCACCTACAAATGTGAACTGACGTTCAAAAATAAAACATTTGAAAACGGACCATTTTCCACATTTCTGAAGCATGACGTAATGGGGGGGTGTTATCTCTTTTGTCGAAAATCAGCCGTTTTTGCTCGAACATTAAATGCCTCCAAATGGTATTTAATTAACTTCCCGAGCCCCTGGAAGCATGAAAATCACTTTAAACATGCTAATTTTAGCTCTAACACTGATGATCCACCTACAAATGTGAACTGACGTTCAAAAATAAAACATTTGAAAACGGACCATTTTCCACATTTCTGAAGCATGACGTAATGGGGGGGGTGTTATCTCTTTTGTCGAAAATCAGCCGTTTTTGCTCGAACATTAAATGCCTCCAAATGGTATTTAATTAACTTCCCGGGGTGAAGAAACCCTTTTTGAGAACTCAGAGTGAGTAAATTGGCCATTTTCATGCACTTTTAACCATTCCATTAATCTTGTGTTTTGGGCCCCTGGAAGCATGAAAATCACTTTAAACATGCTAATTTTAGCTCTAACACTGATGATCCACCTACAAATGTGAACTGACGTTCAAAAATAAAACATTTGAAAACGGACCATTTTCCACATTTCTGAAGCATGACGTAATGGGGGGGTGTTATCTCTTTTGTCGAAAATCAGCCGTTTTTGCTCGAACATTAAATGCCTCCAAATGGTATTTATTTCACTTCCCGAGCCCCTGGAAGCATGAAAATCACTTTAAACATGCTAATTTTAGCTCTAACACTGATGATGCACCTACAAATGTGAACTGACGTTCAAAAATAAAACATTTGAAAACGGACCATTTTCCACATTTCTGAAGCATGACGTAATGGGGGGGTGTTATCTCTTTTGTCGAAAATCAGCCGTTTTTGCTCGAACATTAAATGCCTCCAAATGGTATTTATTTCACTTCCCGAGCCCCTGGAAGCCTGAAAATCACTTTAAACATGCTAATTTTAGCTCTAACACTGATGATCCACCTACAAATGTGAACTGACGTTCAAAAATAAAACATTTGAAAACGGACCATTTTCCACATTTCTGAATCATGACGTAATGGGGGGGTGTTATCTCTTTTGTCGAAAATCAGCCTTTTTTGCTTGAACATTAAATGCCTCCAAATGGTATTTAATTAACTTCCCGAGCCTCTGGAAGCATGAAAATCACTTTAAACATGCTAATTTTAGCTCTAACACTGATGATCCACCTACAAATGTGAACTGACGTTCAAAAATAAAACATTTGAAAACGGACCATTTTCCACATTTCTGAAGCATGACGTAATGGGGGGGTATTATCTCTTTTGTCGAAAATCAGCCGTTTTTGCTCGAACATTAAATGCCTCCAAATGGTATTTATTTCACTTCCCGGGGTGAAGAAACCCTTTTTGAGAACTCAGAGTGAGTAAATTGGCCATTTTCATGCACTTTTAACCATTCCATAAATCTTGTGTTTTGGGCCCCTGGAAGCATGAAAATCACTTTAAACATGCTAATTTTAGCTCTAACACTGATGATCCACCTACAAATGTGAACTGACGTTCAAAAATAAAACATTTGAAAACGGACCATTTTCCACATTTCTGAAGCATGACGTAATGGGGGGGTGTTATCTCTTTTGTCGAAAATCAGCCGTTTTTGCTCGAACATTAAATGCCTCCAAATGGTATTTAATTAACTTCCCGAGCCCCTGGAAGCATGAAAATCACTTTAAACATGCTAATTTTAGCTCTAACACTGATGATCCACCTACAAATGTGAACTGACGTTCAAAAATAAAACATTTGAAAACGGACCATTTTCCACATTTCTGAAGCATGACGTAATGGGGGGGGTGTTATCTCTTTTGTCGAAAATCAGCCGTTTTTGCTCGAACATTAAATGCCTCCAAATGGTATTTAATTAACTTCCCGGGGTGAAGAAACCCTTTTTGAGAACTCAGAGTGAGTAAATTGGCCATTTTCATGCACTTTTAACCATTCCATAAATCTTGTGTTTTGGGCCCCTGGAAGCATGAAAATCACTTTAAACATGCTAATTTTAGCTATAACACTGATGATCCACCTACAAATGTGAACTGACGTTCAAAAATAAAACATTTGAAAACAGGCCATTTTCCACATTTCTGAAGCATGACGTAATGGGGGGGTGTTATCTCTTTTGTCGAAAATCAGCCGTTTTTGCTCGAACATTAAATGCCTCCAAATGGTATTTAATTAACTTCCCGAGCCCCTGGAAGCATGAAAATCACTTTAAACATGCCAATTTTAGCTCTAACACTGATGATCCACCTACAAATGTGAACTGACGTTCAAAAATAAAACATTTGAAAACGGACCATTTTCCACATTTCTGAAGCATGACGTAATGGGGGGGTGTTATCTCTTTTGTCGAAAATCAGCAGTTTTTGCTCGAACATTAAATGCCTCCAAATGGTATTTAATTAACTTCCCGAGCCCCTGGAAGCATGAAAATCACTTTAAACATGCTAATTTTAGCTCTAACACTGATGATCCACCTACAAATGTGAACTGACATTCAAAAATAAAACATTTGAAAACTGACCATTTTCCACATTTCTGAAGCATGACGTAATGGGGGGGGTGTTATCTCTTTTGTCGAAAATCAGCCGTTTTTGCTCGAACATTAAATGCCTCCAAATGGTATTTAATTAACTTCCCGGGGTGAAGAAACCCTTTTTGAGAACTCAGAGTGAGTAAATTGGCCATTTTCATGCACTTTTAACCATTCCATAAATCTTGTGTTTTGGGCCCCTGGAAGCATGAAAATCACTTTAAACATGCTAATTTTAGCTCTAACACTGATGATCCACCTACAAATGTGAACTGACGTTCAAAAATAAAACATTTGAAAACGGACCATTTTCCACATTTCTGAAGCATGACGTAATGGGGGGGTGTTATCTCTTTTGTCGAAAATCAGCCGTTTTTGCTCGAACATTAAATGCCTCCAAATGGTATTTAATTAACTTCCCGAGCCCCTGGAAGCATGAAAATCACTTTAAACATGCTAATTTTAGCTCTAACACTGATGATCCACCTACAAATGTGAACTGACGTTCAAAAATAAAACATTTGAAAACGGACCATTTTCCACATTTCTGAAGCATGACGTAATGGGGGGGGTGTTATCTCTTTTGTCGAAAATCAGCCGTTTTTGCTCGAACATTAAATGCCTCCAAATGGTATTTAATTAACTTCCCGGGGTGAAGAAACCCTTTTTGAGAACTCAGAGTGAGTAAATTGGCCATTTTCATGCACTTTTAACCATTCCATAAATCTTGTGTTTTGGGCCCCTGGAAGCATGAAAATCACTTTAATCATGCTAATTTTAGCTATAACACTGATGATCCACCTACAAATGTGAACTGACGTTCAAAAATAAAACATTTGAAAACAGGCCATTTTCCACATTTCTGAAGCATGACGTAATGGGGGGGTGTTATCTCTTTTGTCGAAAATCAGCCGTTTTTGCTCGAACATTAAATGCCTCCAAATGGTATTTAATTAACTTCCCGAGCCCCTGGAAGCATGAAAATCACTTTAAACATGCTAATTTTAGCTCTAACACTGATGATCCACCTACAAATGTGAACTGACGTTCAAAAATAAAACATTTGAAAACGGACCATTTTCCACATTTCTGAAGCATGACGTAATGGGGGGGTGTTATCTCTTTTGTCGAAAATCAGCCGTTTTTGCTCGAACATTAAATGCCTCCAAATGGTATTTAATTAACTTCCCGGGGTGAAGAAACCCTTATTGAGAACTCAGAGTGAGTAAATTGGCCATTTTCATGCACTTTTAACCATTCCATAAATCTTGTGTTTTGGGCCCCTGGAAGCATGAAAATCACTTTAAACATGCTAATTTTAGCTCTAACACTGATGATCCACCTACAAATGTGAACTGACGTTCAAAAATAAAACATTTGAAAACGGACCATTTTCCACATTTCTGAAGCATGACATAATGGGGGGGTGTTATCTCTTTTGTCGAAAATCAGCCGTTTTTGCTCGAACATTAAATGCCTCTAAATGGTATTTAATTAACTTCCCGAGCCCCTGGAAGCATGAAAATCACTTTAAACATGCTAATTTTAGCTCTAACACTGATGATCCACCTACAAATGTGAACTGACGTTCAAAAATAAAACATTTGAAAACGGACCATTTTCCACATTTCTGAAGCATGACGTAATGGGGGGGTGTTATCTCTTTTGTCGAAAATCAGCCGTTTTTGCTCGAACATTAAATGCCTCCAAATGGTATTTAATTAACTTCCCGGGGTGAAGAAACCCTTTTTGAGAACTCAGAGTGAGTAAATTGGCCATTTTCATGCACTTTTAACCATTCCATAAATCTTGTGTTTTGGGCCCCTGGAAGCATGAAAATCACTTTAAACATGCTAATTTTAGCTCTAACACTGATGATCCACCTACAAATGTGAACTGATGTTCAAAAATAAAACATTTGAAAACGGACCATTTTCCACATTTCTGAAGCATGACGTAATGGGGGGGTGTTATCTCTTTTGTCGAAAATCAGCCGTTTTTGCTCGAACATTAAATGCCTCCAAATGGTATTTATTTCACTTCCCGAGCCCCTGGAAGCATGAAAATCACTTTAAACATGCTAATTTTAGCTCTAACACTGATGATCCACCTACAAATGTGAACTGACGTTCAAAAATAAAACATTTGAAAACGGACCATTTTCCACATTTCTGAAGCATGACGTAATGGGGGGGTGTTATCTCTTTTGTCGAAAATCAGCCGTTTTTGCTCGAACATTAAATGCCTCCAAATGGTATTTAATTAACTTCCCGAGCCCCTGGAAGCATGAAAATCACTTTAAACATGCTAATTTTAGCTCTAACACTGATGATCCACCTACAAATGTGAACTGACGTTCAAAAATAAAACATTTGAAAACGGACCATTTTCCACATTTCTGAAGCATGACGTAATGGGGGGGTGTTATCTCTTTTGTCGAAAATCAGCCGTTTTTGCTCGAACATTAAATGCCTCCAAATGGTATTTAATTAACTTCCCGAGCCCCTGGAAGCATGAAAATCACTTTAAACATGCTAATTTTAGCTCTAACACTGATGATCCACCTACAAATGTGAACTGACGTTCAAAAATAAAACATTTGAAAACGGACCATTTTCCACATTTCTGAAGCATGACGTAATGGGGGGGTGTTATCTCTTTTGTCGAAAATCAGCCGTTTTTGCTCGAACATTAAATGCCTCCAAATGGTATTTATTTCACTTCCAGGGGTGAAGAAACCCTTTTTGAGAACTCAGAGTGAGTAAATTGGCCATTTTCATGCACTTTTAACCATTCCATTAATCTTGTGTTTTGGGCCCCTGGAAGCATGAAAATCACTTTAAACATGCTAATTTTAGCTCTAACACTGATGATCCACCTACAAATGTGAACTGACGTTCAAAAATAAAACATTTGAAAACGGACCATTTTCCACATTTCTGAAGCATGACGTAATGGGGGGGTGTTATCTCTTTTGTCAAAAATCAGCCGTTTTTGCTCGAACATTAAATGCCTCCAAATGGTATTTAATTAACTTCCCGAGCCCCTGGAAGCATGAAAATCACTTTAAACATGCTAATTTTAGCTCTAACACTGATGATCCACCTACAAATGTGAACTGACGTTCAAAAATAAAACATTTGAAAACGGACCATTTTCCACATTTCTGAAGCATGACGTAATGGGGGGGTGTTATCTCTTTTGTCGAAAATCAGCAGTTTTTGCTCGAACATTAAATGCCTCCAAATGGTATTTAATTAACTTCCCGAGCCCCTGGAAGCATGAAAATCACTTTAAACATGCTAATTTTAGCTCTAACACTGATGATCCACCTACAAATGTGAACTGACATTCAAAAATAAAACATTTGAAAACTGACCATTTTCCACATTTCTGAAGCATGACGTAATGGGGGGGTGTTATCTCTTTTGTCGAAAATCAGCCGTTTTTGCTCGAACATTAAATGCCTCCAAATGGTATTTAATTAACTTCCCGGGGTGAAGAAACCCTTTTTGAGAACTCAGAGTGAGTAAATTGGCCATTTTCATGCACTTTTAACCATTCCATAAATCTTGTGTTTTGGGCCCCTGGAAGCATGAAAATCACTTTAAACATGCTAATTTTAGCTCTAACACTGATGATCCACCTACAAATGTGAACTGACGTTCAAAAATAAAACATTTGAAAACGGACCATTTTCCACATTTCTGAAGCATGACGTAATGGGGGGGTGTTATCTCTTTTGTCGAAAATCAGCCGTTTTTGCTCGAACATTAAATGCCTCCAAATGGTATTTAATTAACTTCCCGAGCCCCTGGAAGCATGAAAATCACTTTAAACATGCTAATTTTAGCTCTAACACTGATGATCCACCTACAAATGTGAACTGACGTTCAAAAATAAAACATTTGAAAACGGACCATTTTCCACATTTCTGAAGCATGACGTAATGGGGGGGGTGTTATCTCTTTTGTCGAAAATCAGCCGTTTTTGCTCGAACATTAAATGCCTCCAAATGGTATTTAATTAACTTCCCGGGGTGAAGAAACCCTTTTTGAGAACTCAGAGTGAGTAAATTGGCCATTTTCATGCACTTTTAACCATTCCATAAATCTTGTGTTTTGGGCCCCTGGAAGCATGAAAATCACTTTAAACATGCTAATTTTAGCTATAACACTGATGATCCACCTACAAATGTGAACTGACGTTCAAAAATAAAACATTTGAAAACAGGCCATTTTCCACATTTCTGAAGCATGACGTAATGGGGGGGTGTTATCTCTTTTGTCGAAAATCAGCCGTTTTTGCTCGAACATTAAATGCCTCCAAATGGTATTTATTTCACTTCCCGGGGTGAAGAAACCCTTTTTGAGAACTCAGAGTGAGTAAATTGGCCATTTTCATGCACTTTTAACCATTCCATTAATCTTGTGTTTTGGGCCCCTGGAAGCATGAAAATCACTTTAAACATGCTAATTTTAGCTCTAACACTGATGATCCACCTACAAATGTGAACTGACGTTCAAAAATAAAACATTTGAAAACGGACCATTTTCCACATTTCTGAAGCATGACGTAATGGGGGGGTGTTATCTCTTTTGTCAAAAATCAGCCGTTTTTGCTCGAACATTAAATGCCTCCAAATGGTATTTAATTAACTTCCCGAGCCCCTGGAAGCATGAAAATCACTTTAAACATGCTAATTTTAGCTCTAACACTGATGATCCACCTACAAATGTGAACTGACGTTCAAAAATAAAACATTTGAAAACGGACCATTTTCCACATTTCTGAAGCATGACGTAATGGGGGGGTGTTATCTCTTTTGTCGAAAATCAGCAGTTTTTGCTCGAACATTAAATGCCTCCAAATGGTATTTAATTAACTTCCCGAGCCCCTGGAAGCATGAAAATCACTTTAAACATGCTAATTTTAGCTCTAACACTGATGATCCACCTACAAATGTGAACTGACATTCAAAAATAAAACATTTGAAAACTGACCATTTTCCACATTTCTGAAGCATGACGTAATGGGGGGGTGTTATCTCTTTTGTCGAAAATCAGCCGTTTTTGCTCGAACATTAAATGCCTCCAAATGGTATTTAATTAACTTCCCGGGGTGAAGAAACCCTTTTTGAGAACTCAGAGTGAGTAAATTGGCCATTTTCATGCACTTTTAACCATTCCATAAATCTTGTGTTTTGGGCCCCTGGAAGCATGAAAATCACTTTAAACATGCTAATTTTAGCTCTAACACTGATGATCCACCTACAAATGTGAACTGACGTTCAAAAATAAAACATTTGAAAACGGACCATTTTCCACATTTCTGAAGCATGACGTAATGGGGGGGTGTTATCTCTTTTGTCGAAAATCAGCCGTTTTTGCTCGAACATTAAATGCCTCCAAATGGTATTTAATTAACTTCCCGAGCCCCTGGAAGCATGAAAATCACTTTAAACATGCTAATTTTAGCTCTAACACTGATGATCCACCTACAAATGTGAACTGACGTTCAAAAATAAAACATTTGAAAACGGACCATTTTCCACATTTCTGAAGCATGACGTAATGGGGGGGGTGTTATCTCTTTTGTCGAAAATCAGCCGTTTTTGCTCGAACATTAAATGCCTCCAAATGGTATTTAATTAACTTCCCGGGGTGAAGAAACCCTTTTTGAGAACTCAGAGTGAGTAAATTGGCCATTTTCATGCACTTTTAACCATTCCATAAATCTTGTGTTTTGGGCCCCTGGAAGCATGAAAATCACTTTAAACATGCTAATTTTAGCTATAACACTGATGATCCACCTACAAATGTGAACTGACGTTCAAAAATAAAACATTTGAAAACAGGCCATTTTCCACATTTCTGAAGCATGACGTAATGGGGGGGTGTTATCTCTTTTGTCGAAAATCAGCCGTTTTTGCTCGAACATTAAATGCCTCCAAATGGTATTTAATTAACTTCCCGAGCCCCTGGAAGCATGAAAATCACTTTAAACATGCTAATTTTAGCTCTAACACTGATGATCCACCTACAAATGTGAACTGACGTTCAAAAATAAAACATTTGAAAACGGACTATTTTCCACATTTCTGAAGCATGACGTAATGGGGGGGTGTTATCTCTTTTGTCGAAAATCAGCCGTTTTTGTTCGAACATTAAATGCCTCCAAATGGTATTTAATTAACTTCCCGGGGTGAAGAAACCCTTTTTGAGAACTCAGAGTGAGTAAACTGGCCATTTTCATGCACTTTTAACCATTCCATAAATCTTGTGTTTTGGGCCCCTGGAAGCATGAAAATCACTTTAAACATGCTAATTTTAGCTCTAACACTGATGATCCACCTACAAATGTGAACTGACGTTCAAAAATAAAACATTTGAAAACGGACCATTTTCCACATTTCTGAAGCATGACGTAATGGGGGGGTGTTATCTCTTTTGTCGAAAATCAGCCGTTTTTGCTCGAACATTAAATGCCTCCAAATGGTATTTAATTAACTTCCCGGGGTGAAGAAACCCTTTTTGAGAACTCAGAGTGAGTAAATTGGCCATTTTCATGCACTTTTAACCATTCCATAAATCTTGTGTTTTGGGCCCCTGGAAGCATGAAAATCACTTTAAACATGCTAATTTTAGCTCTAACACTGATGATCCACCTACAAATGTGAACTGACGTTCAAAAATAAAACATTTGAAAACGGACCATTTTCCACATTTCTGAAGCATGACGTAATGGGGGGGTGTTATCTCTTTTGTCGAAAATCAGCCGTTTTTGCTCGAACATTAAATGCCTCCAAATGGTATTTAATTAACTTCCCGAGCCCCTGGAAGCATGAAAATCACTTTAAACATGCTAATTTTAGCTCTAACACTGATGATCCACCTACAAATGTGAACTGACGTTCAAAAATAAAACATTTGAAAACGGACCATTTTCCACATTTCTGAAGCATGACGTAATGGGGGGGGTGTTATCTCTTTTGTCGAAAATCAGCCGTTTTTGCTCGAACATTAAATGCCTCCAAATGGTATTTAATTAACTTCCCGGGGTGAAGAAACCCTTTTTGAGAACTCAGAGTGAGTAAATTGGCCATTTTCATGCACTTTTAACCATTCCATTAATCTTGTGTTTTGGGCCCCTGGAAGCATGAAAATCACTTTAAACATGCTAATTTTAGCTCTAACACTGATGATCCACCTACAAATGTGAACTGACGTTCAAAAATAAAACATTTGAAAACGGACCATTTTCCACATTTCTGAAGCATGACGTAATGGGGGGGTGTTATCTCTTTTGTCGAAAATCAGCCGTTTTTGCTCGAACATTAAATGCCTCCAAATGGTATTTATTTCACTTCCCGAGCCCCTGGAAGCATGAAAATCACTTTAAACATGCTAATTTTAGCTCTAACACTGATGATGCACCTACAAATGTGAACTGACGTTCAAAAATAAAACATTTGAAAACGGACCATTTTCCACATTTCTGAAGCATGACGTAATGGGGGGGTGTTATCTCTTTTGTCGAAAATCAGCCGTTTTTGCTCGAACATTAAATGCCTCCAAATGGTATTTATTTCACTTCCCGAGCCCCTGGAAGCATGAAAATCACTTTAAACATGCTAATTTTAGCTCTAACACTGATGATCCACCTACAAATGTGAACTGACGTTCAAAAATAAAACATTTGAAAACGGACCATTTTCCACATTTCTGAAGCATGACGTAATGGGGGGGTGTTATCTCTTTTGTCGAAAATCAGCCTTTTTTGCTCGAACATTAAATGCCTCCAAATGGTATTTAATTAACTTCCCGAGCCTCTGGAAGCATGAAAATCACTTTAAACATGCTAATTTTAGCTCTAACACTGATGATCCACCTACAAATGTGAACTGACGTTCAAAAATAAAACATTTGAAAACGGACCATTTTCCACATTTCTGAAGCATGACGTAATGGGGGGGTGTTATCTCTTTTGTCGAAAATCAGCCGTTTTTGCTCGAACATTAAATGCCTCCAAATGGTATTTATTTCACTTCCCGGGGTGAAGAAACCCTTTTTGAGAACTCAGAGTGAGTAAATTGGCCATTTTCATGCACTTTTAACCATTCCATTAATCTTGTGTTTTGGGCCCCTGGAAGCATGAAAATCACTTTAAACATGCTAATTTTAGCTCTAACACTGATGATCCACCTACAAATGTGAACTGACGTTCAAAAATAAAACATTTGAAAACGGACCATTTTCCACATTTCTGAAGCATGACGTAATGGGGGGGTGTTATCTCTTTTGTCGAAAATCAGCCGTTTTTGCTCGAACATTAAATGCCTCCAAATGGTATTTAATTAACTTCCCGAGCCCCTGGAAGCATGAAAATCACTTTAAACATGCTAATTTTAGCTCTAACACTGATGATCCACCTACAAATGTGAACTGACGTTCAAAAATAAAACATTTGAAAACGGACCATTTTCCACATTTCTGAAGCATGACGTAATGGGGGGGTGTTATCTCTTTTGTCAAAAATCAGCCGTTTTTGCTCGAACATTAAATGCCTCCAAATGGTATTTAATTAACTTCCCGAGCCCCTGGAAGCATGAAAATCACTTTAAACATGCTAATTTTAGCTCTAACACTGATGATCCACCTACAAATGTGAACTGACGTTCAAAAATAAAACATTTGAAAACGGACCATTTTCCACATTTCTGAAGCATGACGTAATGGGGGGGTGTTATCTCTTTTGTCGAAAATCAGCAGTTTTTGCTCGAACATTAAATGCCTCCAAATGGTATTTAATTAACTTCCCGAGCCCCTGGAAGCATGAAAATCACTTTAAACATGCTAATTTTAGCTCTAACACTGATGATCCACCTACAAATGTGAACTGACATTCAAAAATAAAACATTTGAAAACTGACCATTTTCCACATTTCTGAAGCATGACGTAATGGGGGGGTGTTATCTCTTTTGTCGAAAATCAGCCGTTTTTGCTCGAACATTAAATGCCTCCAAATGGTATTTAATTAACTTCCCGGGGTGAAGAAACCCTTTTTGAGAACTCAGAGTGAGTAAATTGGCCATTTTCATGCACTTTTAACCATTCCATAAATCTTGTGTTTTGGGCCCCTGGAAGCATGAAAATCACTTTAAACATGCTAATTTTAGCTCTAACACTGATGATCCACCTACAAATGTGAACTGACGTTCAAAAATAAAACATTTGAAAACGGACCATTTTCCACATTTCTGAAGCATGACGTAATGGGGGGGTGTTATCTCTTTTGTCGAAAATCAGCCGTTTTTGCTCGAACATTAAATGCCTCCAAATGGTATTTAATTAACTTCCCGAGCCCCTGGAAGCATGAAAATCACTTTAAACATGCTAATTTTAGCTCTAACACTGATGATCCACCTACAAATGTGAACTGACGTTCAAAAATAAAACATTTGAAAACGGACCATTTTCCACATTTCTGAAGCATGACGTAATGGGGGGGGGGTGTTATCTCTTTTGTCGAAAATCAGCCGTTTTTGCTCGAACATTAAATGCCTCCAAATGGTATTTAATTAACTTCCCGGGGTGAAGAAACCCTTTTTGAGAACTCAGAGTGAGTAAATTGGCCATTTTCATGCACTTTTAACCATTCCATAAATCTTGTGTTTTGGGCCCCTGGAAGCATGAAAATCACTTTAAACATGCTAATTTTAGCTATAACACTGATGATCCACCTACAAATGTGAACTGACGTTCAAAAATAAAACATTTGAAAACAGGCCATTTTCCACATTTCTGAAGCATGACGTAATGGGGGGGTGTTATCTCTTTTGTCGAAAATCAGCCGTTTTTGCTCGAACATTAAATGCCTCCAAATGGTATTTAATTAACTTCCCGAGCCCCTGGAAGCATGAAAATCACTTTAAACATGCTAATTTTAGCTCTAACACTGATGATCCACCTACAAATGTGAACTGACGTTCAAAAATAAAACATTTGAAAACGGACTATTTTCCACATTTCTGAAGCATGACGTAATGGGGGGGTGTTATCTCTTTTGTCGAAAATCAGCCGTTTTTGTTCGAACATTAAATGCCTCCAAATGGTATTTAATTAACTTCCCGGGGTGAAGAAACCCTTTTTGAGAACTCAGAGTGAGTAAACTGGCCATTTTCATGCACTTTTAACCATTCCATAAATCTTGTGTTTTGGGCCCCTGGAAGCATGAAAATCACTTTAAACATGCTAATTTTAGCTCTAACACTGATGATCCACCTACAAATGTGAACTGACGTTCAAAAATAAAACATTTGAAAACGGACCATTTTCCACATTTCTGAAGCATGACGTAATGGGGGGGTGTTATCTCTTTTGTCGAAAATCAACCGTTTTTGCTCGAACATTAAATGCCTCCAAATGGTATTTAATTAACTTCCCGGGGTGAAGAAACCCTTTTTGAGAACTCAGAGTGAGTAAATTGGCCATTTTCATGCACTTTTAACCATTCCATAAATCTTGTGTTTTGGGCCCCTGGAAGCATGAAAATCACTTTAAACATGCTAATTTTAGCTCTAACACTGATGATCCACCTACAAATGTGAACTGACGTTCAAAAATAAAACATTTGAAAACGGACCATTTTCCACATTTCTGAAGCATGACGTAATGGGGGGGTGTTATCTCTTTTGTCGAAAATCAGCCGTTTTTGCTCGAACATTAAATGCCTCCAAATGGTATTTAATTAACTTCCCGAGCCCCTGGAAGCATGAAAATCACTTTAAACATGCTAATTTTAGCTCTAACACTGATGATCCACCTACAAATGTGAACTGACGTTCAAAAATAAAACATTTGAAAACGGACCATTTTCCACATTTCTGAAGCATGACGTAATGGGGGGGGTGTTATCTCTTTTGTCGAAAATCAGCCGTTTTTGCTCGAACATTAAATGCCTCCAAATGGTATTTAATTAACTTCCCGGGGTGAAGAAACCCTTTTTGAGAACTCAGAGTGAGTAAATTGGCCATTTTCATGCACTTTTAACCATTCCATTAATCTTGTGTTTTGGGCCCCTGGAAGCATGAAAATCACTTTAAACATGCTAATTTTAGCTCTAACACTGATGATCCACCTACAAATGTGAACTGACGTTCAAAAATAAAACATTTGAAAACGGACCATTTTCCACATTTCTGAAGCATGACGTAATGGGGGGGTGTTATCTCTTTTGTCGAAAATCAGCCGTTTTTGCTCGAACATTAAATGCCTCCAAATGGTATTTATTTCACTTCCCGAGCCCCTGGAAGCATGAAAATCACTTTAAACATGCTAATTTTAGCTCTAACACTGATGATGCACCTACAAATGTGAACTGACGTTCAAAAATAAAACATTTGAAAACGGACCATTTTCCACATTTCTGAAGCATGACGTAATGGGGGGGTGTTATCTCTTTTGTCGAAAATCAGCCGTTTTTGCTCGAACATTAAATGCCTCCAAATGGTATTTATTTCACTTCCCGAGCCCCTGGAAGCCTGAAAATCACTTTAAACATGCTAATTTTAGCTCTAACACTGATGATCCACCTACAAATGTGAACTGACGTTCAAAAATAAAACATTTGAAAACGGACCATTTTCCACATTTCTGAAGCATGACGTAATGGGGGGGTGTTATCTCTTTTGTCGAAAATCAGCCTTTTTTGCTTGAACATTAAATGCCTCCAAATGGTATTTAATTAACTTCCCGAGCCTCTGGAAGCATGAAAATCACTTTAAACATGCTAATTTTAGCTCTAACACTGATGATCCACCTACAAATGTGAACTGACGTTCAAAAATAAAACATTTGAAAACGGACCATTTTCCACATTTCTGAAGCATGACGTAATGGGGGGGTATTATCTCTTTTGTCGAAAATCAGCCGTTTTTGCTCGAACATTAAATGCCTCCAAATGGTATTTATTTCACTTCCCGGGGTGAAGAAACCCTTTTTGAGAACTCAGAGTGAGTAAATTGGCCATTTTCATGCACTTTTAACCATTCCATTAATCTTGTGTTTTGGGCCCCTGGAAGCATGAAAATCACTTTAAACATGCTAATTTTAGCTCTAACACTGATGATCCACCTACAAATGTGAACTGACGTTCAAAAATAAAACATTTGAAAACTGACCATTTTCCACATTTCTGAAGCATGACGTAATGGGGGGGTGTTATCTCTTTTGTCGAAAATCAGCCGTTTTTGCTCGAACATTAAATGCCTCCAAATGGTATTTAATTAACTTCCTGAGCCCCTGGAAGCATGAAAATCACTTTAAACATGCTAATTTTAGCTCTAACACTGATGATCCACCTACAAATGTGAACTGACGTTCAAAAATAAAACATTTGAAAACGGACCATTTTCCACATTTCTGAAGCATGACGTAATGGGGGGGTGTTATCTCTGTTGTCGAAAATCAGCCGTTTTTGCTCGAACATTAAATGCCTCCAAATGGTATTTAATTAACTTCCCGAGCCCCTGGAAGCATGAAAATCACTTTAAACATGCTAATTTTAGCTCTAACACTGATGATCCACCTACAAATGTGAACTGACGTTCAAAAATAAAACATTTGAAAACTGACCATTTTCCACATTTCTGAAGCATGACGTAATGGGGGGGTGTTATCTCTTTTGTCGAAAATCAGCCGTTTTTGCTCGAACATTAAATGCCTCCAAATGGTATTTAATTAACTTCCCGGGGTGAAGAAACCCTTTTTGAGAACTCAGAGTGAGTAAATTGGCCATTTTCATGCACTTTTAACCATTCCATAAATCTTGTGTTTTGGGCCCCTGGAAGCATGAAAATCACTTTAAACATGCTAATTTTAGCTCTAACACTGATGATCCACCTACAAATGTGAACTGACGTTCAAAAATAAAACATTTGAAAACTGACCATTTTCCACATTTCTGAAGCATGACGTAATGGGGGGGGTGTTATCTCTTTTGTCGAAAATCAGCCGTTTTTGCTCGAACATTAAATGCCTCCAAATGGTATTTAATTAACTTCCCGAGCCCCTGGAAGCATGAAAATCACTTTAAACATGCTAATTTTAGCTCTAACACTGATGATCCACCTACAAATGTGAACTGACGTTCAAAAATAAAACATTTGAAAACGGACCATTTTCCACATTTCTGAAGCATGACGTAATGGGGGGGTGTTATCTCTTTTGTCGAAAATCAGCCGTTTTTGCTCGAACATTAAATGCCTCCAAATGGTATTTAATTAACTTCCCGGGGTGAAGAAACCCTTTTTGAGAACTCAGAGTGAGTAAATTGGCCATTTTCATGCACTTTTAACCATTCCATAAATCTTGTGTTTTGGGCCCCTGGAAGCATGAAAATCACTTTAAACATGCTAATTTTAGCTCTAACACTGATGATCCACCTACAAATGTGAACTGACGTTCAAAAATAAAACATTTGAAAACGGACCATTTTCCACATTTCTGAAGCATGACGTAATGGGGGGGTGTTATCTCTTTTGTCAAAAATCAGCCGTTTTTGCTCGAACATTAAATGCCTCCAAATGGTATTTAATTAACTTCCCGAGCCCCTGGAAGCATGAAAATCACTTTAAACATGCTAATTTTAGCTCTAACACTGATGATCCACTTACAAATGTGAACTGACGTTCAAAAATAAAACATTTGAAAACGGACCACTTTCCACATTTCTGAAGCATGACGTAATGGGGGGGTGTTATCTCTTTTGTCGAAAATCAGCCGTTTTTGCTCGAACATTAAATGTCTCCAAATGGTATTTAATTAACTTCCCGAGCCCCTGGAAGCATGAAAATCACTTTAAACATGCTAATTTTAGCTCTAACACTGATGATCCACCTACAAATGTGAACTGACGTTCAAAAATAAAACATTTGAAAACGGACCATTTTCCACATTTCTGAAGCATGACGTAATGGGGGGGTGTTATCTCTTTTGTCGAAAATCAGCCGTTTTTGCTCGAACATTAAATGCCTCCAAATGGTATTTAATTAACTTCCCGGGGTGAAGAAACCCTTTTTGAGAACTCAGAGTGAGTAAATTGGCCATTTTCATGCACTTTTAACCATTCCATAAATCTTGTGTTTTGGGCCCCTGGAAGCATGAAAATCACTTTAAACATGCTAATTTTAGCTCTAACACTGATGATCCACCTACAAATGTGAACTGACGTTCAAAAATAAAACATTTGAAAACGGACCATTTTCCACATTTCTGAAGCATGACGTAATGGGGGGGTGTTATCTCTTTTGTCGAAAATCAGCCGTTTTTGCTCGAACATTAAATGCCTCCAAATGGTATTTAATTAACTTCCCGAGCCCCTGGAAGCATGAAAATCACTTTAAACATGCTAATTTTAGCTCTAACACTGATGATCCACCTACAAATGTGAACTGACGTTCAAAAATAAAACATTTGAAAACGGACCATTTTCCACATTTCTGAAGCATGACGTAATGGGGGGGTGTTATCTCTTTTGTCGAAAATCAGCCGTTTTTGCTCGAACATTAAATGCCTCCAAATGGTATTTATTTCACTTCCCGGGGTGAAGAACCCCTTTTTGAGAACTCAGAGTGAGTAAATTGGCCATTTTCATGCACTTTTAACCATTCCATTAATCTTGTGTTTTGGGCCCCTGGAAGCATGAAAATCACTTTAAACATGCTAATTTTAGCTCTAACACTGATGATCCACCTACAAATGTGAACTGACGTTCAAAAATAAAACATTTGAAAACGGACCATTTTCCACATTTCTGAAGCATGACGTAATGGGGGGGTGTTATCTCTTTTGTCAAAAATCAGCCGTTTTTGCTCGAACATTAAATGCCTCCAAATGGTATTTAATTAACTTCCCGAGCCCCTGGAAGCATGAAAATCACTTTAAACATGCTAATTTTAGCTCTAACACTGATGATCCACCTACAAATGTGAACTGACGTTCAAAAATAAAACATTTGAAAACGGACCATTTTCCACATTTCTGAAGCATGACGTAATGGGGGGGTGTTATCTCTTTTGTCGAAAATCAGCAGTTTTTGCTCGAACATTAAATGCCTCCAAATGGTATTTAATTAACTTCCCGAGCCCCTGGAAGCATGAAAATCACTTTAAACATGCTAATTTTAGCTCTAACACTGATGATCCACCTACAAATGTGAACTGACATTCAAAAATAAAACATTTGAAAACGGACCATTTTCCACATTTCTGAAGCATGACGTAATGGGGGGGTGTTATCTCTTTTGTCGAAAATCAGCCGTTTTTGCTCGAACATTAAATGCCTCCAAATGGTATTTAATTAACTTCCCGGGGTGAAGAAACCCTTTTTGAGAACTCAGAGTGAGTAAATTGGCCATTTTCATGCACTTTTAACCATTCCATAAATCTTGTGTTTTGGGCCCCTGGAAGCATGAAAATCACTTTAAACATGCTAATTTTAGCTCTAACACTGATGATCCACCTACAAATGTGAACTGACGTTCAAAAATAAAACATTTGAAAACGGACCATTTTCCACATTTCTGAAGCATGACGTAATGGGGGGGTGTTATCTCTTTTGTCGAAAATCAGCCGTTTTTGCTCGAACATTAAATGCCTCCAAATGGTATTTAATTAACTTCCCGAGCCCCTGGAAGCATGAAAATCACTTTAAACATGCTAATTTTAGCTCTAACACTGATGATCCACCTACAAATGTGAACTGACGTTCAAAAATAAAACATTTGAAAACGGACCATTTTCCACATTTCTGAAGCATGACGTAATAGGGGGGGTGTTATCTCTTTTGTCGAAAATCAGCCGTTTTTGCTCGAACATTAAATGCCTCCAAATGGTATTTATTTCACTTCCCGAGCCCCTGGAAGCATGAAAATCACTTTAAACATGCTAATTTTAGCTCTAACACTGATTATCCACCTACAAATGTGAACTGACGTTCAAAAATAAAACATTTGAAAACGGACCATTTTCCACATTTCTGAAGCATGACGTAATGGGGGGGTGTTATCTCTTTTGTCGAAAATCAGCCGTTTTTGCTCGAACATTAAATGCCTCCAAATGGTATTTAATTAACTTCCCGAGCCCCTGGAAGCATGAAAATCACTTTAAACATGCTAATTTTAGCTCTAACACTGATGATCCACCTACAAATGTGAACTGACGTTCAAAAATAAAACATTTGAAAACGGACCATTTTCCACATTTCTGAAGCATGACGTAATGGGGGGGTGTTATCTCTTTTGTCGAAAATCAGCCGTTTTTGCTCGAACATTAAATGCCTCCAAATGGTATTTAATTAACTTCCCGGGGTGAAGAAACCCTTTTTGAGAACTCAGAGTGAGTAAATTGGCCATTTTCATGCACTTTTAACCATTCCATAAATCTTGTGTTTTGGGCCCCTGGAAGCATGAAAATCACTTTAAACATGCTAATTTTAGCTCTAACACTGATGATCCACCTACAAATGTGAACTGACGTTCAAAAATAAAACATTTGAAAACGGACCATTTTCCACATTTCTGAAGCATGACGTAATGGGGGGGTGTTATCTCTTTTGTCGAAAATCAGCCGTTTTTGCTCGAACAATAAATGCCTCCAAATGGTATTTAATTAACTTCGAGAGCCCCTGGAAGCATGAAAATCACTTTAAACATGCTAATTTTAGCTCTAACACTGATGATCCACCTACAAATGTGAACTGACGTTCAAAAATAAAACATTTGAAAACGGACCATTTTCCACATTTCTGAAGCATGACGTAATGGGGGGGTGTTATCTCTTTTGTCGAAAATCAGCCGTTTTTGCTCGAACATTAAATGCCTCCAAATGGTATTTAATTAACTTCCCGAGCCCCTGAAAGCATGAAAATCACTTTAAACATGCTAATTTTAGCTCTAACACTGATGATCCACCTACAAATGTGAACTGACATTCAAAAATAAAACATTTGAAAACGGACCATTTTCCACATTTCTGAAGCATGACGTAATGGGGGGGTGTTATCTCTTTTGTCGAAAATCAGCCGTTTTTGCTCGAACATTAAATGCCTCCAAATGGTATTTAATTAACTTCCCGGGGTGAAGAAACCCTTTTTGAGAACTCAGAGTGAGTAAATTGGCCATTTTCATGCACTTTTAACCATTCCATAAATCTTGTGTTTTGGGCCCCTGGAAGCATGAAAATCACTTTAAACATGCTAATTTTAGCTCTAACACTGATGATCCACCTACAAATGTGAACTGACGTTCAAAAATAAAACATTTGAAAACGGACCATTTTCCACATTTCTGAAGCATGACGTAATGGGGGGGGTGTTATCTCTTTTGTCGAAAATCAGCCGTTTTTGCTCGAACAATAAATGCCTCCAAATGGTATTTAATTAACTTCCCGAGCCCCTGGAAGCATGAAAATCACTTTAAACATGCTAATTTTAGCTCTAACACTGATGATCCACCTACAAATGTGAACTGACGTTCAAAAATAAAACATTTGAAAACGGACCATTTTCCACATTTCTGAAGCATGACGTAATGGGGGGGTGTTATCTCTTTTGTCGAAAATCAGCCGTTTTTGCTCGAACATTAAATGCCTCCAAATGGTATTTAATTAACTTCCCGGGGTGAAGAAACCCTTTTTGAGAACTCAGAGTGAGTAAATTGGCCATTTTCATGCACTTTTAACCATTCCATAAATCTTGTGTTTTGGGCCCCTGGAAGCAGGAAAATCACTTTAAACATGCTAATTTTAGCTCTAACACTGATGATCCACCTACAAATGTGAACTGACGTTCAAAAATAAAACATTTGAAAACGGACCATTTTCCACATTTCTGAAGCATGACGTAATGGGGGGGTGTTATCTCTTTTGTCGAAAATCAGCCGTTTTTGCTCGAACATTAAATGCCTCCAAATGGTATTTAATTAACTTCCCGAGCCCCTGGAAGCATGAAAATCACTTTAAACATGCTAATTTTAGCTCTAACACTGATGATCCACCTACAAATGTGAACTGACGTTCAAAAATAAAACATTTGAAAAAGGACCATTTTCCACATTTCTGAAGCATGACGTAATGGGGGGGTGTTATCTCCTTTGTCTAAAATCAGCCGTTTTTGCTCGAACATTAAATGCCTCCAAATGGTATTTAATTAACTTCCCGGGGTGAAGAAACCCTTTTTGAGAACTCAGAGTGAGTAAATTGGCCATTTTCGTGCACTTTTAACCATTCCATAAATCTTGTGTTTTGGGCCCCTGGAAGCATGAAAATCACTTTAAACATGCTAATTTTAGCTCTAACACTGATGATCCACCTACAAATGTGAACTGACGTTCAAAAATAAAACATTTGAAAACGGACCATTTTCCACATTTCTGAAGCATGACGTAATGGGGGGGTGTTATCTCTTTTGTCGAAAATCAGCCGTTTTTGCTCGAACATTAAATGCCTCCAAATGGTATTTATTTCACTTCCCGGGGTGAAGAAACCCTTTTTGAGAACTCAGAGTGAGTAAATTGGCCATTTTCATGCACTTTTAACCATTCCATTAATCTTGTGTTTTGGGCCCCTGGAAGCATGAAAATCACTTTAAACATGCTAATTTTAGCTCTAACACTGATGATCCACCTACAAATGTGAACTGACGTTCAAAAATAAAACATTTGAAAACGGACCATTTTCCACATTTCTGAAGCATGACGTAATGGGGGGGTGTTATCTCTTTTGTCGAAAATCAGCCGTTTTTGCTCGAACATTAAATGCCTCCAAATGGTATTTAATTAACTTCCCGAGCCCCTGGAAGCATGAAAATCACTTTAAACATGCTAATTTTAGCTCTAACACTGATGATCCACCTACAAATGTGAACTGACGTTCAAAAATAAAACATTTGAAAACGGACCATTTTCCACATTTCTGAAGCATGACGTAATGGGGGGGTGTTATCTCTTTTGTCGAAAATCAGCCGTTTTTGCTCGAACATTAAATGCCTCCAAATGGTATTTAATTAACTTCCCGAGCCCCTGGAAGCATGAAAATCACTTTAAACATGCTAATTTTAGCTCTAACACTGATGATCCACCTACAAATGTGAACTGACGTTCAAAAATAAAACATTTGAAAACGGACCATTTTCCACATTTCTGAAGCATGACGTAATGGGGGGGTGTTATCTCTTTTGTCGAAAATCAGCCGTTTTTGCTCGAACATTAAATGCCTCCAAATGGTATTTAATTAACTTCCCGGGGTGAAGAAACCCTTTTTGAGAACTCAGAGTGAGTAAATTGGCCATTTTCATGCACTTTTAACCATTCCATAAATCTTGTGTTTTGGGCCCCTGGAAGCATGAAAATCACTTTAAACATGCTAATTTTAGCTCTAACACTGATGATCCACCTACAAATGTGAACTGACGTTCAAAAATAAAACATTTGAAAACGGACCATTTTCCACATTTCTGAAGCATGACATAATGGGGGGGTGTTATCTCTTTTGTCGAAAATCAGCCGTTTTTGCTCGAACATTAAATGCCTCCAAATGGTATTTATTTCACTTCCCGGGGTGAAGAAACCCTTTTTGAGAACTCAGAGTGAGTAAATTGGCCATTTTCATGCACTTTTAACCATTCCATTAATCTTGTGTTTTGGGCCCCTGGAAGCATGAAAATCACTTTAAACATGCTAATTTTAGCTCTAACACTGATGATCCACCTACAAATGTGAACTGACGTTCAAAAATAAAACATTTGAAAACGGACCATTTTCCACATTTCTGAAGCATGACGTAATGGGGGGGTGTTATCTCTTTTGTCGAAAATCAGCCATTTTTGCTCGAACATTAAATGCCTCCAAATGGTATTTAATTAACTTCCCGAGCCCCTGGAAGCATGAAAATCACTTTAAACATGCTAATTTTAGCTCTAACACTGATGATCCACCTACAAATGTGAACTGACGTTCAAAAATAAAACATTTGAAAACGGACCATTTTCCACATTTCTGAAGCATGACGTAATGGGGGGGTGTTATCTCTTTTGTCGAAAATCAGCCGTTTTTGCTCGAACATTAAATGCCTCCAAATGGTATTTATTTCACTTCCCGGGGTGAAGAACCCCTTTTTGAGAACTCAGAGTGAGTAAATTGGCCATTTTCATGCACTTTTAACCATTCCATTAATCTTGTGTTTTGGGCCCCTGGAAGCATGAAAATCACTTTAAACATGCTAATTTTAGCTCTAACACTGATGATCCACCTACAAATGTGAACTGACGTTCAAAAATAAAACATTTGAAAACGGACCATTTTCCACATTTCTGAAGCATGACGTAATGGGGGGGTGTTATCTCTTTTGTCAAAAATCAGCCGTTTTTGCTCGAACATTAAATGCCTCCAAATGGTATTTAATTAACTTCCCGAGCCCCTGGAAGCATGAAAATCACTTTAAACATGCTAATTTTAGCTCTAACACTGATGATCCACCTACAAATGTGAACTGACGTTCAAAAATAAAACATTTGAAAACGGACCATTTTCCACATTTCTGAAGCATGACGTAATGGGGGGGTGTTATCTCTTTTGTCGAAAATCAGCAGTTTTTGCTCGAACATTAAATGCCTCCAAATGGTATTTAATTAACTTCCCGAGCCCCTGGAAGCATGAAAATCACTTTAAACATGCTAATTTTAGCTCTAACACTGATGATCCACCTACAAATGTGAACTGACATTCAAAAATAAAACATTTGAAAACGGACCATTTTCCACATTTCTGAAGCATGACGTAATGGGGGGGTGTTATCTCTTTTGTCGAAAATCAGCCGTTTTTGCTCGAACATTAAATGCCTCCAAATGGTATTTAATTAACTTCCCGGGGTGAAGAAACCCTTTTTGAGAACTCAGAGTGAGTAAATTGGCCATTTTCATGCACTTTTAACCATTCCATAAATCTTGTGTTTTGGGCCCCTGGAAGCATGAAAATCACTTTAAACATGCTAATTTTAGCTCTAACACTGATGATCCACCTACAAATGTGAACTGACGTTCAAAAATAAAACATTTGAAAACGGACCATTTTCCACATTTCTGAAGCATGACGTAATGGGGGGGTGTTATCTCTTTTGTCGAAAATCAGCCGTTTTTGCTCGAACATTAAATGCCTCCAAATGGTATTTAATTAACTTCCCGAGCCCCTGGAAGCATGAAAATCACTTTAAACATGCTAATTTTAGCTCTAACACTGATGATCCACCTACAAATGTGAACTGACGTTCAAAAATAAAACATTTGAAAACGGACCATTTTCCACATTTCTGAAGCATGACGTAATAGGGGGGGTGTTATCTCTTTTGTCGAAAATCAGCCGTTTTTGCTCGAACATTAAATGCCTCCAAATGGTATTTATTTCACTTCCCGAGCCCCTGGAAGCATGAAAATCACTTTAAACATGCTAATTTTAGCTCTAACACTGATTATCCACCTACAAATGTGAACTGACGTTCAAAAATAAAACATTTGAAAACGGACCATTTTCCACATTTCTGAAGCATGACGTAATGGGGGGGTGTTATCTCTTTTGTCGAAAATCAGCCGTTTTTGCTCGAACATTAAATGCCTCCAAATGGTATTTAATTAACTTCCCGAGCCCCTGGAAGCATGAAAATCACTTTAAACATGCTAATTTTAGCTCTAACACTGATGATCCACCTACAAATGTGAACTGACGTTCAAAAATAAAACATTTGAAAACGGACCATTTTCCACATTTCTGAAGCATGACGTAATGGGGGGGTGTTATCTCTTTTGTCGAAAATCAGCCGTTTTTGCTCGAACATTAAATGCCTCCAAATGGTATTTAATTAACTTCCCGGGGTGAAGAAACCCTTTTTGAGAACTCAGAGTGAGTAAATTGGCCATTTTCATGCACTTTTAACCATTCCATAAATCTTGTGTTTTGGGCCCCTGGAAGCATGAAAATCACTTTAAACATGCTAATTTTAGCTCTAACACTGATGATCCACCTACAAATGTGAACTGACGTTCAAAAATAAAACATTTGAAAACGGACCATTTTCCACATTTCTGAAGCATGACGTAATGGGGGGGTGTTATCTCTTTTGTCGAAAATCAGCCGTTTTTGCTCGAACAATAAATGCCTCCAAATGGTATTTAATTAACTTCGAGAGCCCCTGGAAGCATGAAAATCACTTTAAACATGCTAATTTTAGCTCTAACACTGATGATCCACCTACAAATGTGAACTGACGTTCAAAAATAAAACATTTGAAAACGGACCATTTTCCACATTTCTGAAGCATGACGTAATGGGGGGGTGTTATCTCTTTTGTCGAAAATCAGCCGTTTTTGCTCGAACATTAAATGCCTCCAAATGGTATTTAATTAACTTCCCGAGCCCCTGAAAGCATGAAAATCACTTTAAACATGCTAATTTTAGCTCTAACACTGATGATCCACCTACAAATGTGAACTGACATTCAAAAATAAAACATTTGAAAACGGACCATTTTCCACATTTCTGAAGCATGACGTAATGGGGGGGTGTTATCTCTTTTGTCGAAAATCAGCCGTTTTTGCTCGAACATTAAATGCCTCCAAATGGTATTTAATTAACTTCCCGGGGTGAAGAAACCCTTTTTGAGAACTCAGAGTGAGTAAATTGGCCATTTTCATGCACTTTTAACCATTCCATAAATCTTGTGTTTTGGGCCCCTGGAAGCATGAAAATCACTTTAAACATGCTAATTTTAGCTCTAACACTGATGATCCACCTACAAATGTGAACTGACGTTCAAAAATAAAACATTTGAAAACGGACCATTTTCCACATTTCTGAAGCATGACGTAATGGGGGGGGTGTTATCTCTTTTGTCGAAAATCAGCCGTTTTTGCTCGAACAATAAATGCCTCCAAATGGTATTTAATTAACTTCCCGAGCCCCTGGAAGCATGAAAATCACTTTAAACATGCTAATTTTAGCTCTAACACTGATGATCCACCTACAAATGTGAACTGACGTTCAAAAATAAAACATTTGAAAACGGACCATTTTCCACATTTCTGAAGCATGACGTAATGGGGGGGTGTTATCTCTTTTGTCGAAAATCAGCCGTTTTTGCTCGAACATTAAATGCCTCCAAATGGTATTTAATTAACTTCCCGGGGTGAAGAAACCCTTTTTGAGAACTCAGAGTGAGTAAATTGGCCATTTTCATGCACTTTTAACCATTCCATAAATCTTGTGTTTTGGGCCCCTGGAAGCAGGAAAATCACTTTAAACATGCTAATTTTAGCTCTAACACTGATGATCCACCTACAAATGTGAACTGACGTTCAAAAATAAAACATTTGAAAACGGACCATTTTCCACATTTCTGAAGCATGACGTAATGGGGGGGTGTTATCTCTTTTGTCGAAAATCAGCCGTTTTTGCTCGAACATTAAATGCCTCCAAATGGTATTTAATTAACTTCCCGAGCCCCTGGAAGCATGAAAATCACTTTAAACATGCTAATTTTAGCTCTAACACTGATGATCCACCTACAAATGTGAACTGACGTTCAAAAATAAAACATTTGAAAAAGGACCATTTTCCACATTTCTGAAGCATGACGTAATGGGGGGGTGTTATCTCCTTTGTCTAAAATCAGCCGTTTTTGCTCGAACATTAAATGCCTCCAAATGGTATTTAATTAACTTCCCGGGGTGAAGAAACCCTTTTTGAGAACTCAGAGTGAGTAAATTGGCCATTTTCGTGCACTTTTAACCATTCCATAAATCTTGTGTTTTGGGCCCCTGGAAGCATGAAAATCACTTTAAACATGCTAATTTTAGCTCTAACACTGATGATCCACCTACAAATGTGAACTGACGTTCAAAAATAAAACATTTGAAAACGGACCATTTTCCACATTTCTGAAGCATGACGTAATGGGGGGGTGTTATCTCTTTTGTCGAAAATCAGCCGTTTTTGCTCGAACATTAAATGCCTCCAAATGGTATTTATTTCACTTCCCGGGGTGAAGAAACCCTTTTTGAGAACTCAGAGTGAGTAAATTGGCCATTTTCATGCACTTTTAACCATTCCATTAATCTTGTGTTTTGGGCCCCTGGAAGCATGAAAATCACTTTAAACATGCTAATTTTAGCTCTAACACTGATGATCCACCTACAAATGTGAACTGACGTTCAAAAATAAAACATTTGAAAACGGACCATTTTCCACATTTCTGAAGCATGACGTAATGGGGGGGTGTTATCTCTTTTGTCGAAAATCAGCCGTTTTTGCTCGAACATTAAATGCCTCCAAATGGTATTTAATTAACTTCCCGAGCCCCTGGAAGCATGAAAATCACTTTAAACATGCTAATTTTAGCTCTAACACTGATGATCCACCTACAAATGTGAACTGACGTTCAAAAATAAAACATTTGAAAACGGACCATTTTCCACATTTCTGAAGCATGACGTAATGGGGGGGTGTTATCTCTTTTGTCGAAAATCAGCCGTTTTTGCTCGAACATTAAATGCCTCCAAATGGTATTTAATTAACTTCCCGAGCCCCTGGAAGCATGAAAATCACTTTAAACATGCTAATTTTAGCTCTAACACTGATGATCCACCTACAAATGTGAACTGACGTTCAAAAATAAAACATTTGAAAACGGACCATTTTCCACATTTCTGAAGCATGACGTAATGGGGGGGTGTTATCTCTTTTGTCGAAAATCAGCCGTTTTTGCTCGAACATTAAATGCCTCCAAATGGTATTTAATTAACTTCCCGGGGTGAAGAAACCCTTTTTGAGAACTCAGAGTGAGTAAATTGGCCATTTTCATGCACTTTTAACCATTCCATAAATCTTGTGTTTTGGGCCCCTGGAAGCATGAAAATCACTTTAAACATGCTAATTTTAGCTCTAACACTGATGATCCACCTACAAATGTGAACTGACGTTCAAAAATAAAACATTTGAAAACGGACCATTTTCCACATTTCTGAAGCATGACATAATGGGGGGGTGTTATCTCTTTTGTCGAAAATCAGCCGTTTTTGCTCGAACATTAAATGCCTCCAAATGGTATTTATTTCACTTCCCGGGGTGAAGAAACCCTTTTTGAGAACTCAGAGTGAGTAAATTGGCCATTTTCATGCACTTTTAACCATTCCATTAATCTTGTGTTTTGGGCCCCTGGAAGCATGAAAATCACTTTAAACATGCTAATTTTAGCTCTAACACTGATGATCCACCTACAAATGTGAACTGACGTTCAAAAATAAAACATTTGAAAACGGACCATTTTCCACATTTCTGAAGCATGACGTAATGGGGGGGTGTTATCTCTTTTGTCGAAAATCAGCCGTTTTTGCTCGAACATTAAATGCCTCCAAATGGTATTTAATTAACTTCCCGAGCCCCTGGAAGCATGAAAATCACTTTAAACATGCTAATTTTAGCTCTAACACTGATGATCCACCTACAAATGTGAACTGACGTTCAAAAATAAAACATTTGAAAACGGACCATTTTCCACATTTCTGAAGCATGACGTAATGGGGGGGTGTTATCTCTTTTGTCGAAAATCAGCCGTTTTTGCTCGAACATTAAATGCCTCCAAATGGTATTTAATTAACTTCCCGAGCCCCTGGAAGCATGAAAATCACTTTAAACATGCTAATTTTAGCTCTAACACTGATGATCCACCTACAAATGTGAACTGACGTTCAAAAATAAAACATTTGAAAACGGACCATTTTCCACATTTCTGAAGCATGACGTAATGGGGGGGTGTTATCTCTTTTGTCGAAAATCAGCCGTTTTTGCTCGAACATTAAATGCCTCCAAATGGTATTTATTTCACTTCCCGGGGTGAAGAAACCCTTTTTGAGAACTCTGAGTGAGTAAATTGGCCATTTTCATGCACTTTTAACCATTCCATTAATCTTGTGTTTTGGGCCCCTGGAAGCATGAAAATCACTTTAAACATGCTAATTTTAGCTCTAACACTGATGATCCACCTACAAATGTGAACTGACGTTCAAAAATAAAACATTTGAAAACGGACCATTTTCCACATTTCTGAAGCATGACGTAATGGGGGGGTGTTATCTCTTTTGTCGAAAATCAGCCGTTTTTGCTCGAACATTAAATGCCTCCAAATGGTATTTAATTAACTTCCCGAGCCCCTGGAAGCATGAAAATCACTTTAAACATGCTAATTTTAGCTCTAACACTGATGATCCACCTACAAATGTGAACTGACGTTCAAAAATAAAACATTTTAAAACGGACCATTTTCCACATTTCTGAAGCATGACGTAATGGGGGGGTGTTATCTCTTTTGTCGAAAATCAGCCGTTTTTGCTCGAACATTAAATGCCTCCAAATGGTATTTAATTAACTTCCCGAGCCCCTGGAAGCATGAAAATCACTTTAAACATGCTAATTTTAGCTCTAACACTGATGATCCACCTACAAATGTGAACTGACGTTCAAAAATAAAACATTTGAAAACGGACCATTTTCCACATTTCTGAAGCATGACGTAATGGGGGGGGTGTTATCTCTTTTGTCGAAAATCAGCCGTTTTTGCTCGAACATTAAATGCCTCCAAATGGTATTTAATTAACTTCCCGGGGTGAAGAAACCCTTTTTGAGAACTCAGAGTGAGTAAATTGGCCATTTTCATGCACTTTTAACCATTCCATAAATCTTGTGTTTTGGGCCCCTGGAAGCATGAAAATCACTTTAAACATGCTAATTTTAGCTCTAACACTGATGATCCACCTACAAATGTGAACTGACGTTCAAAAATAAAACATTTGAAAACGGACCATTTTCCACATTTCTGAAGCATGACGTAATGGGGGGGTGTTATCTCTTTTGTCGAAAATCAGCCGTTTTTGCTCGAACATTAAATGCCTCCAAATGGTATTTAATTAACTTCCCGAGCCCCTGGAAGCATGAAAATCACTTTAAACATGCTAATTTTAGCTCTAACACTGATGATACACCTACAAATGTGAACTGACGTTCAAAAATAAAACATTTGAAAACGGACCATTTTCCACATTTCTGAAGCATGACGTAATGGGGGGGTGTTATCTCTTTTGTCGAAAATCAGCCGTTTTTGCTCGAACATTAAATGCCTCCAAATGGTATTTATTTCACTTCCCGGGGTGAAGAAACCCTTTTTGAGAACTCAGAGTGAGTAAATTGGCCATTTTCATGCACTTTTAACCATTCCATTAATCTTGTGTTTTGGGCCCCTGGAAGCATGAAAATCACTTTAAACATGCTAATTTTAGCTCTAACACTGATGATCCACCTACAAATGTGAACTGACGTTCAAAAATAAAAACATTTGAAAATGGACCATTTTCCACATTTCTGAAGCATGACGTAATGGGGGGGTGTTATCTCTTTTGTCGAAAATCAGCCGTTTTTGCTCGAACATTAAATGCCTCCAAATGGTATTTAATTAACTTCCCGAGCCCCTGGAAGCATGAAAATCACTTTAAACATGCTAATTTTAGCTCTAACACTGATGATCCACCTACAAATGTGAACTGACGTTCAAAAATAAAACATTTGAAAACTGACCATTTTCCACATTTCTGAAGCATGACGTAATGGGGGGGTGATATCTCTTTTGTCGAAAATCAGCCGTTTTTGCTCGAACATTAAATGCCTCCAAATGGTATTTAATTAACTTCCCGGGGTGAAGAAACCCTTTTTGAGAACTCAGAGTGAGTAAATTGGCCATTTTCATGCACTTTTAACCATTCCATTAATCTTGTGTTTTGGGCCCCTGGAAGCATGAAAATCACTTTAAACATGCTAATTTTAGCTCTAACACTGATGATCCACCTACAAATGTGAACTGACGTTCAAAAATAAAACATTTGAAAACGGACCATTTTCCACATTTCTGAAGCATGACGTAATGGGGGGGTGTTATCTCTTTTGTCGAAAATCAGCCGTTTTTGCTCGAACATTAAATGCCTCCAAATGGTATTTATTTCACTTCCCCAGCCCCTGGAAGCATGAAAATCACTTTAAACATGCTAATTTTAGCTCTAACACTGATGATCCACCTACAAATGTGAACTGACGTTCAAAAATAAAACATTTGAAAACGGACCATTTTCCACATTTCTGAAGCATGACGTAATGGGGGGGTGTTATCTCTTTTGTCGAAAATCAGCCGTTATTGCTCGAACATTAAATGCCTCCAAATGGTATTTATTTCACTTCCCGAGCCCCTGGAAGCATGAAAATCACTTTAAACATGCTAATTTTAGCTCTAACACTGATGATCCACCTACAAATGTGAACTGACGTTCAAAAATAAAACATTTGAAAACGGACCATTTTCCACATTTCTGAAGCATGACGTAATGGGGGGGTGTTATCTCTTTTGTCGAAAATCAGCCGTTTTTGCTCGAACATTAAATGCCTCCAAATGGTATTTAATTAACTTCCCGAGCCCCTGGAAGCATGAAAATCACTTTAAACATGCTAATTTTAGCTCTAACACTGATGATCCACCTACAAATGTGAACTGACGTTCAAAAATAAAACATTTGAAAACGGACCATTTTCCACATTTCTGAAGCATGACGTAATGGGGGGTGTTATCTCTTTTGTCGAAAATCAGCCGTTTTTGCTCGAACATTAAATGCCTCCAAATGGTATTTAATTAACTTCCCGGGGTGAAGAAACCCTTTTTGAGAACTCAGAGTGAGTAAATTGGCCATTTTCATGCACTTTTAACCATTCCATAAATCTTGTGTTTTGGGCCCCTGGAAGCATGAAAATCACTTTAAACATGCTAATTTTAGCTCTAACACTGATGATCCACCTACAAATGTGAACTGACGTTCAAAAATAAAACATTTGAAAACGGACCATTTTCCACATTTCTGAAGCATGACGTAATGGGGGGGTGTTATCTCTTTTGTCGAAAATCAGCCGTTTTTGCTCGAACATTAAATGCCTCCAAATGGTATTCAATTAACTTCCCGAGCCCCTGGAAGCATGAAAATCACTTTAAACATGCTAATTTTAGCTCTAACACTGATGATCCACCTACAAATGTGAACTGACGTTCAAAAATAAAACATTTGAAAACGGACCATTTTCCACATTTCTGAAGCATGACGTAATGGGGGGGTGTTATCTCTTTTGTCGAAAATCAGCCGTTTTTGCTCGAACATTAAATGCCTCCAAATGGTATTTAATTAACTTCCCGGGGTGAAGAAACCCTTTTTGAGAACTCAGAGTGAGTAAATTGGCCATTTTCATGCACTTTTAACCATTCCTTAAATCTTGTGTTTTGGGCCCCTGGAAGCATGAAAATCACTTTAAACATGCTAATTTTAGCTCTAACACTGATGATCCACCTACAAATGTGAACTGACGTTCAAAAATAAAACATTTGAAAACGGACCATTTTCCACATTTCTGAAGCATGACGTAATGGGGGGGTGTTATCTCTTTTGTCGAAAATCAGCCGTTTTTGCTCGAACATTAAATGCCTCCAAATGGTATTTAATTAACTTCCCGAGCCCCTGGAAGCATGAAAATCACTTTAAACATGCTAATTTTAGCTCTAACACTGATGATCCACCTACAAATGTGAACTGACGTTCAAAAATAAAACATTTGAAAACGGACCATTTTCCACATTTCTGAAGCATGACGTAATGGGGGGGTGTTATCTCTTTTGTCGAAAATCAGCCGTTTTTGCTCGAACATTAAATGCCTCCAAATGGTATTTATTTCACTTCCCGGGGTGAAGAAACCCTTTTTGAGAACTCAGAGTGAGTAAATTGGCCATTTTCATGCACTTTTAACCATTCCATTAATCTTGTGTTTTGGGCCCCTGGAAGCATGAAAATCACTTTAAACATGCTAATTTTAGCTCTAACACTGATGATCCACCTACAAATGTGAACTGACGTTCAAAAATAAAACATTTGAAAACGGACCATTTTCCACATTTCTGAAGCATGACGTAATGGGGGGGTGTTATCTCTTTTGTCAAAAATCAGCCGTTTTTGCTCGAACATTAAATGCCTCCAAATGGTATTTAATTAACTTCCCGAGCCCCTGGAAGCATGAAAATCACTTTAAACATGCTAATTTTAGCTCTAACACTGATGATCCACCTACAAATGTGAACTGACGTTCAAAAATAAAACATTTGAAAACGGACCATTTTCCACATTTCTGAAGCATGACGTAATGGGGGGGTGTTATCTCTTTTGTCGAAAATCAGCAGTTTTTGCTCGAACATTAAATGCCTCCAAATGGTATTTAATTAACTTCCAGAGCCCCTGGAAGCATGAAAATCACTTTAAACATGCTAATTTTAGCTCTAACACTGATGATCCACCTACAAATGTGAACTGACATTCAAAAATAAAACATTTGAAAACGGACCATTTTCCACATTTCTGAAGCATGACGTAATGGGGGGGTGTTATCTCTTTTGTCGAAAATCAGCCGTTTTTGCTCGAACATTAAATGCCTCCAAATGGTATTTAATTAACTTCCCAGGGTGAAGAAACCCTTTTTGAGAACTCAGAGTGAGTAAATTGGCCATTTTCATGCACTTTTAACCATTCCATAAATCTTGTGTTTTGGGCCCCTGGAAGCATGAAAATCACTTTAAACATGCTAATTTTAGCTCTAACACTGATGATCCACCTACAAATGTGAACTGACGTTCAAAAATAAAACATTTGAAAACGGACCATTTTCCACATTTCTGAAGCATGACGTAATGGGGGGGTGTTATCTCTTTTGTCAAAAATCAGCCGTTTTTGCTCGAACATTAAATGCCTCCAAATGGTATTTAATTAACTTCCCGAGCCCCTGGAAGCATGAAAATCACTTTAAACATGCTAATTTTAGCTCTAACACTGATGATCCACCTACAAATGTGAACTGACGTTCAAAAATAAAACATTTGAAAACGGACCATTTTCCACATTTCTGAAGCATGACGTAATGGGGGGGTGTTATCTCTTTTGTCGAAAATCAGCCGTTTTTGCTCAAACATTAAATGCCTCCAAATGGTATTTATTTCACTTCCCGAGCCCCTGGAAGCATGAAAATCACTTTAAACATGCTAATTTTAGCTCTAACACTGATTATCCACCTACAAATGTGAACTGACGTTCAAAAATAAAACATTTGAAAACGGACCATTTTCCACATTTCTGAAGCATGACGTAATGGGGGGGTGTTATCTCTTTTGTCGAAAATCAGCCGTTTTTGCTCGAACATTAAATGCCTCCAAATGGTATTTAATTAACTTCCCGAGCCCCTGGAAGCATGAAAATCACTTTAAACATGCTAATTTTAGCTCTAACACTGATGATCCACCTACAAATGTGAACTGACGTTCAAAAATAAAACATTTGAAAACGGACCATTTTCCACATTTCTGAAGCATGACGTAATGGGGGGGTGTTATCTCTTTTGTCGAAAATCAGCCGTTTTTGCTCGAACATTAAATGCCTCCAAATGGTATTTAATTAACTTCCCGGGGTGAAGAAACCCTTTTTGAGAACTCAGAGTGAGTAAATTGGCCATTTTCATGCACTTTTAACCATTCCATAAATCTTGTGTTTTGGGCCCCTGGAAGCATGAAAATCACTTTAAACATGCTAATTTTAGCTCTAACACTGATGATCCACCTACAAATGTGAACTGACGTTCAAAAAATAAAACATTTGAAAACGGACCATTTTCCACATTTCTGAAGCATGACGTAATGGGGGGGTGTTATCTCTTTTGTCGAAAATCAGCCGTTTTTGCTCGAACAATAAATGCCTCCAAATGGTATTTAATTAACTTCCCGAGCCCCTGGAAGCATGAAAATCACTTTAAACATGCTAATTTTAGCTCTAACACTGATGATCCACCTACAAATGTGAACTGACGTTCAAAAATAAAACATTTGAAAACGGACCATTTTCCACATTTCTGAAGCATGACGTAATGGGGGGGTGTTATCTCTTTTGTCGAAAATCTGCCGTTTTTGCTCGAACATTAAATGCCTCCAAATGGTATTTATTTCACTTCCCGAGCCCCTGGAAGCATGAAAATCACTTTAAACATGCTAATTTTAGCTCTAACACTGATGATCCACCTACAAATGTGAACTGACGTTCAAAAATAAAACATTTGAAAACGGACCATTTTCCACATTTCTGAAGCATGACGTAATGGGGGGGTGTTATCTCTTTTGTCGAAAATCAGCCGTTTTTGCTCGAACATTAAATGCCTCCAAATGGTATTTAATTAACTTCCCGGGGTGAAGAAACCCTTTTTGAGAACTCAGAGTGAGTAAATTGGCCATTTTCATGCACTTTTAACCATTCCATAAATCTTGTGTTTTGGGCCCCTGGAAGCAGGAAAATCACTTTAAACATGCTAATTTTAGCTCTAACACTGATGATCCACCTACAAATGTGAACTGACGTTCAAAAATAAAACATTTGAAAACGGACCATTTTCCACATTTCTGAAGCATGACGTAATGGGGGGGTGTTATCTCTTTTGTCGAAAATCAGCCGTTTTTGCTCGAACATTAAATGCCTCCAAATGGTATTTAATTAACTTCCCGAGCCCCTGGAAGCATGAAAATCACTTTAAACATGCTAATTTTAGCTCTAACACTGATGATCCACCTACAAATGTGAACTGACGTTCAAAAATAAAACATTTGAAAACGGACCATTTTCCACATTTCTGAAGCATGACGTAATGGGGGGGTGTTATCTCTTTTGTCGAAAATCAGCCGTTTTTGCTCGAACATTAAATGCCTCCAAATGGTATTTAATTAACTTCCCGGGGTGAAGAAACCCTTTTTGAGAACTCAGAGTGAGTAAATTGGCCATTTTCGTGCACTTTTAACCATTCCATAAATCTTGTGTTTTGGGCCCCTGGAAGCATGAAAATCACTTTAAACATGCTAATTTTAGCTCTAACACTGATGATCCACCTACAAATGTGAACTGACGTTCAAAAATAAAACATTTGAAAACGGACCATTTTCCACATTTCTGAAGCATGACGTAATGGGGGGGTGTTATCTCTTTTGTCGAAAATCAGCCGTTTTTGCTCGAACATTAAATGCCTCCAAATGGTATTTAATTAACTTCCCGGGGTGAAGAAACCCTTTTTGAGAACTCAGAGTGAGTAAATTGGCCATTTTTTTATGCACTTTTAACCATTCCATAAATCTTGTGTTTTGGGCCCCTGGAAGCATGAAAATCACTTTAAACATGCTAATTTTAGCTCTAACACTGATGATCCACCTACAAATGTGAACTGACGTTCAAAAATAAAACATTTGAAAACGGACCATTTTCCACATTTCTGAAGCATGACGTAATGGGGGGGTGTTATCTCTTTTGTCGAAAATCAGCCGTTTTTGCTCGAACATTAAATGCCTCCAAATGGTATTTATTTCACTTCCCGGGGTGAAGAAACCCTTTTTGAGAACTCAGAGTGAGTAAATTGGCCATTTTCATGCACTTTTAACCATTCCATTAATCTTGTGTTTTGGGCCCCTGGAAGCATGAAAATCACTTTAAACATGCTAATTTTAGCTCTAACACTGATGATCCACCTACAAATGTGAACTGACGTTCAAAAATAAAACATTTGAAAACGGACCATTTTCCACATTTCTGAAGCATGACGTAATGGGGGGGTGTTATCTCTTTTGTCGAAAATCAGCCGTTTTTGCTCGAACATTAAATGCCTCCAAATGGTATTTAATTAACTTCCCGAGCCCCTGGAAGCATGAAAATCACTTTAAACATGCTAATTTTAGCTCTAACACTGATGATCCACCTACAAATGTGAACTGACGTTCAAAAATAAAACATTTGAAAACGGACCATTTTCCACATTTCTGAAGCATGACGTAATGGGGGGGTGTTATCTCTTTTGTCGAAAATCAGCCGTTTTTGCTCGAACATTAAATGCCTCCAAATGGTATTTAATTAACTTCCCGAGCCCCTGGAAGCATGAAAATCACTTTAAACATGCTAATTTTAGCTCTAACACTGATGATCCACCTACAAATGTGAACTGACGTTCAAAAATAAAACATTTGAAAACGGACCATTTTCCACATTTCTGAAGCATGACGTAATGGGGGGGTGTTATCTCTTTTGTCGAAAATCAGCCGTTTTTGCTCGAACATTAAATGCCTCCAAATGGTATTTAATTAACTTCCCGGGGTGAAGAAACCGTTTTTGAGAACTCAGAGTGAGTAAATTGGCCATTTTCATGCACTTTTAACCATTCCATAAATCTTGTGTTTGGGCCCCTGGAAGCATGAAAATCACTTTAAACATGCTAATTTTAGCTCTAACACTGATGATCCACCTACAAATGTGAACTGACGTTCAAAAATAAAACATTTGAAAACGGACCATTTTCCACATTTCTGAAGCATGACGTAATGGGGGGGTGTTATCTCTTTTGTCGAAAATCAGCCGTTTTTGCTCGAACATTAAATGCCTCCAAATGGTATTTATTTCACTTCCCGGGGTGAAGAAACCCTTTCTGAGAACTCAGAGTGAGTAAATTGGCCATTTTCATGCACTTTTAACCATTCCATTAATCTTGTGTTTTGGGCCCCTGGAAGCATGAAAATCACTTTAAACATGCTAATTTTAGCTCTAACACTGATGATCCACCTACAAATGTGAACTGACGTTCAAAAATAAAACATTTGAAAACGGACCATTTTCCACATTTCTGAAGCATGACGTAATGGGGGGGTGTTATCTCTTTTGTCGAAAATCAGCCGTTTTTGCTCGAACATTAAATGCCTCCAAATGGTATTTAATTAACTTCCCGAGCCCCTGGAAGCATGAAAATCACTTTAAACATGCTAATTTTAGCTCTAACACTGATGATCCACCTACAAATGTGAACTGACGTTCAAAAATAAAACATTTGAAAACGGACCATTTTCCACATTTCTGAAGCATGACGTAATGGGGGGGTGTTATCTCTTTTGTCGAAAATCAGCCGTTTTTGCTCGAACATTAAATGCCTCCAAATGGTATTTAATTAACTTCCCGGGGTGAAGAAACCCTTTTTGAGAACTCAGAGTGAGTAAATTGGCCATTTTCATGCACTTTTAACCATTCCATAAATCTTGTGTTTTGGGCCCCTGGAAGCATGAAAATCACTTTAAACATGCTAATTTTAGCTCTAACACTGATGATCCACCTACAAATGTGAACTGACGTTCAAAAATAAAACATTTGAAAACGGACCATTTTCCACATTTCTGAAGCATGACGTAATGGGGGGGTGTTATCTCTTTTGTCGAAAATCAGCCGTTTTTGCTCGAACAATAAATGCCTCCAAATGGTATTTAATTAACTTCCCGAGCCCCTGGAAGCATGAAAATCACTTTAAACATGCTAATTTTAGCTCTAACACTGATGATCCACCTACAAATGTGAACTGACGTTCAAAAATAAAACATTTGAAAACGGACCATTTTCCACATTTCTGAAGCATGACGTAATGGGGGGGTGTTATCTCTTTTGTCGAAAATCTGCCGTTTTTGCTCGAACATTAAATGCCTCCAAATGGTATTTATTTCACTTCCCGAGCCCCTGGAAGCATGAAAATCACTTTAAACATGCTAATTTTAGCTCTAACACTGATGATCCACCTACAAATGTGAACTGACGTTCAAAAATAAAACATTTGAAAACGGACCATTTTCCACATTTCTGAAGCATGACGTAATGGGGGGGTGTTATCTCTTTTGTCGAAAATCAGCCGTTTTTGCTCGAACAATAAATGCCTCCAAATGGTATTTAATTAACTTCCCGAGCCCCTGGAAGCATGAAAATCACTTTAAACATGCTAATTTTAGCTCTAACACTGATGATCCACCTACAAATGTGAACTGACGTTCAAAAATAAAACATTTGAAAACGGACCATTTTCCACATTTCTGAAGCATGACGTAATGGGGGGGTGTTATCTCTTTTGTCGAAAATCAGCCGTTTTTGCTCGAACATTAAATGCCTCCAAATGGTATTTAATTAACTTCCCGGGGTGAAGAAACCCTTTTTGAGAACTCAGAGTGAGTAAATTGGCCATTTTCATGCACTTTTAACCATTCCATAAATCTTGTGTTTTGGGCCCCTGGAAGCAGGAAAATCACTTTAAACATGCTAATTTTAGCTCTAACACTGATGATCCACCTACAAATGTGAACTGACGTTCAAAAATAAAACATTTGAAAACGGACCATTTTCCACATTTCTGAAGCATGACGTAATGGGGGGGTGTTATCTCTTTTGTCGAAAATCAGCCGTTTTTGCTCGAACATTAAATGCCTCCAAATGGTATTTAATTAACTTCCCGAGCCCCTGGAAGCATGAAAATCACTTTAAACATGCTAATTTTAGCTCTAACACTGATGATCCACCTACAAATGTGAACTGACGTTCAAAAATAAAACATTTGAAAACGGACCATTTTCCACATTTCTGAAGCATGACGTAATGGGGGGGTGTTATCTCTTTTGTCGAAAATCAGCCGTTTTTGCTCGAACATTAAATGCCTCCAAATGGTATTTAATTAACTTCCCGGGGTGAAGAAACCCTTTTTGAGAACTCAGAGTGAGTAAATTGGCCATTTTCGTGCACTTTTAACCATTCCATAAATCTTGTGTTTTGGGCCCCTGGAAGCATGAAAATCACTTTAAACATGCTAATTTTAGCTCTAACACTGATGATCCACCTACAAATGTGAACTGACGTTCAAAAATAAAACATTTGAAAACGGACCATTTTCCACATTTCTGAAGCATGACGTAATGGGGGGGTGTTATCTCTTTTGTCGAAAATCAGCCGTTTTTGCTCGAACATTAAATGCCTCCAAATGGTATTTAATTAACTTCCCGGGGTGAAGAAACCCTTTTTGAGAACTCAGAGTGAGTAAATTGGCCATTTTCATGCACTTTTAACCATTCCATAAATCTTGTGTTTTGGGCCCCTGGAAGCATGAAAATCACTTTAAACATGCTAATTTTAGCTCTAACACTGATGATCCACCTACAAATGTGAACTGACGTTCAAAAATAAAACATTTGAAAACGGACCATTTTCCACATTTCTGAAGCATGACGTAATGGGGGGGTGTTATCTCTTTTGTCGAAAATCAGCCGTTTTTGCTCGAACATTAAATGCCTCCAAATGGTATTTAATTAACTTCCCGAGCCCCTGGAAGCATGAAAATCACTTTAAACATGCTAATTTTAGCTCTAACACTGATGATCCACCTACAAATGTGAACTGACGTTCAAAAATAAAACATTTGAAAACGGACCATTTTCCACATTTCTGAAGCATGACGTAATGGGGGGGTGTTATCTCTTTTGTCGAAAATCAGCCGTTTTTGCTCGAACATTAAATGCCTCCAAATGGTATTTATTTCACTTCCCGGGGTGAAGAAACCCTTTTTGAGAACTCAGAGTGAGTAAATTGGCCATTTTCATGCACTTTTAACCATTCCATTAATCTTGTGTTTTGGGCCCCTGGAAGCATGAAAATCACTTTAAACATGCAAATTTTAGCTCTAACACTGATGATCCACCTACAAATGTGAACTGACGTTCAAAAATAAAACATTTGAAAACGGACCATTTTCCACATTTCTGAAGCATGACGTAATGGGGGGGTGTTATCTCTTTTGTCGAAAATCAGCCGTTTTTGCTCGAACATTAAATGCCTCCAAATGGTATTTAATTAACTTCCCGAGCCCCTGGAAGCATGAAAATCACTTTAAACATGCTAATTTTAGCTCTAACACTGATGATCCACCTACAAATGTGAACTGACGTTCAAAAATAAAACATTTGAAAACGGACCATTTTCCACATTTCTGAAGCATGACGTAATGGGGGGGTGTTATCTCTTTTGTCGAAAATCAGCCGTTTTTGCTCGAACATTAAATGCCTCCAAATGGTATTTAATTAACTTCCCGAGCCCCTGGAAGCATGAAAATCACTTTAAACATGCTAATTTTAGCTCTAACACTGATGATCCACCTACAAATGTGAACTGACGTTCAAAAATAAAACATTTGAAAACGGACCATTTTCCACATTTCTGAAGCATGACGTAATGGGGGGGTGTTATCTCTTTTGTCGAAAATCAGCCGTTTTTGCTCGAACATTAAATGCCTCCAAATGGTATTTAATTAACTTCCCGGGGTGAAGAAACCGTTTTTGAGAACTCAGAGTGAGTAAATTGGCCATTTTCATGCACTTTTAACCATTCCATAAATCTTGTGTTTGGGCCCCTGGAAGCATGAAAATCACTTTAAACATGCTAATTTTAGCTCTAACACTGATGATCCACCTACAAATGTGAACTGACGTTCAAAAATAAAACATTTGAAAACGGACCATTTTCCACATTTCTGAAGCATGACGTAATGGGGGGGTGTTATCTCTTTTGTCGAAAATCAGCCGTTTTTGCTCGAACATTAAATGCCTCCAAATGGTATTTATTTCACTTCCCGGGGTGAAGAAACCCTTTTTGAGAACTCAGAGTGAGTAAATTGGCCATTTTCATGCACTTTTAACCATTCCATTAATCTTGTGTTTTGGGCCCCTGGAAGCATGAAAATCACTTTAAACATGCTAATTTTAGCTCTAACACTGATGATCCACCTACAAATGTGAACTGACGTTCAAAAATAAAACATTTGAAAACGGACCATTTTCCACATTTCTGAAGCATGACGTAATGGGGGGGTGTTATCTCTTTTGTCGAAAATCAGCCGTTTTTGCTCGAACATTAAATGCCTCCAAATGGTATTTAATTAACTTCCCGAGCCCCTGGAAGCATGAAAATCACTTTAAACATGCTAATTTTAGCTCTAACACTGATGATCCACCTACAAATGTGAACTGACGTTCAAAAATAAAACATTTGAAAACGGACCATTTTCCACATTTCTGAAGCATGACGTAATGGGGGGGTGTTATCTCTTTTGTCGAAAATCAGCCGTTTTTGCTCGAACATTAAATGCCTCCAAATGGTATTTAATTAACTTCCCGAGCCCCTGGAAGCATGAAAATCACTTTAAACATGCTAATTTTAGCTCTAACACTGATGATCCACCTACAAATGTGAACTGACGTTCAAAAATAAAACATTTGAAAACGGACCATTTTCCACATTTCTGAAGCATGACGTAATGGGGGGGTGTTATCTCTTTTGTCGAAAATCAGCCGTTTTTGCTCGAACATTAAATGCCTCCAAATGGTATTTAATTAACTTCCCGGGGTGAAGAAACCCTTTTTGAGAACTCAGAGTGAGTAAATTGGCCATTTTCATGCACTTTTAACCATTCCATAAATCTTGTGTTTTGGGCCCCTGGAAGCATGAAAATCACTTTAAACATGCTAATTTTAGCTCTAACACTGATGATCCACCTACAAATGTGAACTGACGTTCAAAAATAAAACATTTGAAAACTGACCATTTTCCACATTTCTGAAGCATGACGTAATGGGGGGATGTTATCTCTTTTGTCGAAAATCAGCCGTTTTTGCTCGAACATTAAATGCCTCCAAATGGTATTTATTTAACTTCCCGAGCCCCTGGAAGCATGAAAATCACTTTAAACATGCTAATTTTAGCTCTAACACTGATGATACACCTACAAATGTGAACTGACGTTCAAAAATAAAACATTTGAAAACGGACCATTTTCCACATTTCTGAAGCATGACGTAATGGGGGGGTGTTATCTCTTTTGTCGAAAATCAGCCGTTTTTGCTCGAACATTAAATGCCTCCAAATGGTATTTATTTCACTTCCCGGGGTGAAGAAACCCTTTTTGAGAACTCAGAGTGAGTAAATTGGCCATTTTCATGCACTTTTAACCATTCCATTAATCTTGTGTTTTGGGCCCCTGGAAGCATGAAAATCACTTTAAACATGCTAATTTTAGCTCTAACACTGATGATCCACCTACAAATGTGAACTGACGTTCAAAAATAAAACATTTGAAAACTGACCATTTTCCACATTTCTGAAGCATGACGTAATGGGGGGATGTTATCTCTTTTGTCGAAAATCAGCCGTTTTTGCTCGAACATTAAATTCCTCCAAATGGTATTTATTTAACTTCCCGAGCCCCTGGAAGCATGAAAATCACTTTAAACATGCTAATTTTAGCTCTAACACTGATGATCCACCTACAAATGTGAACTGACGTTCAAAAATAAAACATTTGAAAACGGACCATTTTCCACATTTCTGAAGCATGACGTAATGGGGGGGTGTTATCTCTTTTGTCGAAAATCAGCCGTTTTTGCTCGAACATTAAATGCCTCCAAATGGTATTTAATTAACTTCCCGGGGTGAAGAAACCCTTTTTGAGAACTCAGAGTGAGTAAATTGGCCATTTTCATGCACTTTTAACCATTCCATAAATCTTGTGTTTTGGGCCCCTGGAAGCATGAAAATCACTTTAAACATGCTAATTTTAGCTCTAACACTGATGATCCACCTACAAATGTGAACTGACGTTCAAAAATAAAACATTTGAAAACGGACCATTTTCCACATTTCTGAAGCATGACGTAATGGGGGGGTGTTATCTCTTTTGTCGAAAATCAGCCGTTTTTGCTCGAACATTAAATTCCTCCAAATGGTATTTATTTAACTTCCCGAGCCCCTGGAAGCATGAAAATCACTTTAAACATGCTAATTTTAGCTCTAACACTGATGATCCACCTACAAATGTGAACTGACGTTCAAAAATAAAACATTTGAAAACGGACCATTTTCCACATTTCTGAAGCATGACGTAATGGGGGGGTGTTATCTCTTTTGTCGAAAATCAGCCGTTTTTGCTCGAACATTAAATGCCTCCAAATGGTATTTAATTAACTTCCCGGGGTGAAGAAACCCTTTTTGAGAACTCAGAGTGAGTAAATTGGCCATTTTCATGCACTTTTAACCATTCCATAAATCTTGTGTTTTGGGCCCCTGGAAGCATGAAAATCACTTTAAACATGCTAATTTTAGCTCTAACACTGATGATCCACCTACAAATGTGAACTGACGTTCAAAAATAAAACATTTGAAAACGGACCATTTTCCACATTTCTGAAGCATGACGTAATGGGGGGGTGTTATCTCTTTTGTCGAAAATCAGCCGTTTTTGCTCGAACATTAAATGCCTCCAAATGGTATTTAATTAACTTCCCGAGCCCCTGGAAGCATGAAAATCACTTTAAACATGCTAATTTTAGCTCTAACACTGATGATACACCTACAAATGTGAACTGACGTTCAAAAATAAAACATTTGAAAACGGACCATTTTCCACATTTCTGAAGCATGACGTAATGGGGGGGTGTTATCTCTTTTGTCGAAAATCAGCCGTTTTTGCTCGAACATTAAATGCCTCCAAATGGTATTTATTTCACTTCCCGGGGTGAAGAAACCCTTTTTGAGAACTCAGAGTGAGTAAATTGGCCATTTTCATGCACTTTTAACCATTCCATTAATCTTGTGTTTTGGGCCCCTGGAAGCATGAAAATCACTTTAAACATGCTAATTTTAGCTCTAACACTGATGATCCACCTACAAATGTGAACTGACGTTCAAAAATAAAACATTTGAAAACGGACCATTTTCCACATTTCTGAAGCATGACGTAATGGGGGGTGTTATCTCTTTTGTCGAAAATCAGCCGTTTTTGCTCGAACATTAAATGCCTCCAAATGGTATTTAATTAACTTCCCGAGCCCCTGGAAGCATGAAAATCACTTTAAACATGCTAATTTTAGCTCTAACACTGATGATCCACCTACAAATGTGAACTGACGTTCAAAAATAAAACATTTGAAAACGGACCATTTTCCACATTTCTGAAGCATGACGTAATGGGGGGGTGTTATCTCTTTTGTCGAAAATCAGCCGTTTTTGCTCGAACATTAAATGCCTCCAAATGGTATTTAATTAACTTCCCGGGGTGAAGAAACCCTTTTTGAGAACTCAGAGTGAGTAAATTGGCCATTTTCATGCACTTTTAACCATTCCATAAATCTTGTGTTTTGGGCCCCTGGAAGCATGAAAATCACTTTAAACATGCTAATTTTAGCTCTAACACTGATGATCCACCTACAAATGTGAACTGACGTTCAAAAATAAAACATTTGAAAACGGACCATTTTCCACATTTCTGAAGCATGACGTAATGGGGGGGTGTTATCTCTTTTGTCGAAAATCAGCCGTTTTTGCTCGAACATTAAATGCCTCCAAATGGTATTTAATTAACTTCCCGAGCCCCTGGAAGCATGAAAATCACTTTAAACATGCTAATTTTAGCTCTAACACTGATGATACACCTACAAATGTGAACTGACGTTCAAAAATAAAACATTTGAAAACGGACCATTTTCCACATTTCTGAAGCATGACGTAATGGGGGGATGATATCTCTTTTGTCGAAAATCAGCCGTTTTTGCTCGAACATTAAATGCCTCCAAATGGTATTTAATTAACTTCCCGGGGTGAAGAAACCCTTTTTGAGAACTCAGAGTGAGTAAATTGGCCATTTTCATGCACTTTTAACCATTCCATTAATCTTGTGATTTGGGCCCCTGGAAGCATGAAAATCACTTTAAACAAGCTAATTTTAGCTCTAACACTGATGATCCACCTACAAATGTGAACTGACGTTCAAAAATAAAACATTTGAAAACGGACCAATTTCCACATTTCTGAAGCATGACGTAATGGGGGGGTGTTATCTCTTTTGTCGAAAATCAGCCGTTTTTGCTCGAACATTAAATGCCTCCAAATGGTATTTATTTCACTTCCCCAGCCCCTGGAAGCATGAAAATCACTTTAAACATGCTAATTTTAGCTCTAACACTGATGATCCACCTACAAATGTGAACTGACGTTCAAAAATAAAACATTTGAAAACGGACCATTTTCCACATTTCTGAAGCATGACGTAATGGGGGGGTGTTATCTCTTTTGTCGAAAATCAGCCGTTTTTGCTCGAACATTAAATGCCTCCAAATGGTATTTATTTCACTTCCCGAGCCCCTGGAAGCATGAAAATCACTTTAAACATGCTAATTTTAGCTCTAACACTGATGATCCACCTACAAATGTGAACTGACGTTCAGAAATAAAACATTTGAAAACGGACCATTTTCCACATTTCTGAAGCATGACGTAATGGGGGGGTGTTATCTCTTTTGTCGAAAATCAGCCGTTTTTGCTCGAACATTAAATGCCTCCAAATGGTATTTAATTAACTTCCCGAGCCCCTGGAAGCATGAAAATCACTTTAAACATGCTAATTTTAGCTCTAACACTGATGATCCACCTACAAATGTGAACTGACGTTCAAAAATAAAACATTTGAAAACGGACCATTTTCCACATTTCTGAAGCATGACGTAATGGGGGGGTGTTATCTCTTTTGTCGAAAATCAGCCGTTTTTGCTCGAACATTAAATGCCTCCAAATGGTATTTAATTAACTTCCCGAGCCCCTGGAAGCATGAAAATCACTTTAAACATGCTAATTTTAGCTCTAACACTGATGATCCACCTACAAATGTGAACTGACGTTCAAAAATAAAACATTTGAAAACGGACCATTTTCCACATTTCTGAAGCATGACGTAATGGGGGGGTGTTATCTCTTTTGTCGAAAATCAGCCGTTTTTGCTCGAACATTAAATGCCTCCAAATGGTATTTAATTAACTTCCCGAGCCCCTGGAAGCATGAAAATCACTTTAAACATGCTAATTTTAGCTCTAACACTGATGATCCACCTACAAATGTGAACTGACGTTCAAAAATAAAACATTTGAAAACGGACCATTTTCCACATTTCTGAAGCATGACGTAATGGGGGGGTGTTATCTCTTTTGTCGAAAATCAGCCGTTTTTGCTCGAACATTAAATGCCTCCAAATGGTATTTAATTAACTTCCCGGGGTGAAGAAACCGTTTTTGAGAACTCAGAGTGAGTAAATTGGCCATTTTCATGCACTTTTAACCATTCCATAAATCTTGTGTTTGGGCCCCTGGAAGCATGAAAATCACTTTAAACATGCTAATTTTAGCTCTAACACTGATGATCCACCTACAAATGTGAACTGACGTTCAAAAATAAAACATTTGAAAACGGACCATTTTCCACATTTCTGAAGCATGACGTAATGGGGGGGTGTTATCTCTTTTGTCGAGAATCAGCCGTTTTTGCTCGAACATTAAATGCCTCCAAATGGTATTTATTTCACTTCCCGGGGTGAAGAAACCCTTTTTGAGAACTCAGAGTGAGTAAATTGGCCATTTTCATGCACTTTTAACCATTCCATTAATCTTGTGTTTTGGGCCCCTGGAAGCATGAAAATCACTTTAAACATGCTAATTTTAGCTCTAACACTGATGATCCACCTACAAATGTGAACTGACGTTCAAAAATAAAACATTTGAAAACGGACCATTTTCCACATTTCTGAAGCATGACGTAATGGGGGGGTGTTATCTCTTTTGTCGAAAATCAGCCGTTTTTGCTCGAACATTAAATGCCTCCAAATGGTATTTAATTAACTTCCCGAGCCCCTGGAAGCATGAAAATCACTTTAAACATGCTAATTTTAGCTCTAACACTGATGATCCACCTACAAATGTGAACTGACGTTCAAAAATAAAACATTTGAAAACGGACCATTTTCCACATTTCTGAAGCATGACGTAATGGGGGGGTGTTATCTCTTTTGTCGAAAATCAGCCGTTTTTGCTCGAACATTAAATGCCTCCAAATGGTATTTAATTAACTTCCCGAGCCCCTGGAAGCATGAAAATCACTTTAAACATGCTAATTTTAGCTCTAACACTGATGATCCACCTACAAATGTGAACTGACGTTCAAAAATAAAACATTTGAAAACGGACCATTTTCCACATTTCTGAAGCATGACGTAATGGGGGGGTGTTATCTCTTTTGTCGAAAATCAGCCGTTTTTGCTCGAACATTAAATGCCTCCAAATGGTATTTAATTAACTTCCCGGGGTGAAGAAACCCTTTTTGAGAACTCAGAGTGAGTAAATTGGCCATTTTCATGCACTTTTAACCATTCCATAAATCTTGTGTTTTGGGCCCCTGGAAGCATGAAAATCACTTTAAACATGCTAATTTTAGCTCTAACACTGATGATCCACCTACAAATGTGAACTGACGTTCAAAAATAAAACATTTGAAAACTGACCATTTTCCACATTTCTGAAGCATGACGTAATGGGGGGATGTTATCTCTTTTGTCGAAAATCAGCCGTTTTTGCTCGAACATTAAATGCCTCCAAATGGTATTTATTTAACTTCCCGAGCCCCTGGAAGCATGAAAATCACTTTAAACATGCTAATTTTAGCTCTAACACTGATGATCCACCTACAAATGTGAACTGACGTTCAAAAATAAAACATTTGAAAACGGACCATTTTCCACATTTCTGAAGCATGACGTAATGGGGGGGTGTTATCTCTTTTGTCGAAAATCAGCCGTTTTTGCTCGAACATTAAATGCCTCCAAATGGTATTTAATTAACTTCCCGGGGTGAAGAAACCCTTTTTGAGAACTCAGAGTGAGTAAATTGGCCATTTTCATGCACTTTTAACCATTCCATAAATCTTGTGTTTTGGGCCCCTGGAAGCATGAAAATCACTTTAAACATGCTAATTTTAGCTCTAACACTGATGATCCACCTACAAATGTGAACTGACGTTCAAAAATAAAACATTTGAAAACGGACCATTTTCCACATTTCTGAAGCATGACGTAATGGGGGGGTGTTATCTCTTTTGTCGAAAATCAGCCGTTTTTGCTCGAACATTAAATGCCTCCAAATGGTATTTAATTAACTTCCCGAGCCCCTGGAAGCATGAAAATCACTTTAAACATGCTAATTTTAGCTCTAACACTGATGATACACCTACAAATGTGAACTGACGTTCAAAAATAAAACATTTGAAAACGGACCATTTTCCACATTTCTGAAGCATGACGTAATGGGGGGGTGTTATCTCTTTTGTCGAAAATCAGCCGTTTTTGCTCGAACATTAAATGCCTCCAAATGGTATTTATTTCACTTCCCGGGGTGAAGAAACCCTTTTTGAGAACTCAGAGTGAGTAAATTGGCCATTTTCATGCACTTTTAACCATTCCATTAATCTTGTGTTTTGGGCCCCTGGAAGCATGAAAATCACTTTAAACATGCTAATTTTAGCTCTAACACTGATGATCCACCTACAAATGTGAACTGACGTTCAAAAATAAAACATTTGAAAACTGACCATTTTCCACATTTCTGAAGCATGACGTAATGGGGGGATGTTATCTCTTTTGTCGAAAATCAGCCGTTTTTGCTCGAACATTAAATTCCTCCAAATGGTATTTATTTAACTTCCCGAGCCCCTGGAAGCATGAAAATCACTTTAAACATGCTAATTTTAGCTCTAACACTGATGATCCACCTACAAATGTGAACTGACGTTCAAAAATAAAACATTTGAAAACGGACCATTTTCCACATTTCTGAAGCATGACGTAATGGGGGGGTGTTATCTCTTTTGTCGAAAATCAGCCGTTTTTGCTCGAACATTAAATGCCTCCAAATGGTATTTAATTAACTTCCCGGGGTGAAGAAACCCTTTTTGAGAACTCAGAGTGAGTAAATTGGCCATTTTCATGCACTTTTAACCATTCCATAAATCTTGTGTTTTGGGCCCCTGGAAGCATGAAAATCACTTTAAACATGCTAATTTTAGCTCTAACACTGATGATCCACCTACAAATGTGAACTGACGTTCAAAAATAAAACATTTGAAAACGGACCATTTTCCACATTTCTGAAGCATGACGTAATGGGGGGGTGTTATCTCTTTTGTCGAAAATCAGCCGTTTTTGCTCGAACATTAAATTCCTCCAAATGGTATTTATTTAACTTCCCGAGCCCCTGGAAGCATGAAAATCACTTTAAACATGCTAATTTTAGCTCTAACACTGATGATCCACCTACAAATGTGAACTGACGTTCAAAAATAAAACATTTGAAAACGGACCATTTTCCACATTTCTGAAGCATGACGTAATGGGGGGGTGTTATCTCTTTTGTCGAAAATCAGCCGTTTTTGCTCGAACATTAAATGCCTCCAAATGGTATTTAATTAACTTCCCGGGGTGAAGAAACCCTTTTTGAGAACTCAGAGTGAGTAAATTGGCCATTTTCATGCACTTTTAACCATTCCATAAATCTTGTGTTTTGGGCCCCTGGAAGCATGAAAATCACTTTAAACATGCTAATTTTAGCTCTAACACTGATGATCCACCTACAAATGTGAACTGACGTTCAAAAATAAAACATTTGAAAACGGACCATTTTCCACATTTCTGAAGCATGACGTAATGGGGGGGTGTTATCTCTTTTGTCGAAAATCAGCCGTTTTTGCTCGAACATTAAATGCCTCCAAATGGTATTTAATTAACTTCCCGAGCCCCTGGAAGCATGAAAATCACTTTAAACATGCTAATTTTAGCTCTAACACTGATGATACACCTACAAATGTGAACTGACGTTCAAAAATAAAACATTTGAAAACGGACCATTTTCCACATTTCTGAAGCATGACGTAATGGGGGGGTGTTATCTCTTTTGTCGAAAATCAGCCGTTTTTGCTCGAACATTAAATGCCTCCAAATGGTATTTATTTCACTTCCCGAGCCCCTGGAAGCATGAAAATCACTTTAAACATGCTAATTTTAGCTCTAACACTGATGATCCACCTACAAATGTGAACTGACGTTCAGAAATAAAACATTTGAAAACGGACCATTTTCCACATTTCTGAAGCATGACGTAATGGGGGGGTGTTATCTCTTTTGTCGAAAATCAGCCGTTTTTGCTCGAACATTAAATGCCTCCAAATGGTATTTAATTAACTTCCCGAGCCCCTGGAAGCATGAAAATCACTTTAAACATGCTAATTTTAGCTCTAACACTGATGATCCACCTACAAATGTGAACTGACGTTCAAAAATAAAACATTTGAAAACGGACCATTTTCCACATTTCTGAAGCATGACGTAATGGGGGGGTGTTATCTCTTTTGTCGAAAATCAGCCGTTTTTGCTCGAACATTAAATGCCTCCAAATGGTATTTATTTCACTTCCCGGGGTGAAGAAACCCTTTTTGAGAACTCAGAGTGAGTAAATTGGCCATTTTCATGCACTTTTAACCATTCCATTAATCTTGTGTTTTGGGCCCCTGGAAGCATGAAAATCACTTTAAACATGCTAATTTTAGCTCTAACACTGATGATCCACCTACAAATGTGAACTGACGTTCAAAAATAAAACATTTGAAAACGGACCATTTTCCACATTTCTGAAGCATGACGTAATGGGGGGGTGTTATCTCTTTTGTCGAAAATCAGCCGTTTTTGCTCGAACATTAAATGCCTCCAAATGGTATTTAATTAACTTCCCGAGCCCCTGGAAGCATGAAAATCACTTTAAACATGCTAATTTTAGCTCTAACACTGATGATCCACCTACAAATGTGAACTGACGTTCAAAAATAAAACATTTGAAAACGGACCATTTTCCACATTTCTGAAGCATGACGTAATGGGGGGGTGTTATCTCTTTTGTCGAAAATCAGCCGTTTTTGCTCGAACATTAAATGCCTCCAAATGGTATTTAATTAACTTCCCGAGCCCCTGGAAGCATGAAAATCACTTTAAACATGCTAATTTTAGCTCTAACACTGATGATCCACCTACAAATGTGAACTGACGTTCAAAAATAAAACATTTGAAAACGGACCATTTTCCACATTTCTGAAGCATGACGTAATGGGGGGGTGTTATCTCTTTTGTCGAAAATCAGCCGTTTTTGCTCGAACATTAAATGCCTCCAAATGGTATTTAATTAACTTCCCGGGGTGAAGAAACCGTTTTTGAGAACTCAGAGTGAGTAAATTGGCCATTTTCATGCACTTTTAACCATTCCATAAATCTTGTGTTTGGGCCCCTGGAAGCATGAAAATCACTTTAAACATGCTAATTTTAGCTCTAACACTGATGATCCACCTACAAATGTGAACTGACGTTCAAAAATAAAACATTTGAAAACGGACCATTTTCCACATTTCTGAAGCATGACGTAATGGGGGGGTGTTATCTCTTTTGTCGAAAATCAGCCGTTTTTGCTCGAACATTAAATGCCTCCAAATGGTATTTATTTCACTTCCCGGGGTGAAGAAACCCTTTTTGAGAACTCAGAGTGAGTAAATTGGCCATTTTCATGCACTTTTAACCATTCCATTAATCTTGTGTTTTGGGCCCCTGGAAGCATGAAAATCACTTTAAACATGCTAATTTTAGCTCTAACACTGATGATCCACCTACAAATGTGAACTGACGTTCAAAAATAAAACATTTGAAAACGGACCATTTTCCACATTTCTGAAGCATGACGTAATGGGGGGGTGTTATCTCTTTTGTCGAAAATCAGCCGTTTTTGCTCGAACATTAAATGCCTCCAAATGGTATTTAATTAACTTCCCGAGCCCCTGGAAGCATGAAAATCACTTTAAACATGCTAATTTTAGCTCTAACACTGATGATCCACCTACAAATGTGAACTGACGTTCAAAAATAAAACATTTGAAAACGGACCATTTTCCACATTTCTGAAGCATGACGTAATGGGGGGGTGTTATCTCTTTTGTCGAAAATCAGCCGTTTTTGCTCGAACATTAAATGCCTCCAAATGGTATTTAATTAACTTCCCGAGCCCCTGGAAGCATGAAAATCACTTTAAACATGCTAATTTTAGCTCTAACACTGATGATCCACCTACAAATGTGAACTGACGTTCAAAAATAAAACATTTGAAAACGGACCATTTTCCACATTTCTGAAGCATGACGTAATGGGGGGGTGTTATCTCTTTTGTCGAAAATCAGCCGTTTTTGCTCGAACATTAAATGCCTCCAAATGGTATTTAATTAACTTCCCGGGGTGAAGAAACCCTTTTTGAGAACTCAGAGTGAGTAAATTGGCCATTTTCATGCACTTTTAACCATTCCATAAATCTTGTGTTTTGGGCCCCTGGAAGCATGAAAATCACTTTAAACATGCTAATTTTAGCTCTAACACTGATGATCCACCTACAAATGTGAACTGACGTTCAAAAATAAAACATTTGAAAACTGACCATTTTCCACATTTCTGAAGCATGACGTAATGGGGGGATGTTATCTCTTTTGTCGAAAATCAGCCGTTTTTGCTCGAACATTAAATGCCTCCAAATGGTATTTATTTAACTTCCCGAGCCCCTGGAAGCATGAAAATCACTTTAAACATGCTAATTTTAGCTCTAACACTGATGATCCACCTACAAATGTGAACTGACGTTCAAAAATAAAACATTTGAAAACGGACCATTTTCCACATTTCTGAAGCATGACGTAATGGGGGGGTGTTATCTCTTTTGTCGAAAATCAGCCGTTTTTGCTCGAACATTAAATGCCTCCAAATGGTATTTAATTAACTTCCCGGGGTGAAGAAACCCTTTTTGAGAACTCAGAGTGAGTAAATTGGCCATTTTCATGCACTTTTAACCATTCCATAAATCTTGTGTTTTGGGCCCCTGGAAGCATGAAAATCACTTTAAACATGCTAATTTTAGCTCTAACACTGATGATCCACCTACAAATGTGAACTGACGTTCAAAAATAAAACATTTGAAAACGGACCATTTTCCACATTTCTGAAGCATGACGTAATGGGGGGGTGTTATCTCTTTTGTCGAAAATCAGCCGTTTTTGCTCGAACATTAAATGCCTCCAAATGGTATTTAATTAACTTCCCGAGCCCCTGGAAGCATGAAAATCACTTTAAACATGCTAATTTTAGCTCTAACACTGATGATACACCTACAAATGTGAACTGACGTTCAAAAATAAAACATTTGAAAACGGACCATTTTCCACATTTCTGAAGCATGACGTAATGGGGGGGTGTTATCTCTTTTGTCGAAAATCAGCCGTTTTTGCCCGAACATTAAATGCCTCCAAATGGTATTTATTTCACTTCCCGGGGTGAAGAAACCCTTTTTGAGAACTCAGAGTGAGTAAATTGGCCATTTTCATGCACTTTTAACCATTCCATTAATCTTGTGTTTTGGGCCCCTGGAAGCATGAAAATCACTTTAAACATGCTAATTTTAGCTCTAACACTGATGATCCACCTACAAATGTGAACTGACGTTCAAAAATAAAACATTTGAAAACTGACCATTTTCCACATTTCTGAAGCATGACGTAATGGGGGGATGTTATCTCTTTTGTCGAAAATCAGCCGTTTTTGCTCGAACATTAAATTCCTCCAAATGGTATTTATTTAACTTCCCGAGCCCCTGGAAGCATGAAAATCACTTTAAACATGCTAATTTTAGCTCTAACACTGATGATCCACCTACAAATGTGAACTGACGTTCAAAAATAAAACATTTGAAAACGGACCATTTTCCACATTTCTGAAGCATGACGTAATGGGGGGGTGTTATCTCTTTTGTCGAAAATCAGCCGTTTTTGCTCGAACATTAAATGCCTCCAAATGGTATTTAATTAACTTCCCGGGGTGAAGAAACCCTTTTTGAGAACTCAGAGTGAGTAAATTGGCCATTTTCATGCACTTTTAACCATTCCATAAATCTTGTGTTTTGGGCCCCTGGAAGCATGAAAATCACTTTAAACATGCTAATTTTAGCTCTAACACTGATGATCCACCTACAAATGTGAACTGACGTTCAAAAATAAAACATTTGAAAACGGACCATTTTCCACATTTCTGAAGCATGACGTAATGGGGGGGTGTTATCTCTTTTGTCGAAAATCAGCCGTTTTTGCTCGAACATTAAATGCCTCCAAATGGTATTTATTTCACTTCCCGAGCCCCTGGAAGCATGAAAATCACTTTAAACATGCTAATTTTAGCTCTAACACTGATGATCCACCTACAAATGTGAACTGACGTTCAGAAATAAAACATTTGAAAACGGACCATTTTCCACATTTCTGAAGCATGACGTAATGGGGGGGTGTTATCTCTTTTGTCGAAAATCAGCCGTTTTTGCTCGAACATTAAATGCCTCCAAATGGTATTTAATTAACTTCCCGAGCCCCTGGAAGCATGAAAATCACTTTAAACATGCTAATTTTAGCTCTAACACTGATGATCCACCTACAAATGTGAACTGCCGTTCAAAAATAAAACATTTGAAAACGGACCATTTTCCACATTTCTGAAGCATGACGTAATGGGGGGGTGTTATCTCTTTTGTCGAAAATCAGCCGTTTTTGCTCGAACATTAAATGCCTCCAAATGGTATTTATTTCACTTCCCGGGGTGAAGAAACCCTTTTTGAGAACTCAGAGTGAGTAAATTGGCCATTTTCATGCACTTTTAACCATTCCATTAATCTTGTGTTTTGGGCCCCTGGAAGCATGAAAATCACTTTAAACATGCTAATTTTAGCTCTAACACTGATGATCCACCTACAAATGTGAACTGACGTTCAAAAATAAAACATTTGAAAACGGACCATTTTCCACATTTCTGAAGCATGACGTAATGGGGGGGTGTTATCTCTTTTGTCGAAAATCAGCCGTTTTTGCTCGAACATTAAATGCCTCCAAATGGTATTTAATTAACTTCCCAAGCCCCTGGAAGCATGAAAATCACTTTAAACATGCTAATTTTAGCTCTAACACTGATGATCCACCTACAAATGTGAACTGACGTTCAAAAATAAAACATTTGAAAACGGACCATTTTCCACATTTCTGAAGCATGACGTAATGGGGGGGTGTTATCTCTTTTGTCGAAAATCAGCCGTTTTTGCTCGAACATTAAATGCCTCCAAATGGTATTTAATTAACTTCCCGAGCCCCTGGAAGCATGAAAATCACTTTAAACATGCTAATTTTAGCTCTAACACTGATGATCCACCTACAAATGTGAACTGACGTTCAAAAATAAAACATTTGAAAACGGACCATTTTCCACATTTCTGAAGCATGACGTAATGGGGGGGTGTTATCTCTTTTGTCGAAAATCAGCCGTTTTTGCTCGAACATTAAATGCCTCCAAATGGTATTTAATTAACTTCCCGGGGTGAAGAAACCGTTTTTGAGAACTCAGAGTGAGTAAATTGGCCATTTTCATGCACTTTTAACCATTCCATAAATCTTGTGTTTGGGCCCCTGGAAGCATGAAAATCACTTTAAACATGCTAATTTTAGCTCTAACACTGATGATCCACCTACAAATGTGAACTGACGTTCAAAAATAAAACATTTGAAAACGGACCATTTTCCACATTTCTGAAGCATGACGTAATGGGGGGGTGTTATCTCTTTTGTCGAAAATCAGCCGTTTTTGCTCGAACATTAAATGCCTCCAAATGGTATTTATTTCACTTCCCGAGCCCCTGGAAGCATGAAAATCACTTTAAACATGCTAATTTTAGCTCTAACACTGATGATCCACCTACAAATGTGAACTGACGTTCAGAAATAAAACATTTGAAAACGGACCATTTTCCACATTTCTGAAGCATGACGTAATGGGGGGGTGTTATCTCTTTTGTCGAAAATCAGCCGTTTTTGCTCGAACATTAAATGCCTCCAAATGGTATTTAATTAACTTCCCGAGCCCCTGGAAGCATGAAAATCACTTTAAACATGCTAATTTTAGCTCTAACACTGATGATCCACCTACAAATGTGAACTGCCGTTCAAAAATAAAACATTTGAAAACGGACCATTTTCCACATTTCTGAAGCATGACGTAATGGGGGGGTGTTATCTCTTTTGTCGAAAATCAGCCGTTTTTGCTCGAACATTAAATGCCTCCAAATGGTATTTATTTCACTTCCCGGGGTGAAGAAACCCTTTTTGAGAACTCAGAGTGAGTAAATTGGCCATTTTCATGCACTTTTAACCATTCCATTAATCTTGTGTTTTGGGCCCCTGGAAGCATGAAAATCACTTTAAACATGCTAATTTTAGCTCTAACACTGATGATCCACCTACAAATGTGAACTGACGTTCAAAAATAAAACATTTGAAAACGGACCATTTTCCACATTTCTGAAGCATGACGTAATGGGGGGGTGTTATCTCTTTTGTCGAAAATCAGCCGTTTTTGCTCGAACATTAAATGCCTCCAAATGGTATTTAATTAACTTCCCGAGCCCCTGGAAGCATGAAAATCACTTTAAACATGCTAATTTTAGCTCTAACACTGATGATCCACCTACAAATGTGAACTGACGTTCAAAAATAAAACATTTGAAAACGGACCATTTTCCACATTTCTGAAGCATGACGTAATGGGGGGGTGTTATCTCTTTTGTCGAAAATCAGCCGTTTTTGCTCGAACATTAAATGCCTCCAAATGGTATTTAATTAACTTCCCGAGCCCCTGGAAGCATGAAAATCACTTTAAACATGCTAATTTTAGCTCTAACACTGATGATCCACCTACAAATGTGAACTGACGTTCAAAAATAAAACATTTGAAAACGGACCATTTTCCACATTTCTGAAGCATGACGTAATGGGGGGGTGTTATCTCTTTTGTCGAAAATCAGCCGTTTTTGCTCGAACATTAAATGCCTCCAAATGGTATTTAATTAACTTCCCGGGGTGAAGAAACCGTTTTTGAGAACTCAGAGTGAGTAAATTGGCCATTTTCATGCACTTTTAACCATTCCATAAATCTTGTGTTTGGGCCCCTGGAAGCATGAAAATCACTTTAAACATGCTAATTTTAGCTCTAACACTGATGATCCACCTACAAATGTGAACTGACGTTCAAAAATAAAACATTTGAAAACGGACCATTTTCCACATTTCTGAAGCATGACGTAATGGGGGGGTGTTATCTCTTTTGTCGAAAATCAGCCGTTTTTGCTCGAACATTAAATGCCTCCAAATGGTATTTATTTCACTTCCCGGGGTGAAGAAACCCTTTTTGAGAACTCAGAGTGAGTAAATTGGCCATTTTCATGCACTTTTAACCATTCCATTAATCTTGTGTTTTGGGCCCCTGGAAGCATGAAAATCACTTTAAACATGCTAATTTTAGCTCTAACACTGATGATCCACCTACAAATGTGAACTGACGTTCAAAAATAAAACATTTGAAAACGGACCATTTTCCACATTTCTGAAGCATGACGTAATGGGGGGGTGTTATCTCTTTTGTCGAAAATCAGCCGTTTTTGCTCGAACATTAAATGCCTCCAAATGGTATTTAATTAACTTCCCGAGCCCCTGGAAGCATGAAAATCACTTTAAACATGCTAATTTTAGCTCTAACACTGATGATCCACCTACAAATGTGAACTGACGTTCAAAAATAAAACATTTGAAAACGGACCATTTTCCACATTTCTGAAGCATGACGTAATGGGGGGGTGTTATCTCTTTTGTCGAAAATCAGCCGTTTTTGCTCGAACATTAAATGCCTCCAAATGGTATTTAATTAACTTCCCGAGCCCCTGGAAGCATGAAAATCACTTTAAACATGCTAATTTTAGCTCTAACACTGATGATCCACCTACAAATGTGAACTGACGTTCAAAAATAAAACATTTGAAAACGGACCATTTTCCACATTTCTGAAGCATGACGTAATGGGGGGGTGTTATCTCTTTTGTCGAAAATCAGCCGTTTTTGCTCGAACATTAAATGCCTCCAAATGGTATTTAATTAACTTCCCGGGGTGAAGAAACCCTTTTTGAGAACTCAGAGTGAGTAAATTGGCCATTTTCATGCACTTTTAACCATTCCATAAATCTTGTGTTTTGGGCCCCTGGAAGCATGAAAATCACTTTAAACATGCTAATTTTAGCTCTAACACTGATGATCCACCTACAAATGTGAACTGACGTTCAAAAATAAAACATTTGAAAACTGACCATTTTCCACATTTCTGAAGCATGACGTAATGGGGGGATGTTATCTCTTTTGTCGAAAATCAGCCGTTTTTGCTCGAACATTAAATGCCTCCAAATGGTATTTATTTAACTTCCCGAGCCCCTGGAAGCATGAAAATCACTTTAAACATGCTAATTTTAGCTCTAACACTGATGATCCACCTACAAATGTGAACTGACGTTCAAAAATAAAACATTTGAAAACGGACCATTTTCCACATTTCTGAAGCATGACGTAATGGGGGGGTGTTATCTCTTTTGTCGAAAATCAGCCGTTTTTGCTCGAACATTAAATGCCTCCAAATGGTATTTAATTAACTTCCCGGGGTGAAGAAACCCTTTTTGAGAACTCAGAGTGAGTAAATTGGCCATTTTCATGCACTTTTAACCATTCCATAAATCTTGTGTTTTGGGCCCCTGGAAGCATGAAAATCACTTTAAACATGCTAATTTTAGCTCTAACACTGATGATCCACCTACAAATGTTAACTGACGTTCAAAAATAAAACATTTGAAAACGGACCATTTTCCACATTTCTGAAGCATGACGTAATGGGGGGGTGTTATCTCTTTTGTCGAAAATCAGCCGTTTTTGCTCGAACATTAAATGCCTCCAAATGGTATTTAATTAACTTCCCGAGCCCCTGGAAGCATGAAAATCACTTTAAACATGCTAATTTTAGCTCTAACACTGATGATACACCTACAAATGTGAACTGACGTTCAAAAATAAAACATTTGAAAACGGACCATTTTCCACATTTCTGAAGCATGACGTAATGGGGGGGTGTTATCTCTTTTGTCGAAAATCAGCCGTTTTTGCTCGAACATTAAATGCCTCCAAATGGTATTTATTTCACTTCCCGGGGTGAAGAAACCCTTTTTGAGAACTCAGAGTGAGTAAATTGGCCATTTTCATGCACTTTTAACCATTCCATTAATCTTGTGTTTTGGGCCCCTGGAAGCATGAAAATCACTTTAAACATGCTCATTTTAGCTCTAACACTGATGATCCACCTACAAATGTGAACTGACGTTCAAAAATAAAACATTTGAAAACTGACCATTTTCCACATTTCTGAAGCATGACGTAATGGGGGGATGTTATCTCTTTTGTCGAAAATCAGCCGTTTTTGCTCGAACATTAAATTCCTCCAAATGGTATTTATTTAACTTCCCGAGCCCCTGGAAGCATGAAAATCACTTTAAACATGCTAATTTTAGCTCTAACACTGATGATCCACCTACAAATGTGAACTGACGTTCAAAAATAAAACATTTGAAAACGGACCATTTTCCACATTTCTGAAGCATGACGTAATGGGGGGGTGTTATCTCTTTTGTCGAAAATCAGCCGTTTTTGCTCGAACATTAAATGCCTCCAAATGGTATTTAATTAACTTCCCGGGGTGAAGAAACCCTTTTTGAGAACTCAGAGTGAGTAAATTGGCCATTTTCATGCACTTTTAACCATTCCATAAATCTTGTGTTTTGGGCACCTGGAAGCATGAAAATCACTTTAAACATGCTAATTTTAGCTCTAACACTGATGATCCACCTACAAATGTGAACTGACGTTCAAAAATAAAACATTTGAAAACGGACCATTTTCCACATTTCTGAAGCATGACGTAATGGGGGGGTGTTATCTCTTTTGTCGAAAATCAGCCGTTTTTGCTCGAACATTAAATTCCTCCAAATGGTATTTATTTAACTTCCCGAGCCCCTGGAAGCATGAAAATCACTTTAAACATGCTAATTTTAGCTCTAACACTGATGATCCACCTACAAATGTGAACTGACGTTCAAAAATAAAACATTTGAAAACGGACCATTTTCCACATTTCTGAAGCATGACGTAATGGGGGGGTGTTATCTCTTTTGTCGAAAATCAGCCGTTTTTGCTCGAACATTAAATGCCTCCAAATGGTATTTAATTAACTTCCCGGGGTGAAGAAACCCTTTTTGAGAACTCAGAGTGAGTAAATTGGCCATTTTCATGCACTTTTAACCATTCCATAAATCTTGTGTTTTGGGCCCCTGGAAGCATGAAAATCACTTTAAACATGCAAATTTTAGCTCTAACACTGATGATCCACCTACAAATGTGAACTGACGTTCAAAAATAAAACATTTGAAAACGGACCATTTTCCACATTTCTGAAGCATGACGTAATGGGGGGGTGTTATCTCTTTTGTCGAAAATCAGCCGTTTTTGCTCGAACATTAAATGCCTCCAAATGGTATTTAATTAACTTCCCGAGCCCCTGGAAGCATGAAAATCACTTTAAACATGCTAATTTTAGCTCTAACACTGATGATACACCTACAAATGTGAACTGACGTTCAAAAATAAAACATTTGAAAACGGACCATTTTCCACATTTCTGAAGCATGACGTAATGGGGGGGTGTTATCTCTTTTGTCGAAAATCAGCCGTTTTTGCTCGAACATTAAATGCCTCCAAATGGTATTTATTTCACTTCCCGAGCCCCTGGAAGCATGAAAATCACTTTAAACATGCTAATTTTAGCTCTAACACTGATGATCCACCTACAAATGTGAACTGACGTTCAGAAATAAAACATTTGAAAACGGACCATTTTCCACATTTCTGAAGCATGACGTAATGGGGGGGTGTTATCTCTTTTGTCGAAAATCAGCCGTTTTTGCTCGAACATTAAATGCCTCCAAATGGTATTTAATTAACTTCCCGAGCCCCTGGAAGCATGAAAATCACTTTAAACATGCTAATTTTAGCTCTAACACTGATGATCCACCTACAAATGTGAACTGACGTTCAAAAATAAAACATTTGAAAACGGACCATTTTCCACATTTCTGAAGCATGACGTAATGGGGGGGTGTTATCTCTTTTGTCGAAAATCAGCCGTTTTTGCTCGAACATTAAATGCCTCCAAATGGTATTTATTTCACTTCCCGGGGTGAAGAAACCCTTTTTGAGAACTCAGAGTGAGTAAATTGGCCATTTTCATGCACTTTTAACCATTCCATTAATCTTGTGTTTTGGGCCCCTGGAAGCATGAAAATCACTTTAAACATGCTAATTTTAGCTCTAACACTGATGATCCACCTACAAATGTGAACTGACGTTCAAAAATAAAACATTTGAAAACGGACCATTTTCCACATTTCTGAAGCATGACGTAATGGGGGGGTGTTATCTCTTTTGTCGAAAATCAGCCGTTTTTGCTCGAACATTAAATGCCTCCAAATGGTATTTAATTAACTTCCCGAGCCCCTGGAAGCATGAAAATCACTTTAAACATGCTAATTTTAGCTCTAACACTGATGATCCACCTACAAATGTGAACTGACGTTCAAAAATAAAACATTTGAAAACGGACCATTTTCCACATTTCTGAAGCATGACGTAATGGGGGGGTGTTATCTCTTTTGTCGAAAATCAGCCGTTTTTGCTCGAACATTAAATGCCTCCAAATGGTATTTAATTAACTTCCCGAGCCCCTGGAAGCATGAAAATCACTTTAAACATGCTAATTTTAGCTCTAACACTGATGATCCACCTACAAATGTGAACTGACGTTCAAAAATAAAACATTTGAAAACGGACCATTTTCCACATTTCTGAAGCATGACGTAATGGGGGGGTGTTATCTCTTTTGTCGAAAATCAGCCGTTTTTGCTCGAACATTAAATGCCTCCAAATGGTATTTAATTAACTTCCCGGGGTGAAGAAACCGTTTTTGAGAACTCAGAGTGAGTAAATTGGCCATTTTCATGCACTTTTAACCATTCCATAAATCTTGTGTTTGGGCCCCTGGAAGCATGAAAATCACTTTAAACATGCTAATTTTAGCTCTAACACTGATGATCCACCTACAAATGTGAACTGACGTTCAAAAATAAAACATTTGAAAACGGACCATTTTCCACATTTCTGAAGCATGACGTAATGGGGGGGTGTTATCTCTTTTGTCGAAAATCAGCCGTTTTTGCTCGAACATTAAATGCCTCCAAATGGTATTTATTTCACTTCCCGGGGTGAAGAAACCCTTTTTGAGAACTCAGAGTGAGTAAATTGGCCATTTTCATGCACTTTTAACCATTCCATTAATCTTGTGTTTTGGGCCCCTGGAAGCATGAAAATCACTTTAAACATGCTAATTTTAGCTCTAACACTGATGATCCACCTACAAATGTGAACTGACGTTCAAAAATAAAACATTTGAAAACGGACCATTTTCCACATTTCTGAAGCATGACGTAATGGGGGGGTGTTATCTCTTTTGTCGAAAATCAGCCGTTTTTGCTCGAACATTAAATGCCTCCAAATGGTATTTAATTAACTTCCCGAGCCCCTGGAAGCATGAAAATCACTTTAAACATGCTAATTTTAGCTCTAACACTGATGATCCACCTACAAATGTGAACTGACGTTCAAAAATAAAACATTTGAAAACGGACCATTTTCCACATTTCTGAAGCATGACGTAATGGGGGGGTGTTATCTCTTTTGTCGAAAATCAGCCGTTTTTGCTCGAACATTAAATGCCTCCAAATGGTATTTAATTAACTTCCCGAGCCCCTGGAAGCATGAAAATCACTTTAAACATGCTAATTTTAGCTCTAACACTGATGATCCACCTACAAATGTGAACTGACGTTCAAAAATAAAACATTTGAAAACGGACCATTTTCCACATTTCTGAAGCATGACGTAATGGGGGGGTGTTATCTCTTTTGTCGAAAATCAGCCGTTTTTGCTCGAACATTAAATGCCTCCAAATGGTATTTAATTAACTTCCCGGGGTGAAGAAACCCTTTTTGAGAACTCAGAGTGAGTAAATTGGCCATTTTCATGCACTTTTAACCATTCCATAAATCTTGTGTTTTGGGCCCCTGGAAGCATGAAAATCACTTTAAACATGCTAATTTTAGCTCTAACACTGATGATCCACCTACAAATGTGAACTGACGTTCAAAAATAAAACATTTGAAAACTGACCATTTTCCACATTTCTGAAGCGTGACGTAATGGGGGGATGTTATCTCTTTTGTCGAAAATCAGCCGTTTTTGCTCGAACATTAAATGCCTCCAAATGGTATTTATTTAACTTCCCGAGCCCCTGGAAGCATGAAAATCACTTTAAACATGCTAATTTTAGCTCTAACACTGATGATCCACCTACAAATGTGAACTGACGTTCAAAAATAAAACATTTGAAAACGGACCATTTTCCACATTTCTGAAGCATGACGTAATGGGGGGGTGTTATCTCTTTTGTCGAAAATCAGCCGTTTTTGCTCGAACATTAAATGCCTCCAAATGGTATTTAATTAACTTCCCGGGGTGAAGAAACCCTTTTTGAGAACTCAGAGTGAGTAAATTGGCCATTTTCATGCACTTTTAACCATTCCATAAATCTTGTGTTTTGGGCCCCTGGAAGCATGAAAATCACTTTAAACATGCTAATTTTAGCTCTAACACTGATGATCCACCTACAAATGTGAACTGACGTTCAAAAATAAAACATTTGAAAACGGACCATTTTCCACATTTCTGAAGCATGACGTAATGGGGGGGTGTTATCTCTTTTGTCGAAAATCAGCCGTTTTTGCTCGAACATTAAATGCCTCCAAATGGTATTTAATTAACTTCCCGAGCCCCTGGAAGCATGAAAATCACTTTAAACATGCTAATTTTAGCTCTAACACTGATGATACACCTACAAATGTGAACTGACGTTCAAAAATAAAACATTTGAAAACGGACCATTTTCCACATTTCTGAAGCATGACGTAATGGGGGGGTGTTATCTCTTTTGTCGAAAATCAGCCGTTTTTGCTCGAACATTAAATGCCTCCAAATGGTATTTATTTCACTTCCCGGGGTGAAGAAACCCTTTTTGAGAACTCAGAGTGAGTAAATTGGCCATTTTCATGCACTTTTAACCATTCCATTAATCTTGTGTTTTGGGCCCCTGGAAGCATGAAAATCACTTTAAACATGCTAATTTTAGCTCTAACACTGATGATCCACCTACAAATGTGAACTGACGTTCAAAAATAAAACATTTGAAAACTGACCATTTTCCACATTTCTGAAGCATGACGTAATGGGGGGATGTTATCTCTTTTGTCGAAAATCAGCCGTTTTTGCTCGAACATTAAATTCCTCCAAATGGTATTTATTTAACTTCCCGAGCCCCTGGAAGCATGAAAATCACTTTAAACATGCTAATTTTAGCTCTAACACTGATGATCCACCTACAAATGTGAACTGACGTTCAAAAATAAAACATTTGAAAACGGACCATTTTCCACATTTCTGAAGCATGACGTAATGGGGGGGTGTTATCTCTTTTGTCGAAAATCAGCCGTTTTTGCTCGAACATTAAATGCCTCCAAATGGTATTTAATTAACTTCCCGGGGTGAAGAAACCCTTTTTGAGAACTCAGAGTGAGTAAATTGGCCATTTTCATGCACTTTTAACCATTCCATAAATCTTGTGTTTTGGGCCCCTGGAAGCATGAAAATCACTTTAAACATGCTAATTTTAGCTCTAACACTGATGATCCACCTACAAATGTGAACTGACGTTCAAAAATAAAACATTTGAAAACGGACCATTTTCCACATTTCTGAAGCATGACGTAATGGGGGGGTGTTATCTCTTTTGTCGAAAATCAGCCGTTTTTGCTCGAACATTAAATTCCTCCAAATGGTATTTATTTAACTTCCCGAGCCCCTGGAAGCATGAAAATCACTTTAAACATGCTAATTTTAGCTCTAACACTGATGATCCACCTACAAATGTGAACTGACGTTCAAAAATAAAACATTTGAAAACGGACCATTTTCCACATTTCTCAAGCATGACGTAATGGGGGGGTGTTATCTCTTTTGTCGAAAATCAGCCGTTTTTGCTCGAACATTAAATGCCTCCAAATGGTATTTAATTAACTTCCCGGGGTGAAGAAACCCTTTTTGAGAACTCAGAGTGAGTAAATTGGCCATTTTCATGCACTTTTAACCATTCCATAAATCTTGTGTTTTGGGCCCCTGGAAGCATGAAAATCACTTTAAACATGCTAATTTTAGCTCTAACACTGATGATCCACCTACAAATGTGAACTGACGTTCAAAAATAAAACATTTGAAAACGGACCATTTTCCACATTTCTGAAGCATGACGTAATGGGGGGTGTTATCTCTTTTGTCGAAAATCAGCCGTTTTTGCTCGAACATTAAATGCCTCCAAATGGTATTTAATTAACTTCCCGAGCCCCTGGAAGCATGAAAATCACTTTAAACATGCTAATTTTAGCTCTAACACTGATGATACACCTACAAATGTGAACTGACGTTCAAAAATAAAACATTTGAAAACGGACCATTTTCCACATTTCTGAAGCATGACGTAATGGGGGGGTGTTATCTCTTTTGTCGAAAATCAGCCGTTTTTGCTCGAACATTAAATGCCTCCAAATGGTATTTATTTCACTTCCCGGGGTGAAGAAACCCTTTTTGAGAACTCAGAGTGAGTAAATTGGCCATTTTCATGCACTTTTAACCATTCCATTAATCTTGTGTTTTGGGCCCCTGGAAGCATGAAAATCACTTTAAACATGCTAATTTTAGCTCTAACACTGATGATCCACCTACAAATGTGAACTGACGTTCAAAAATAAAACATTTGAAAACGGACCATTTTCCACATTTCTGAAGCATGACGTAATGGGGGGTGTTATCTCTTTTGTCGAAAATCAGCCGTTTTTGCTCGAACATTAAATGCCTCCAAATGGTATTTAATTAACTTCCCGAGCCCCTGGAAGCATGAAAATCACTTTAAACATGCTAATTTTAGCTCTAACACTGATGATCCACCTACAAATGTGAACTGACGTTCAAAAATAAAACATTTGAAAACGGACCATTTTCCACATTTCTGAAGCATGACGTAATGGGGGGGGTGTTATCTCTTTTGTCGAAAATCAGCCGTTTTTGCTCGAACATTAAATGCCTCCAAATGGTATTTAATTAACTTCCCGGGGTGAAGAAACCCTTTTTGAGAACTCAGAGTGAGTAAATTGGCCATTTTCATGCACTTTTAACCATTCCATAAATCTTGTGTTTTGGGCCCCTGGAAGCATGAAAATCACTTTAAACATGCTAATTTTAGCTCTAACACTGATGATCCACCTACAAATGTGAACTGACGTTCAAAAATAAAACATTTGAAAACGGACCATTTTCCACATTTCTGAAGCATGACGTAATGGGGGGGTGTTATCTCTTTTGTCGAAAATCAGCCGTTTTTGCTCGAACATTAAATGCCTCCAAATGGTATTTAATTAACTTCCCGAGCCCCTGGAAGCATGAAAATCACTTTAAACATGCTAATTTTAGCTCTAACACTGATGATACACCTACAAATGTGAACTGACGTTCAAAAATAAAACATTTGAAAACGGACCATTTTCCACATTTCTGAAGCATGACGTAATGGGGGGGTGTTATCTCTTTTGTCGAAAATCAGCCGTTTTTGCTCGAACATTAAATGCCTCCAAATGGTATTTAATTAACTTCCCGAGCCCCTGGAAGCATGAAAATCACTTTAAACATGCTAATTTTAGCTCTAACACTGATGATCCACCTACAAATGTGAACTGACGTTCAAAAATAAAACATTTGAAAACGGACCATTTTCCACATTTCTGAAGCATGACGTAATGGGGGGGTGTTATCTCTTTTGTCGAAAATCAGCCGTTTTTGCTCGAACATTAAATGCCTCCAAATGGTATTTAATTAACTTCCCGGGGTGAAGAAACCGTTTTTGAGAACTCAGAGTGAGTAAATTGGCCATTTTCATGCACTTTTAACCATTCCATAAATCTTGTGTTTGGGCCCCTGGAAGCATGAAAATCACTTTAAACATGCTAATTTTAGCTCTAACACTGATGATCCACCTACAAATGTGAACTGACGTTCAAAAATAAAACATTTGAAAACGGACCATTTTCCACATTTCTGAAGCATGACGTAATGGGGGGGTGTTATCTCTTTTGTCGAAAATCAGCCGTTTTTGCTCGAACATTAAATGCCTCCAAATGGTATTTATTTCACTTCCCGGGGTGAAGAAACCCTTTTTGAGAACTCAGAGTGAGTAAATTGGCCATTTTCATGCACTTTTAACCATTCCATTAATCTTGTGTTTTGGGCCCCTGGAAGCATGAAAATCACTTTAAACATGCTAATTTTAGCTCTAACACTGATGATCCACCTACAAATGTGAACTGACGTTCAAAAATAAAACATTTGAAAACGGACCATTTTCCACATTTCTGAAGCATGACGTAATGGGGGGGTGTTATCTCTTTTGTCGAAAATCAGCCGTTTTTGCTCGAACATTAAATGCCTCCAAATGGTATTTAATTAACTTCCCGAGCCCCTGGAAGCATGAAAATCACTTTAAACATGCTAATTTTAGCTCTAACACTGATGATACACCTACAAATGTGAACTGACGTTCAAAAATAAAACATTTGAAAACGGACCATTTTCCACATTTCTGAAGCATGACGTAATGGGGGGGTGTTATCTCATTTGTCGAAAATCAGCCGTTTTTGCTCGAACATTAAATGCCTCCAAATGGTATTTATTTCACTTCCCGGGGTGAAGAAACCCTTTTTGAGAACTCAGAGTGAGTAAATTGGCCATTTTCATGCACTTTTAACCATTCCATTAATCTTGTGTTTTGGGCCGCTGGAAGCATGAAAATCACTTTAAACATGCTAATTTTAGCTCTAACACTGATGATCCACCTACAAATGTGAACTGACGTTCAAAAATAAAACATTTGAAAACTGACCATTTTCCACATTTCTGAAGCATGACGTAATGGGGGGATGTTATCTCTTTTGTCGAAAATCAGCCGTTTTTGCTCGAACATTAAATTCCTCCAAATGGTATTTATTTAACTTCCCGAGCCCCTGGAAGCATGAAAATCACTTTAAACATGCTAATTTTAGCTCTAACACTGATGATCCACCTACAAATGTGAACTGACGTTCAAAAATAAAACATTTGAAAACGGACCATTTTCCACATTTCTGAAGCATGACGTAATGGGGGGGTGTTATCTCTTTTGTCGAAAATCAGCCGTTTTTGCTCGAACATTAAATGCCTCCAAATGGTATTTAATTAACTTCCCGGGGTGAAGAAACCCTTTTTGAGAACTCAGAGTGAGTAAATTGGCCATTTTCATGCACTTTTAACCATTCCATAAATCTTGTGTTTTGGGCCCCTGGAAGCATGAAAATCACTTTAAACATGCTAATTTTAGCTCTAACACTGATGATCCACCTACAAATGTGAACTGACGTTCAAAAATAAAACATTTGAAAACGGACCATTTTCCACATTTCTGAAGCATGACGTAATGGGGGGGTGTTATCTCTTTTGTCGAAAATCAGCCGTTTTTGCTCGAACATTAAATTCCTCCAAATGGTATTTATTTAACTTCCCGAGCCCCTGGAAGCATGAAAATCACTTTAAACATGCTAATTTTAGCTCTAACACTGATGATCCACCTACAAATGTGAACTGACGTTCAAAAATAAAACATTTGAAAACGGACCATTTTCCACATTTCTGAAGCATGACGTAATGGGGGGGTGTTATCTCTTTTGTCGAAAATCAGCCGTTTTTGCTCGAACATTAAATGCCTCCAAATGGTATTTAATTAACTTCCCGGGGTGAAGAAACCCTTTTTGAGAACTCAGAGTGAGTAAATTGGCCATTTTCATGCACTTTTAACCATTCCATAAATCTTGTGTTTTGGGCCCCTGGAAGCATGAAAATCACTTTAAACATGCAAATTTTAGCTCTAACACTGATGATCCACCTACAAATGTGAACTGACGTTCAAAAATAAAACATTTGAAAACGGACCATTTTCCACATTTCTGAAGCATGACGTAATGGGGGGGTGTTATCTCTTTTGTCGAAAATCAGCCGTTTTTGCTCGAACATTAAATGCCTCCAAATGGTATTTAATTAACTTCCCGAGCCCCTGGAAGCATGAAAATCACTTTAAACATGCTAATTTTAGCTCTAACACTGATGATACACCTACAAATGTGAACTGACGTTCAAAAATAAAACATTTGAAAACGGACCATTTTCCACATTTCTGAAGCATGACGTAATGGGGGGGTGTTATCTCTTTTGTCGAAAATCAGCCGTTTTTGCTCGAACATTAAATGCCTCCAAATGGTATTTATTTCACTTCCCGAGCCCCTGGAAGCATGAAAATCACTTTAAACATGCTAATTTTAGCTCTAACACTGATGATCCACCTACAAATGTGAACTGACGTTCAGAAATAAAACATTTGAAAACGGACCATTTTCCACATTTCTGAAGCATGACGTAATGGGGGGGTGTTATCTCTTTTGTCGAAAATCAGCCGTTTTTGCTCGAACATTAAATGCCTCCAAATGGTATTTAATTAACTTCCCGAGCCCCTGGAAGCATGAAAATCACTTTAAACATGCTAATTTTAGCTCTAACACTGATGATCCACCTACAAATGTGAACTGACGTTCAAAAATAAAACATTTGAAAACGGACCATTTTCCACATTTCTGAAGCATGACGTAATGGGGGGGTGTTATCTCTTTTGTCGAAAATCAGCCGTTTTTGCTCGAACATTAAATGCCTCCAAATGGTATTTATTTCACTTCCCGGGGTGAAGAAACCCTTTTTGAGAACTCAGAGTGAGTAAATTGGCCATTTTCATGCACTTTTAACCATTCCATTAATCTTGTGTTTTGGGCCCCTGGAAGCATGAAAATCACTTTAAACATGCTAATTTTAGCTCTAACACTGATGATCCACCTACAAATGTGAACTGACGTTCAAAAATAAAACATTTGAAAACGGACCATTTTCTACATTTCTGAAGCATGACGTAATGGGGGGGTGTTATCTCTTTTGTCGAAAATCAGCCGTTTTTGCTCGAACATTAAATGCCTCCAAATGGTATTTAATTAACTTCCCGAGCCCCTGGAAGCATGAAAATCACTTTAAACATGCTAATTTTAGCTCTAACACTGATGATCCACCTACAAATGTGAACTGACGTTCAAAAATAAAACATTTGAAAACGGACCATTTTCCACATTTCTGAAGCATGACGTAATGGGGGGGTGTTATCTCTTTTGTCGAAAATCAGCCGTTTTTGCTCGAACATTAAATGCCTCCAAATGGTATTTAATTAACTTCCCGAGCCCCTGGAAGCATGAAAATCACTTTAAACATGCTAATTTTAGCTCTAACACTGATGATCCACCTACAAATGTGAACTGACGTTCAAAAATAAAACATTTGAAAACGGACCATTTTCCACATTTCTGAAGCATGACGTAATGGGGGGGTGTTATCTCTTTTGTCGAAAATCAGCCGTTTTTGCTCGAACATTAAATGCCTCCAAATGGTATTTAATTAACTTCCCGGGGTGAAGAAACCGTTTTTGAGAACTCAGAGTGAGTAAATTGGCCATTTTCATGCACTTTTAACCATTCCATAAATCTTGTGTTTGGGCCCCTGGAAGCATGAAAATCACTTTAAACATGCTAATTTTAGCTCTAACACTGATGATCCACCTATAAATGTGAACTGACGTTCAAAAATAAAACATTTGAAAACGGACCATTTTCCACATTTCTGAAGCATGACGTAATGGGGGGGTGTTATCTCTTTTGTCGAAAATCAGCCGTTTTTGCTCGAACATTAAATGCCTCCAAATGGTATTTATTTCACTTCCCGGGGTGAAGAAACCCTTTTTGAGAACTCAGAGTGAGTAAATTGGCCATTTTCATGCACTTTTAACCATTCCATTAATCTTGTGTTTTGGGCCCCTGGAAGCATGAAAATCACTTTAAACATGCTAATTTTAGCTCTAACACTGATGATCCACCTACAAATGTGAACTGACGTTCAAAAATAAAACATTTGAAAACGGACCATTTTCCACATTTCTGAAGCATGACGTAATGGGGGGGTGTTATCTCTTTTGTCGAAAATCAGCCGTTTTTGCTCGAACATTAAATGCCTCCAAATGGTATTTAATGAACTTCCCGAGCCCCTGGAAGCATGAAAATCACTTTAAACATGCTAATTTTAGCTCTAACACTGATGATCCACCTACAAATGTGAACTGACGTTCAAAAATAAAACATTTGAAAACGGACCATTTTCCACATTTCTGAAGCATGACGTAATGGGGGGGTGTTATCTCTTTTGTCGAAAATCAGCCGTTTTTGCTCGAACATTAAATGCCTCCAAATGGTATTTAATTAACTTCCCGAGCCCCTGGAAGCATGAAAATCACTTTAAACATGCTAATTTTAGCTCTAACACTGATGATCCACCTACAAATGTGAACTGACGTTCAAAAATAAAACATTTGAAAACGGACCATTTTCCACATTTCTGAAGCATGACGTAATGGGGGGGTGTTATCTCTTTTGTCGAAAATCAGCCGTTTTTGCTCGAACATTAAATGCCTCCAAATGGTATTTAATTAACTTCCCGGGGTGAAGAAACCCTTTTTGAGAACTCAGAGTGAGTAAATTGGCCATTTTCATGCACTTTTAACCATTCCATAAATCTTGTGTTTTGGGCCCCTGGAAGCATGAAAATCACTTTAAACATGCTAATTTTAGCTCTAACACTGATGATCCACCTACAAATGTGAACTGACGTTCAAAAATAAAACATTTGAAAACTGACCATTTTCCACATTTCTGAAGCGTGACGTAATGGGGGGATGTTATCTCTTTTGTCGAAAATCAGCCGTTTTTGCTCGAACATTAAATGCCTCCAAATGGTATTTATTTAACTTCCCGAGCCCCTGGAAGCATGAAAATCACTTTAAACATGCTAATTTTAGCTCTAACACTGATGATCCACCTACAAATGTGAACTGACGTTCAAAAATAAAACATTTGAAAACGGACCATTTTCCACATTTCTGAAGCATGACGTAATGGGGGGGTGTTATCTCTTTTGTCGAAAATCAGCCGTTTTTGCTCGAACATTAAATGCCTCCAAATGGTATTTAATTAACTTCCCGGGGTGAAGAAACCCTTTTTGAGAACTCAGAGTGAGTAAATTGGCCATTTTCATGCACTTTTAACCATTCCATAAATCTTGTGTTTTGGGCCCCTGGAAGCATGAAAATCACTTTAAACATGCTAATTTTAGCTCTAACACTGATGATCCACCTACAAATGTGAACTGACGTTCAAAAATAAAACATTTGAAAACGGACCATTTTCCACATTTCTGAAGCATGACGTAATGGGGGGGTGTTATCTCTTTTGTCGAAAATCAGCCGTTTTTGCTCGAACATTAAATGCCTCCAAATGGTATTTAATTAACTTCCCGAGCCCCTGGAAGCATGAAAATCACTTTAAACATGCTAATTTTAGCTCTAACACTGATGATACACCTACAAATGTGAACTGACGTTCAAAAATAAAACATTTGAAAACGGACCATTTTCCACATTTCTGAAGCATGACGTAATGGGGGGGTGTTATCTCTTTTGTCGAAAATCAGCCGTTTTTGCTCGAACATTAAATGCCTCCAAATGGTATTTATTTCACTTCCCGGGGTGAAGAAACCCTTTTTGAGAACTCAGAGTGAGTAAATTGGCCATTTTCATGCACTTTTAACCATTCCATTAATCTTGTGTTTTGGGCCCCTGGAAGCATGAAAATCACTTTAAACATGCTAATTTTAGCTCTAACACTGATGATCCACCTACAAATGTGAACTGACGTTCAAAAATAAAACATTTGAAAACTGACCATTTTCCACATTTCTGAAGCATGACGTAATGGGGGGATGTTATCTCTTTTGTCGAAAATCAGCCGTTTTTGCTCGAACATTAAATTCCTCCAAATGGTATTTATTTAACTTCCCGAGCCCCTGGAAGCATGAAAATCACTTTAAACATGCTAATTTTAGCTCTAACACTGATGATCCACCTACAAATGTGAACTGACGTTCAAAAATAAAACATTTGAAAACGGACCATTTTCCACATTTCTGAAGCATGACGTAATGGGGGGGTGTTATCTCTTTTGTCGAAAATCAGCCGTTTTTGCTCGAACATTAAATGCCTCCAAATGGTATTTAATTAACTTCCCGGGGTGAAGAAACCCTTTTTGAGAACTCAGAGTGAGTAAATTGGCCATTTTCATGCACTTTTAACCATTCCATAAATCTTGTGTTTTGGGCCCCTGGAAGCATGAAAATCACTTTAAACATGCTAATTTTAGCTCTAACACTGATGATCCACCTACAAATGTGAACTGACGTTCAAAAATAAAACATTTGAAAACGGACCATTTTCCACATTTCTGAAGCATGACGTAATGGGGGGGTGTTATCTCTTTTGTCGAAAATCAGCCGTTTTTGCTCGAACATTAAATTCCTCCAAATGGTATTTATTTAACTTCCCGAGCCCCTGGAAGCATGAAAATCACTTTAAACATGCTAATTTTAGCTCTAACACTGATGATCCACCTACAAATGTGAACTGACGTTCAAAAATAAAACATTTGAAAACGGACCATTTTCCACATTTCTGAAGCATGACGTAATGGGGGGGTGTTATCTCTTTTGTCGAAAATCAGCCGTTTTTGCTCGAACATTAAATGCCTCCAAATGGTATTTAATTAACTTCCCGGGGTGAAGAAACCCTTTTTGAGAACTCAGAGTGAGTAAATTGGCCATTTTCATGCACTTTTAACCATTCCATAAATCTTGTGTTTTGGGCCCCTGGAAGCATGAAAATCACTTTAAACATGCTAATTTTAGCTCTAACACTGATGATCCACCTACAAATGTGAACTGACGTTCAAAAATAAAACATTTGAAAACGGACCATTTTCCACATTTCTGAAGCATGACGTAATGGGGGGGTGTTATCTCTTTTGTCGAAAATCAGCCGTTTTTGCTCGAACATTAAATGCCTCCAAATGGTATTTAATTAACTTCCCGAGCCCCTGGAAGCATGAAAATCACTTTAAACATGCTAATTTTAGCTCTAACACTGATGATACACCTACAAATGTGAACTGACGTTCAAAAATAAAACATTTGAAAACGGACCATTTTCCACATTTCTGAAGCATGACGTAATGGGGGGGTGTTATCTCTTTTGTCGAAAATCAGCCGTTTTTGCTCGAACATTAAATGCCTCCAAATGGTATTTATTTCACTTCCCGGGGTGAAGAAACCCTTTTTGAGAACTCAGAGTGAGTAAATTGGCCATTTTCATGCACTTTTAACCATTCCATTAATCTTGTGTTTTGGGCCCCTGGAAGCATGAAAATCACTTTAAACATGCTAATTTTAGCTCTAACACTGATGATCCACCTACAAATGTGAACTAACGTTCAAAAATAAAACATTTGAAAACGGACCATTTTCCACATTTCTGAAGCATGACGTAATGGGGGGTGTTATCTCTTTTGTCGAAAATCAGCCGTTTTTGCTCGAACATTAAATGCCTCCAAATGGTATTTAATTAACTTCCCGAGCCCCTGGAAGCATGAAAATCACTTTAAACATGCTAATTTTAGCTCTAACACTGATGATCCACCTACAAATGTGAACTGACGTTCAAAAATAAAACATTTGAAAACGGACCATTTTCCACATTTCTGAAGCATGACGTAATGGGGGGGGTGTTATCTCTTTTGTCGAAAATCAGCCGTTTTTGCTCGAACATTAAATGCCTCCAAATGGTATTTAATTAACTTCCCGGGGTGAAGAAACCCTTTTTGAGAACTCAGAGTGAGTAAATTGGCCATTTTCATGCACTTTTAACCATTCCATAAATCTTGTGTTTTGGGCCCCTGGAAGCATGAAAATCACTTTAAACATGCTAATTTTAGCTCTAACACTGATGATCCACCTACAAATGTGAACTGACGTTCAAAAATAAAACATTTGAAAACGGACCATTTTCCACATTTCTGAAGCATGACGTAATGGGGGGGTGTTATCTCTTTTGTCGAAAATCAGCCGTTTTTGCTCGAACATTAAATGCCTCCAAATGGTATTTAATTAACTTCCCGAGCCCCTGGAAGCATGAAAATCACTTTAAACATGCTAATTTTAGCTCTAACACTGATGATACACCTACAAATGTGAACTGACGTTCAAAAATAAAACATTTGAAAACGGACCATTTTCCACATTTCTGAAGCATGACGTAATGGGGGGGTGTTATCTCTTTTGTCGAAAATCAGCCGTTTTTGCTCGAACATTAAATGCCTCCAAATGGTATTTAATTAACTTCCCGAGCCCCTGGAAGCATGAAAATCACTTTAAACATGCTAATTTTAGCTCTAACACTGATGATCCACCTACAAATGTGAACTGACGTTCAAAAATAAAACATTTGAAAACGGACCATTTTCCACATTTCTGAAGCATGACGTAATGGGGGGGTGTTATCTCTTTTGTCGAAAATCAGCCGTTTTTGCTCGAACATTAAATGCCTCCAAATGGTATTTAATTAACTTCCCGGGGTGAAGAAACCGTTTTTGAGAACTCAGAGTGAGTAAATTGGCCATTTTCATGCACTTTTAACCATTCCATAAATCTTGTGTTTGGGCCCCTGGAAGCATGAAAATCACTTTAAACATGCTAATTTTAGCTCTAACACTGATGATCCACCTACAAATGTGAACTGACGTTCAAAAATAAAACATTTGAAAACGGACCATTTTCCACATTTCTGAAGCATGACGTAATGGGGGGGTGTTATCTCTTTTGTCGAAAATCAGCCGTTTTTGCTCGAACATTAAATGCCTCCAAATGGTATTTATTTCACTTCCCGGGGTGAAGAAACCCTTTTTGAGAACTCAGAGTGAGTAAATTGGCCATTTTCATGCACTTTTAACCATTCCATTAATCTTGTGTTTTGGGCCCCTGGAAGCATGAAAATCACTTTAAACATGCTAATTTTAGCTCTAACACTGATGATCCACCTACAAATGTGAACTGACGTTCAAAAATAAAACATTTGAAAACTGACCATTTTCCACATTTCTGAAGCATGACGTAATGGGGGGATGTTATCTCTTTTGTCGAAAATCAGCCGTTTTTGCTCGAACATTAAATTCCTCCAAATGGTATTTATTTAACTTCCCGAGCCCCTGGAAGCATGAAAATCACTTTAAACATGCTAATTTTAGCTCTAACACTGATGATCCACCTACAAATGTGAACTGACGTTCAAAAATAAAACATTTGAAAACGGACCATTTTCCACATTTCTGAAGCATGACGTAATGGGGGGGTGTTATCTCTTTTGTCGAAAATCAGCCGTTTTTGCTCGAACATTAAATGCCTCCAAATGGTATTTAATTAACTTCCCGGGGTGAAGAAACCCTTTTTGAGAACTCAGAGTGAGTAAATTGGCCATTTTCATGCACTTTTAACCATTCCATAAATCTTGTGTTTTGGGCCCCTGGAAGCATGAAAATCACTTTAAACATGCTAATTTTAGCTCTAACACTGATGATCCACCTACAAATGTGAACTGACGTTCAAAAATAAAACATTTGAAAACGGACCATTTTCCACATTTCTGAAGCATGACGTAATGGGGGGGTGTTATCTCTTTTGTCGAAAATCAGCCGTTTTTGCTCGAACATTAAATTCCTCCAAATGGTATTTATTTAACTTCCCGAGCCCCTGGAAGCATGAAAATCACTTTAAACATGCTAATTTTAGCTCTAACACTGATGATCCACCTACAAATGTGAACTGACGTTCAAAAATAAAACATTTGAAAACGGACCATTTTCCACATTTCTGAAGCATGACGTAATGGGGGGGTGTTATCTCTTTTGTCGAAAATCAGCCGTTTTTGCTCGAACATTAAATGCCTCCAAATGGTATTTAATTAACTTCCCGGGGTGAAGAAACCCTTTTTGAGAACTCAGAGTGAGTAAATTGGCCATTTTCATGCACTTTTAACCATTCCATAAATCTTGTGTTTTGGGCCCCTGGAAGCATGAAAATCACTTTAAACATGCTAATTTTAGCTCTAACACTGATGATCCACCTACAAATGTGAACTGACGTTCAAAAATAAAACATTTGAAAACGGACCATTTTCCACATTTCTGAAGCATGACGTAATGGGGGGGTGTTATCTCTTTTGTCGAAAATCAGCCGTTTTTGCTCGAACATTAAATGCCTCCAAATGGTATTTAATTAACTTCCCGAGCCCCTGGAAGCATGAAAATCACTTTAAACATGCTAATTTTAGCTCTAACACTGATGATACACCTACAAATGTGAACTGACGTTCAAAAATAAAACATTTGAAAACGGACCATTTTCCACATTTCTGAAGCATGACGTAATGGGGGGGTGTTATCTCTTTTGTCGAAAATCAGCCGTTTTTGCTCGAACATTAAATGCCTCCAAATGGTATTTATTTCACTTCCCGGGGTGAAGAAACCCTTTTTGAGAACTCAGAGTGAGTAAATTGGCCATTTTCATGCACTTTTAACCATTCCATTAATCTTGTGTTTTGGGCCCCTGGAAGCATGAAAATCACTTTAAACATGCTAATTTTAGCTCTAACACTGATGATCCACCTACAAATGTGAACTGACGTTCAAAAATAAAACATTTGAAAACGGACCATTTTCCACATTTCTGAAGCATGACGTAATGGGGGGTGTTATCTCTTTTGTCGAAAATCAGCCGTTTTTGCTCGAACATTAAATGCCTCCAAATGGTATTTAATTAACTTCCCGAGCCCCTGGAAGCATGAAAATCACTTTAAACATGCTAATTTTAGCTCTAACACTGATGATCCACCTACAAATGTGAACTGACGTTCAAAAATAAAACATTTGAAAACGGACCATTTTCCACATTTCTGAAGCATGACGTAATGGGGGGGGTGTTATCTCTTTTGTCGAAAATCAGCCGTTTTTGCTCGAACATTAAATGCCTCCAAATGGTATTTAATTAACTTCCCGGGGTGAAGAAACCCTTTTTGAGAACTCAGAGTGAGTAAATTGGCCATTTTCATGCACTTTTAACCATTCCATAAATCTTGTGTTTTGGGCCCCTGGAAGCATGAAAATCACTTTAAACATGCTAATTTTAGCTCTAACACTGATGATCCACCTACAAATGTGAACTGACGTTCAAAAATAAAACATTTGAAAACGGACCATTTTCCACATTTCTGAAGCATGACGTAATGGGGGGGTGTTATCTCTTTTGTCGAAAATCAGCCGTTTTTGCTCGAACATTAAATGCCTCCAAATGGTATTTAATTAACTTCCCGAGCCCCTGGAAGCATGAAAATCACTTTAAACATGCTAATTTTAGCTCTAACACTGATGATACACCTACAAATGTGAACTGACGTTCAAAAATAAAACATTTGAAAACGGACCATTTTCCACATTTCTGAAGCATGACGTAATGGGGGGGTGTTATCTCTTTTGTCGAAAATCAGCCGTTTTTGCTCGAACATTAAATGCCTCCAAATGGTATTTAATTAACTTCCCGAGCCCCTGGAAGCATGAAAATCACTTTAAACATGCTAATTTTAGCTCTAACACTGATGATCCACCTACAAATGTGAACTGACGTTCAAAAATAAAACATTTGAAAACGGACCATTTTCCACATTTCTGAAGCATGACGTAATGGGGGGGTGTTATCTCTTTTGTCGAAAATCAGCCGTTTTTGCTCGAACATTAAATGCCTCCAAATGGTATTTAATTAACTTCCCGGGGTGAAGAAACCGTTTTTGAGAACTCAGAGTGAGTAAATTGGCCATTTTCATGCACTTTTAACCATTCCATAAATCTTGTGTTTGGGCCCCTGGAAGCATGAAAATCACTTTAAACATGCTAATTTTAGCTCTAACACTGATGATCCACCTACAAATGTGAACTGACGTTCAAAAATAAAACATTTGAAAACGGACCATTTTCCACATTTCTGAAGCATGACGTAATGGGGGGGTGTTATCTCTTTTGTCGAAAATCAGCCGTTTTTGCTCGAACATTAAATGCCTCCAAATGGTATTTATTTCACTTCCCGGGGTGAAGAAACCCTTTTTGAGAACTCAGAGTGAGTAAATTGGCCATTTTCATGCACTTTTAACCATTCCATTAATCTTGTGTTTTGGGCCCCTGGAAGCATGAAAATCACTTTAAACATGCTAATTTTAGCTCTAACACTGATGATCCACCTACAAATGTGAACTGACGTTCAAAAATAAAACATTTGAAAACGGACCATTTTCCACATTTCTGAAGCATGACGTAATGGGGGGGTGTTATCTCTTTTGTCGAAAATCAGCCGTTTTTGCTCGAACATTAAATGCCTCCAAATGGTATTTAATTAACTTCCCGAGCCCCTGGAAGCATGAAAATCACTTTAAACATGCTAATTTTAGCTCTAACACTGATGATCCACCTACAAATGTGAACTGACGTTCAAAAATAAAACATTTGAAAACGGACCATTTTCCACATTTCTGAAGCATGACGTAATGGGGGGGTGTTATCTCTTTTGTCGAAAATCAGCCGTTTTTGCTCGAACATTAAATGCCTCCAAATGGTATTTAATTAACTTCCCGAGCCCCTGGAAGCATGAAAATCACTTTAAACATGCTAATTTTAGCTCTAACACTGATGATCCACCTACAAATGTGAACTGACGTTCAAAAATAAAACATTTGAAAACGGACCATTTTCCACATTTCTGAAGCATGACGTAATGGGGGGGTGTTATCTCTTTTGTCGAAAATCAGCCGTTTTTGCTCGAACATTAAATGCCTCCAAATGGTATTTAATTAACTTCCCGGGGTGAAGAAACCCTTTTTGAGAACTCAGAGTGAGTAAATTGGCCATTTTCATGCACTTTTAACCATTCCATAAATCTTGTGTTTTGGGCCCCTGGAAGCATGAAAATCACTTTAAACATGCTAATTTTAGCTCTAACACTGATGATCCACCTACAAATGTGAACTGACGTTCAAAAATAAAACATTTGAAAACTGACCATTTTCCACATTTCTGAAGCGTGACGTAATGGGGGGATGTTATCTCTTTTGTCGAAAATCAGCCGTTTTTGCTCGAACATTAAATGCCTCCAAATGGTATTTATTTAACTTCCCGAGCCCCTGGAAGCATGAAAATCACTTTAAACATGCTAATTTTAGCTCTAACACTGATGATCCACCTACAAATGTGAACTGACGTTCAAAAATAAAACATTTGAAAACGGACCATTTTCCACATTTCTGAAGCATGACGTAATGGGGGGGTGTTATCTCTTTTGTCGAAAATCAGCCGTTTTTGCTCGAACATTAAATGCCTCCAAATGGTATTTAATTAACTTCCCGGGGTGAAGAAACCCTTTTTGAGAACTCAGAGTGAGTAAATTGGCCATTTTCATGCACTTTTAACCATTCCATAAATCTTGTGTTTTGGGCCCCTGGAAGCATGAAAATCACTTTAAACATGCTAATTTTAGCTCTAACACTGATGATCCACCTACAAATGTGAACTGACGTTCAAAAATAAAACATTTGAAAACGGACCATTTTCCACATTTCTGAAGCATGACGTAATGGGGGGGTGTTATCTCTTTTGTCGAAAATCAGCCGTTTTTGCTCGAACATTAAATGCCTCCAAATGGTATTTAATTAACTTCCCGAGCCCCTGGAAGCATGAAAATCACTTTAAACATGCTAATTTTAGCTCTAACACTGATGATACACCTACAAATGTGAACTGACGTTCAAAAATAAAACATTTGAAAACGGACCATTTTCCACATTTCTGAAGCATGACGTAATGGGGGGGTGTTATCTCTTTTGTCGAAAATCAGCCGTTTTTGCTCGAACATTAAATGCCTCCAAATGGTATTTATTTCACTTCCCGGGGTGAAGAAACCCTTTTTGAGAACTCAGAGTGAGTAAATTGGCCATTTTCATGCACTTTTAACCATTCCATTAATCTTGTGTTTTGGGCCCCTGGAAGCATGAAAATCACTTTAAACATGCTAATTTTAGCTCTAACACTGATGATCCACCTACAAATGTGAACTGACGTTCAAAAATAAAACATTTGAAAACTGACCATTTTCCACATTTCTGAAGCATGACGTAATGGGGGGATGTTATCTCTTTTGTCGAAAATCAGCCGTTTTTGCTCGAACATTAAATTCCTCCAAATGGTATTTATTTAACTTCCCGAGCCCCTGGAAGCATGAAAATCACTTTAAACATGCTAATTTTAGCTCTAACACTGATGATCCACCTACAAATGTGAACTGACGTTCAAAAATAAAACATTTGAAAACGGACCATTTTCCACATTTCTGAAGCATGACGTAATGGGGGGGTGTTATCTCTTTTGTCGAAAATCAGCCGTTTTTGCTCGAACATTAAATGCCTCCAAATGGTATTTAATTAACTTCCCGGGGTGAAGAAACCCTTTTTGAGAACTCAGAGTGAGTAAATTGGCCATTTTCATGCACTTTTAACCATTCCATAAATCTTGTGTTTTGGGCCCCTGGAAGCATGAAAATCACTTTAAACATGCTAATTTTAGCTCTAACACTGATGATCCACCTACAAATGTGAACTGACGTTCAAAAATAAAACATTTGAAAACGGACCATTTTCCACATTTCTGAAGCATGACGTAATGGGGGGGTGTTATCTCTTTTGTCGAAAATCAGCCGTTTTTGCTCGAACATTAAATTCCTCCAAATGGTATTTATTTAACTTCCCGAGCCCCTGGAAGCATGAAAATCACTTTAAACATGCTAATTTTAGCTCTAACACTGATGATCCACCTACAAATGTGAACTGACGTTCAAAAATAAAACATTTGAAAACGGACCATTTTCCACATTTCTGAAGCATGACGTAATGGGGGGGTGTTATCTCTTTTGTCGAAAATCAGCCGTTTTTGCTCGAACATTAAATGCCTCCAAATGGTATTTAATTAACTTCCCGGGGTGAAGAAACCCTTTTTGAGAACTCAGAGTGAGTAAATTGGCCATTTTCATGCACTTTTAACCATTCCATAAATCTTGTGTTTTGGGCCCCTGGAAGCATGAAAATCACTTTAAACATGCTAATTTTAGCTCTAACACTGATGATCCACCTACAAATGTGAACTGACGTTCAAAAATAAAACATTTGAAAACGGACCATTTTCCACATTTCTGAAGCATGACGTAATGGGGGGGTGTTATCTCTTTTGTCGAAAATCAGCCGTTTTTGCTCGAACATTAAATGCCTCCAAATGGTATTTAATTAACTTCCCGAGCCCCTGGAAGCATGAAAATCACTTTAAACATGCTAATTTTAGCTCTAACACTGATGATACACCTACAAATGTGAACTGACGTTCAAAAATAAAACATTTGAAAACGGACCATTTTCCACATTTCTGAAGCATGACGTAATGGGGGGGTGTTATCTCTTTTGTCGAAAATCAGCCGTTTTTGCTCGAACATTAAATGCCTCCAAATGGTATTTATTTCACTTCCCGGGGTGAAGAAACCCTTTTTGAGAACTCAGAGTGAGTAAATTGGCCATTTTCATGCACTTTTAACCATTCCATTAATCTTGTGTTTTGGGCCCCTGGAAGCATGAAAATCACTTTAAACATGCTAATTTTAGCTCTAACACTGATGATCCACCTACAAATGTGAACTGACGTTCAAAAATAAAACATTTGAAAACGGACCATTTTCCACATTTCTGAAGCATGACGTAATGGGGGGTGTTATCTCTTTTGTCGAAAATCAGCCGTTTTTGCTCGAACATTAAATGCCTCCAAATGGTATTTAATTAACTTCCCGAGCCCCTGGAAGCATGAAAATCACTTTAAACATGCTAATTTTAGCTCTAACACTGATGATTCACCTACAAATGTGAACTGACGTTCAAAAATAAAACATTTGAAAACGGACCATTTTCCACATTTCTGAAGCATGACGTAATGGGGGGGGTGTTATCTCTTTTGTCGAAAATCAGCCGTTTTTGCTCGAACATTAAATGCCTCCAAATGGTATTTAATTAACTTCCCGGGGTGAAGAAACCCTTTTTGAGAACTCAGAGTGAGTAAATTGGCCATTTTCATGCACTTTTAACCATTCCATAAATCTTGTGTTTTGGGCCCCTGGAAGCATGAAAATCACTTTAAACATGCTAATTTTAGCTCTAACACTGATGATCCACCTACAAATGTGAACTGACGTTCAAAAATAAAACATTTGAAAACGGACCATTTTCCACATTTCTGAAGCATGACGTAATGGGGGGGTGTTATCTCTTTTGTCGAAAATCAGCCGTTTTTGCTCGAACATTAAATGCCTCCAAATGGTATTTAATTAACTTCCCGAGCCCCTGGAAGCATGAAAATCACTTTAAACATGCTAATTTTAGCTCTAACACTGATGATACACCTACAAATGTGAACTGACGTTCAAAAATAAAACATTTGAAAACGGACCATTTTCCACATTTCTGAAGCATGACGTAATGGGGGGGTGTTATCTCTTTTGTCGAAAATCAGCCGTTTTTGCTCGAACATTAAATGCCTCCAAATGGTATTTATTTCACTTCCCGGGGTGAAGAAACCCTTTTTGAGAACTCAGAGTGAGTAAATTGGCCATTTTCATGCACTTTTAACCATTCCATTAATCTTGTGTTTTGGGCCCCTGGAAGCATGAAAATCACTTTAAACATGCTAATTTTAGCTCTAACACTGATGATCCACCTACAAATGTGAACTGACGTTCAAAAATAAAACATTTGAAAACGGAGCATTTTCCACATTTCTGAAGCATGACGTAATGGGGGGTGTTATCTCTTTTGTCGAAAATCAGCCGTTTTTGCTCGAACATTAAATGCCTCCAAATGGTATTTAATTAACTTCCCGAGCCCCTGGAAGCATGAAAATCACTTTAAACATGCTAATTTTAGCTCTAACACTGATGATCCACCTACAAATGTGAACTGACGTTCAAAAATAAAACATTTGAAAACGGACCATTTTCCACATTTCTGAAGCATGACGTAATGGGGGGGTGATATCTCTTTTGTCGAAAATCAGCCGTTTTTGCTCGAACATTAAATGCCTCCAAATGGTATTTAATTAACTTCCCGGGGTGAAGAAACCCTTTTTGAGAACTCAGAGTGAGTAAATTGGCCATTTTCATGCACTTTTAACCATTCCATTAATCTTGTGATTTGGGCCCCTGGAAGCATGAAAATCACTTTAAACAAGCTAATTTTAGCTCTAACACTGATGATCCACCTACAAATGTGAACTGACGTTCAAAAATAAAACATTTGAAAACGGACCATTTTCCACATTTCTGAAGCATGACGTAATGGGGGGGTGTTATCTCTTTTGTCGAAAATCAGCCGTTTTTGCTCGAACATTAAATGCCTCCAAATGGTATTTATTTCACTTCCCCAGCCCCTGGAAGCATGAAAATCACTTTAAACATGCTAATTTTAGCTCTAACACTGATGATCCACCTACAAATGTGAACTGACGTTCAAAAATAAAACATTTGAAAACGGACCATTTTCCACATTTCTGAAGCATGACGTAATGGGGGGGTGTTATCTCTTTTGTCGAAAATCAGCCGTTTTTGCTCGAACATTAAATGCCTCCAAATGGTATTTATTTCACTTCCCGAGCCCCTGGAAGCATGAAAATCACTTTAAACATGCTAATTTTAGCTCTAACACTGATGATCCACCTACAAATGTGAACTGACGTTCAGAAATAAAACATTTGAAAACGGACCATTTTCCACATTTCTGAAGCATGACGTAATGGGGGGGTGTTATCTCTTTTGTCGAAAATCAGCCGTTTTTGCTCGAACATTAAATGCCTCCAAATGGTATTTAATTAACTTCCCGAGCCCCTGGAAGCATGAAAATCACTTTAAACATGCTAATTTTAGCTCTAACACTGATGATCCACCTACAAATGTGAACTGACGTTCAAAAATAAAACATTTGAAAAAGGACCATTTTCCACATTTCTGAAGCATGACGTAATGGGGGGGTGTTATCTCTTTTGTCGAAAATCAGCCGTTTTTGCTCGAACATTAAATGCCTCCAAATGGTATTTAATTAACTTCCCGGGGTGAAGAAACCCTTTTTGAGAACTCAGAGTGAGTAAATTGGCCATTTTCATGCACTTTTAACCATTCCATAAATCTTGTGTTTTGGTCCCCTGGAAGCATGAAAATCACTTTAAACATGCTAATTTTAGCTCTAACACTGATGATCCACCTACAAATGTGAACTGACGTTCAAAAATAAAACATTTGAAAACGGACCATTTTCTACATTTCTGAAGCATGACGTAATGGGGGGGTGTTATCTCTTTTGTCGAAAATCAGCCGTTTTTGCTCGAACATTAAATGCCTCCAAATGGTATTTATTTCACTTCCCGAGCCCCTGGAAGCATGAAAATCACTTTAAACATGCTAATTTTAGCTCTAACACTGATGATCCACCTACAAATGTGAACTGACGTTCAAAAATAAAACATTTGAAAACGGACCATTTTCCACATTTCTGAAGCATGACGTAATGGGGGGGTGTTATCTCTTTTGTCAAAAATCAGCCGTTTTTGCTCGAACATTAAATGCCTCCAAATGGTATTTATTTCACTTCCCGGGGTGAAGAAACCCTTTTTGAGAACTCAGAGTGAGTAAATTGGCCATTTTCATGCACTTTTAACCATTCCATAAATCTTGTGTTTTGGGCCCCTGGAAGCATGAAAATCACTTTAAACATGCTAATTTTAGCTCTAACACTGATGATCCACCTACAAATGTGAACTGACGTTCAAAAATAAAACATTTGAAAACGGACCATTTTCCACATTTCTGAAGCATGACGTAATGGGGGGGTGTTATCTCTTTTGTCGAAAATCAGCCGTTTTTGCTCGAACATTAAATGCCTCCAAATGGTATTTAATTAACTTCCCGGGGTGAAGAAACCCTTTTTGAGAACTCAGAGTGAGTAAATTGGCCATTTTCATGCACTTTTAACCATTCCATAAATCTTGTGTTTTGGGCCCCTGGAAGCATGAAAATCACTTTAAACATGCTAATTTTAGCTCTAACACTGATGATCCACCTACAAATGTGAACTGACGTTCAAAAATAAAACATTTGAAAACGGACCATTTTCCACATTTCTGAAGCATGACGTAATGGGGGGGTGTTATCTCTTTTGTCGAAAATCAGCCGTTTTTGCTCGAACATTAAATGCCTCCAAATGGTATTTAATTAACTTCCCGAGCCCCTGGAAGCATGAAAATCACTTTAAACATGCTAATTTTAGCTCTAACACTGATGATCCACCTACAAATGTGAACTGACGTTCAAAAATAAAACATTTGAAAACGGACCATTTTCCACATTTCTGAAGCATGACGTAATGGGGGGGTGTTATCTCTTTTGTCGAAAATCAGCCGTTTTTGCTCGAACATTAAATGCCTCCAAATGGTATTTAATTAACTTCCCGGGGTGAAGAAACCCTTTTTGAGAACTCAGAGTGAGTAAATTGGCCATTTTCATGCACTTTTAACCATTCCATAAATCTTGTGTTTTGGGCCCCTGGAAGCATGAAAATCACTTTAAACATGCTAATTTTAGCTCTAACACTGATGATCCACCTACAAATGTGAACTGACGTTCAAAAATAAAACATTTGAAAACAGACCATTTTCCACATTTCTGAAGCATGACGTAATGGGGGGGTGTTATCTCTTTTGTCGAAAATCAGCCGTTTTTGCTCGAACATTAAATGCCTCCAAATGGTATTTAATTAACTTCCCGAGCCCCTGGAAGCATGAAAATCACTTTAAACATGCTAATTTTAGCTCTAACACTGATGATCCACCTACAAATGTGAACTGACGTTCAAAAATAAAACATTTGAAAACGGACCATTTTCCACATTTCTGAAGCATGACGTAATGGGGGGGTGTTATCTCTTTTGTCTAAAATCAGCCGTTTTTGCTCGAACATTAAATGCCTCCAAATGGTATTTAATTAACTTCCCGGGGTGAAGAAACCCTTTTTGAGAGCTCAGAGTGAGTAAATTGGCCATTTTCATGCACTTTTAACCATTCCATAAATCTTGTGTTTTGGGCCCCTGGAAGCATGAAAATCACTTTAAACATGCTAATTTTAGCTCTAACACTGATGATCCACCTACAAATGTGAACTGACGTTCAAAAATAAAACATTTGAAAACGGACCATTTTCCACATTTCTGAAGCATGACGTAATGGGGGGGTGTTATCTCTTTTGTCGAAAATCAGCCGTTTTTGCTCGAACATTAAATGCCTCCAAATGGTATTTATTTCACTTCCCGGGGTGAAGAAACCCTTTTTGAGAACTCAGAGTGAGTAAATTGGCCATTTTCATGCACTTTTAACCATTCCATTAATCTTGTGTTTTGGGCCCCTGGAAGCATGAAAATCACTTTAAACATGCTAATTTTAGCTCTAACACTGATGATCCACCTACAAATGTGAACTGACGTTCAAAAATAAAACATTTGAAAACGGACCATTTTCCACATTTCTGAAGCATGACGTAATGGGGGGTGTTATCTCTTTTGTCGAAAATCAGCCGTTTTTGCTCGAACATTAAATGCCTCCAAATGGTATTTAATTAACTTCCCGAGCCCCTGGAAGCATGAAAATCACTTTAAACATGCTAATTTTAGCTCTAACACTGATGATCCACCTACAAATGTGAACTGACGTTCAAAAATAAAACATTTGAAAACGGACCATTTTCCACATTTCTGAAGCATGACGTAATGGGGGGGTGATATCTCTTTTGTCGAAAATCAGCCGTTTTTGCTCGAACATTAAATGCCTCCAAATGGTATTTAATTAACTTCCCGGGGTGAAGAAACCCTTTTTGAGAACTCAGAGTGAGTAAATTGGCCATTTTCATGCACTTTTAACCATTCCATTAATCTTGTGATTTGGGCCCCTGGAAGCATGAAAATCACTTTAAACAAGCTAATTTTAGCTCTAACACTGATGATCCACCTACAAATGTGAACTGACGTTCAAAAATAAAACATTTGAAAACGGACCATTTTCCACATTTCTGAAGCATGACGTAATGGGGGGGTGTTATCTCTTTTGTCGAAAATCAGCCGTTTTTGCTCGAACATTAAATGCCTCCAAATGGTATTTATTTCACTTCCCCAGCCCCTGGAAGCATGAAAATCACTTTAAACATGCTAATTTTAGCTCTAACACTGATGATCCACCTACAAATGTGAACTGACGTTCAAAAATAAAACATTTGAAAACGGACCATTTTCCACATTTCTGAAGCATGACGTAATGGGGGGGTGTTATCTCTTTTGTCGAAAATCAGCCGTTTTTGCTCGAACATTAAATGCCTCCAAATGGTATTTATTTCACTTCCCGAGCCCCTGGAAGCATGAAAATCACTTTAAACATGCTAATTTTAGCTCTAACACTGATGATCCACCTACAAATGTGAACTGACGTTCAGAAATAAAACATTTGAAAACGGACCATTTTCCACATTTCTGAAGCATGACGTAATGGGGGGGTGTTATCTCTTTTGTCGAAAATCAGCCGTTTTTGCTCGAACATTAAATGCCTCCAAATGGTATTTAATTAACTTCCCGAGCCCCTGGAAGCATGAAAATCACTTTAAACATGCTAATTTTAGCTCTAACACTGATGATCCACCTACAAATGTGAACTGACGTTCAAAAATAAAACATTTGAAAAAGGACCATTTTCCACATTTCTGAAGCATGACGTAATGGGGGGGTGTTATCTCTTTTGTCGAAAATCAGCCGTTTTTGCTCGAACATTAAATGCCTCCAAATGGTATTTAATTAACTTCCCGGGGTGAAGAAACCCTTTTTGAGAACTCAGAGTGAGTAAATTGGCCATTTTCATGCACTTTTAACCATTCCATAAATCTTGTGTTTTGGTCCCCTGGAAGCATGAAAATCACTTTAAACATGCTAATTTTAGCTCTAACACTGATGATCCACCTACAAATGTGAACTGACGTTCAAAAATAAAACATTTGAAAACGGACCATTTTCTACATTTCTGAAGCATGACGTAATGGGGGGGTGTTATCTCTTTTGTCGAAAATCAGCCGTTTTTGCTCGAACATTAAATGCCTCCAAATGGTATTTATTTCACTTCCCGAGCCCCTGGAAGCATGAAAATCACTTTAAACATGCTAATTTTAGCTCTAACACTGATGATCCACCTACAAATGTGAACTGACGTTCAAAAATAAAACATTTGAAAACGGACCATTTTCCACATTTCTGAAGCATGACGTAATGGGGGGGTGTTATCTCTTTTGTCAAAAATCAGCCGTTTTTGCTCGAACATTAAATGCCTCCAAATGGTATTTATTTCACTTCCCGGGGTGAAGAAACCCTTTTTGAGAACTCAGAGTGAGTAAATTGGCCATTTTCATGCACTTTTAACCATTCCATAAATCTTGTGTTTTGGGCCCCTGGAAGCATGAAAATCACTTTAAACATGCTAATTTTAGCTCTAACACTGATGATCCACCTACAAATGTGAACTGACGTTCAAAAATAAAACATTTGAAAACGGACCATTTTCCACATTTCTGAAGCATGACGTAATGGGGGGGTGTTATCTCTTTTGTCGAAAATCAGCCGTTTTTGCTCGAACATTAAATGCCTCCAAATGGTATTTAATTAACTTCCCGGGGTGAAGAAACCCTTTTTGAGAACTCAGAGTGAGTAAATTGGCCATTTTCATGCACTTTTAACCATTCCATAAATCTTGTGTTTTGGGCCCCTGGAAGCATGAAAATCACTTTAAACATGCTAATTTTAGCTCTAACACTGATGATCCACCTACAAATGTGAACTGACGTTCAAAAATAAAACATTTGAAAACGGACCATTTTCCACATTTCTGAAGCATGACGTAATGGGGGGGTGTTATCTCTTTTGTCGAAAATCAGCCGTTTTTGCTCGAACATTAAATGCCTCCAAATGGTATTTAATTAACTTCCCGAGCCCCTGGAAGCATGAAAATCACTTTAAACATGCTAATTTTAGCTCTAACACTGATGATCCACCTACAAATGTGAACTGACGTTCAAAAATAAAACATTTGAAAACGGACCATTTTCCACATTTCTGAAGCATGACGTAATGGGGGGTGTTATCTCTTTTGTCGAAAATCAGCCGTTTTTGCTCGAACATTAAATGCCTCCAAATGGTATTTAATTAACTTCCCGGGGTGAAGAAACCCTTTTTGAGAACTCAGAGTGAGTAAATTGGCCATTTTCATGCACTTTTAACCATTCCATAAATCTTGTGTTTTGGGCCCCTGGAAGCATGAAAATCACTTTAAACATGCTAATTTTAGCTCTAACACTGATGATCCACCTACAAATGTGAACTGACGTTCAAAAATAAAACATTTGAAAACAGACCATTTTCCACATTTCTGAAGCATGACGTAATGGGGGGGTGTTATCTCTTTTGTCGAAAATCAGCCGTTTTTGCTCGAACATTAAATGCCTCCAAATGGTATTTAATTAACTTCCCGAGCCCCTGGAAGCATGAAAATCACTTTAAACATGCTAATTTTAGCTCTAACACTGATGATCCACCTACAAATGTGAACTGACGTTCAAAAATAAAACATTTGAAAACGGACCATTTTCCACATTTCTGAAGCATGACGTAATGGGGGGGTGTTATCTCTTTTGTCTAAAATCAGCCGTTTTTGCTCGAACATTAAATGCCTCCAAATGGTATTTAATTAACTTCCCGGGGTGAAGAAACCCTTTTTGAGAGCTCAGAGTGAGTAAATTGGCCATTTTCATGCACTTTTAACCATTCCATAAATCTTGTGTTTTGGGCCCCTGGAAGCATGAAAATCACTTTAAACATGCTAATTTTAGCTCTAACACTGATGATCCACCTACAAATGTGAACTGACGTTCAAAAATAAAACATTTGAAAACGGACCATTTTCCACATTTCTGAAGCATGACGTAATGGGGGGGTGTTATCTCTTTTGTCGAAAATCAGCCGTTTTTGCTCGAACATTAAATGCCTCCAAATGGTATTTAATTAACTTCCCGAGCCCCTGGAAGCATGAAAATCACTTTAAACATGCTAATTTTAGCTCTAACACTGATGATCCACCTACAAATGTGAACTGATGTTCAAAAATAAAACATTTGAAAACGGACCATTTTCCACATTTCTGAAGCATGACGTAATGGGGGGGTGTTATCTCTTTTGTCGAAAATCAGCTGTTTTTGCTCGAACATTAAATGCCTCCAAATGGTATTTATTTCACTTCCCGGGGTGAAGAAACCCTTTTTGAGAACTCAGAGTGAGTAAATTGGCCATTTTCATGCACTTTTAACCATTCCATTAATCTTGTGTTTTGGGCCCCTGGAAGCATGAAAATCACTTTAAACATGCTAATTTTAGCTCTAACACTGATGATCCACCTACAAATGTGAACTGACGTTCAAAAATAAAACATTTGAAAACGGACCATTTTCCACATTTCTGAAGCATGACGTAATGGGGGGGTGTTATCTCTTTTGTCGAAAATCAGCCGTTTTTGCTCGAACATTAAATGCCTCCAAATGGTATTTAATTAACTTCCCGAGCCCCTGGAAGCATGAAAATCACTTTAAACATGCTAATTTTAGCTCTAACACTGATGATCCACCTACAAATGTGAACTGACGTTCAAAAATAAAACATTTGAAAACGGACCATTTTCCACATTTCTGAAGCATGACGTAATGGGGGGGTGTTATCTCTTTTGTCGAAAATCAGCCGTTTTTGCTCGAACATTAAATGCCTCCAAATGGTATTTAATTAACTTCCCGAGCCCCTGGAAGCATGAAAATCACTTTAAACATGCTAATTTTAGCTCTAACACTGATGATCCACCTACAAATGTGAACTGACGTTCAAAAATAAAACATTTGAAAACGGACCATTTTCCACATTTCTGGAGCATGACGTAATGGGGGGGTGTTATCTCTTTTGTCGAAAATCAGCCGTTTTTGCTCGAACATTAAATGCCTCCAAATGGTATTTAATTAACTTCCCGGGGTGAAGAAACCCTTTTTGAGAACTCAGAGTGAGTAAATTGGCCATTTTCATGCACTTTTAACCATTCCATAAATCTTGTGTTTTGGGCCCCTGGAAGCATGAAAATCACTTTAAACATGCTAATTTTAGCTCTAACACTGATGATCCACCTACAAATGTGAACTGACGTTCAAAAATAAAACATTTGAAAACGGACCATTTTCCACATTTCTGAAGCATGACGTAATGGGGGGGTGTTATCTCTTTTGTCGAAAATCAGCCGTTTTTGCCCGAACATTAAATTCCTCCAAATGGTATTTAATTAACTTCCCGAGCCCCTGGAAACATGAAAATCACTTTAAACATGCTAATTTTAGCTCTAACACTGATGATCCACCTACAAATGTGAACTGACGTTCAAAAATAAAACATTTGAAAAAGGACCATTTTCCACATTTCTGAAGCATGACGTAATGGGGGGGTGTTATCTCTTTTGTCGAAAATCAACCGTTTTTGCTCGAACATTAAATGCCTCCAAATGGTATTTATTTCACTTCCCGGGGTGAAGAAACCCTTTTTGAGAACTCAGAGTGAGTAAATTGGCCATTTTCATGCACTTTTAACCATTCCATTAATCTTGTGTTTTGGGCCCCTGGAAGCATGAAAATCACTTTAAACATGCTAATTTTAGCTCTAACACTGATGATCCACCTACAAATGTGAACTGACGTTCAAAAATAAAACATTTGAAAACGGACCATTTTCCACATTTCTGAAGCATGACGTAATGGGGGGGTGTTATCTCTTTTGTCGAAAATCAGCCGTTTTTGCTCGAACATTAAATGCCTCCAAATGGTATTTAATTAACTTCCCGAGCCCCTGGAAGCATGAAAATCACTTTAAACATGCTAATTTTAGCTCTAACACTGATGATCCACCTACAAATGTGAACTGACGTTCAAAAATAAAACATTTGAAAACGGACCATTTTCCACATTTCTGAAGCATGACGTAATGGGGGGGTGTTATCTCTTTTGTCGAAAATCAGCCGTTTTTGCTCGAACATTAAATGCCTCCAAATGGTATTTAATTAACTTCCCGGGGTGAAGAAACCCTTTTTGAGAACTCAGAGTGAGTAAATTGGCCATTTTCATGCACTTTTAACCATTCCATAAATCTTGTGTTTTGGGCCCCTGGAAGCATGAAAATCACTTTAAACATGCTAATTTTAGCTCTAACACTGATGATCCACCTACAAATGTGAACTGACGTTCAAAAATAAAACATTTGAAAACAGACCATTTTCCACATTTCTGAAGCATGACGTAATGGGGGGGTGTTATCTCTTTTGTCGAAAATCAGCCGTTTTTGCTCGAACATTAAATGCCTCCAAATGGTATTTAATTAACTTCCCGAGCCCCTGGAAGCATGAAAATCACTTTAAACATGCTAATTTTAGCTCTAACACTGATGATCCACCTACAAATGTGAACTGACGTTCAAAAATAAAACATTTGAAAACGGACCATTTTCCACATTTCTGAAGCATGACGTAATGGGGGGGTGTTATCTCTTTTGTCTAAAATCAGCCGTTTTTGCTCGAACATTAAATGCCTCCAAATGGTATTTAATTAACTTCCCGGGGTGAAGAAACCCTTTTTGAGAACTCAGAGTGAGTAAATTGGCCATTTTCATGCACTTTTAACCATTCCATAAATCTTGTGTTTTGGGCCCCTGGAAGCATGAAAATCACTTTAAACATGCTAATTTTAGCTCTAACACTGATGATCCACCTACAAATGTGAACTGACGTTCAAAAATAAAACATTTGAAAACGGACCATTTTCCACATTTCTGAAGCATGACGTAATGGGGGGGTGTTATCTCTTTTGTCGAAAATCAGCCGTTTTTGCTCGAACATTAAATGCCTCCAAATGGTATTTAATTAACTTCCTGAGCCCCTGGAAGCATGAAAATCACTTTAAACATGCTAATTTTAGCTCTAACACTGATGATCCACCTACAAATGTGAACTGACGTTCAAAAATAAAACATTTGAAAACGGACCATTTTCCACATTTCTGAAGCATGACGTAATGGGGGGGTGTTATCTCTTTTGTCGAAAATCAGCTGTTTTTGCTCGAACATTAAATGCCTCCAAATGGTATTTATTTCACTTCCCGGGGTGAAGAAACCCTTTTTGAGAACTCAGAGTGAGTAAATTGGCCATTTTCATGCACTTTTAACCATTCCATTAATCTTGTGTTTTGGGCCCCTGGAAGCATGAAAATCACTTTAAACATGCTAATTTTAGCTCTAACACTGATGATCCACCTACAAATGTGAACTGACGTTCAAAAATAAAACATTTGAAAACGGACCATTTTCCACATTTCTGAAGCATGACGTAATGGGGGGGTGTTATCTCTTTTGTCGAAAATCAGCCGTTTTTGCTCGAACATTAAATGCCTCCAAATGGTATTTAATTAACTTCCCGAGCCCCTGGAAGCATGAAAATCACTTTAAACATGCTAATTTTAGCTCTAACACTGATGATCCACCTACAAATGTGAACTGACGTTCAAAAATAAAACATTTGAAAACGGACCATTTTCCACATTTCTGAAGCATGACGTAATGGGGGGGTGTTATCTCTTTTGTCGAAAATCAGCCGTTTTTGCTCGAACATTAAATGCCTCCAAATGGTATTTAATTAACTTCCCGAGCCCCTGGAAGCATGAAAATCACTTTAAACATGCTAATTTTAGCTCTAACACTGATGATCCACCTACAAATGTGAACTGACGTTCAAAAATAAAACATTTGAAAACGGACCATTTTCCACATTTCTGAAGCATGACGTAATGGGGGGGTGTTATCTCTTTTGTCGAAAATCAGCCGTTTTTGCTCGAACATTAAATGCCTCCAAATGGTATTTAATTAACTTCCCGGGGTGAAGAAACCCTTTTTGAGAACTCAGAGTGAGTAAATTGGCCATTTTCATGCACTTTTAACCATTCCATAAATCTTGTGTTTTGGGCCCCTGGAAGCATGAAAATCACTTTAAACATGCTAATTTTAGCTCTAACACTGATGATCCACCTACAAATGTGAACTGACGTTCAAAAATAAAACATTTGAAAACGGACCATTTTCCACATTTCTGAAGCATGACGTAATGGGGGGGTGTTATCTCTTTTGTCGAAAATCAGCCGTTTTTGCTCGAACATTAAATTCCTCCAAATGGTATTTAATTAACTTCCCGAGCCCCTGGAAACATGAAAATCACTTTAAACATGCTAATTTTAGCTCTAACACTGATGATCCACCTACAAATGTGAACTGACGTTCAAAAATAAAACATTTGAAAAAGGACCATTTTCCACATTTCTGAAGCATGACGTAATGGGGGGGTGTTATCTCTTTTGTCGAAAATCAACCGTTTTTGCTCGAACATTAAATGCCTCCAAATGGTATTTATTTCACTTCCCGGGGTGAAGAAACCCTTTTTGAGAACTCAGAGTGAGTAAATTGGCCATTTTCATGCACTTTTAACCATTCCATTAATCTTGTGTTTTGGGCCCCTGGAAGCATGAAAATCACTTTAAACATGCTAATTTTAGCTCTAACACTGATGATCCACCTACAAATGTGAACTGACGTTCAAAAATAAAACATTTGAAAACGGACCATTTTCCACATTTCTGAAGCATGACGTAATGGGGGGGTGTTATCTCTTTTGTCGAAAATCAGCCGTTTTTGCTCGAACATTAAATGCCTCCAAATGGTATTTAATTAACTTCCCGAGCCCCTGGAAGCATGAAAATCACTTTAAACATGCTAATTTTAGCTCTAACACTGATGATCCACCTACAAATGTGAACTGACGTTCAAAAATAAAACATTTGAAAACGGACCATTTTCCACATTTCTGAAGCATGACGTAATGGGGGGGTGTTATCTCTTTTGTCGAAAATCAGCCGTTTTTGCTCGAACATTAAATGCCTCCAAATGGTATTTAATTAACTTCCCGGGGTGAAGAAACCCTTTTTGAGAACTCAGAGTGAGTAAATTGGCCATTTTCATGCACTTTTAACCATTCCATAAATCTTGTGTTTTGGGCCCCTGGAAGCATGAAAATCACTTTAAACATGCTAATTTTAGCTCTAACACTGATGATCCACCTACAAATGTGAACTGACGTTCAAAAATAAAACATTTGAAAACAGACCATTTTCCACATTTCTGAAGCATGACGTAATGGGGGGGTGTTATCTCTTTTGTCGAAAATCAGCCGTTTTTGCACGAACATTAAATGCCTCCAAATGGTATTTAATTAACTTCCCGAGCCCCTGGAAGCATGAAAATCACTTTAAACATGCTAATTTTAGCTCTAACACTGATGATCCACCTACAAATGTGAACTGACGTTCAAAAATAAAACATTTGAAAACGGACCATTTTCCACATTTCTGAAGCATGACGTAATGGGGGGGTGTTATCTCTTTTGTCTAAAATCAGCCGTTTTTGCTCGAACATTAAATGCCTCCAAATGGTATTTAATTAACTTCCCGTGGTGAAGAAACCCTTTTTGAGAACTCAGAGTGAGTAAATTGGCCATTTTCATGCACTTTTAACCATTCCATAAATCTTGTGTTTTGGGCCCCTGGAAGCATGAAAATCACTTTAAACATGCTAATTTTAGCTCTAACACTGATGATCCACCTACAAATGTGAACTGACGTTCAAAAATAAAACATTTGAAAACGGACCATTTTCCACATTTCTGAAGCATGACGTAATGGGGGGGTGTTATCTCTTTTGTCGAAAATCAGCCGTTTTTGCTCGAACATTAAATGCCTCCAAATGGTATTTAATTAACTTCCCGAGCCCCTGGAAGCATGAAAATCACTTTAAACATGCTAATTTTAGCTCTAACACTGATGATCCACCTACAAATGTGAACTGACGTTCAAAAATAAAACATTTGAAAACGGACCATTTTCCACATTTCTGAAGCATGACGTAATGGGGGGGTGTTATCTCTTTTGTCGAAAATCAGCTGTTTTTGCTCGAACATTAAATGCCTCCAAATGGTATTTATTTCACTTCCCGGGGTGAAGAAACCCTTTTTTGAGAACTCAGAGTGAGTAAATTGGCCATTTTCATGCACTTTTAACCATTCCATTAATCTTGTGTTTTGGGCCCCTGGAAGCATGAAAATCACTTTAAACATGCTAATTTTAGCTCTAACACTGATGATCCACCTACAAATGTGAACTGACGTTCAAAAATAAAACATTTGAAAACGGACCATTTTCCACATTTCTGAAGCATGACGTAATGGGGGGGTGTTATCTCTTTTGTCGAAAATCAGCCGTTTTTGCTCGAACATTAAATGCCTCCAAATGGTATTTAATTAACTTCCCGAGCCCCTGGAAGCATGAAAATCACTTTAAACATGCTAATTTTAGCTCTAACACTGATGATCCACCTACAAATGTGAACTGACGTTCAAAAATAAAACATTTGAAAACGGACCATTTTCCACATTTCTGAAGCATGACGTAATGGGGGGGTGTTATCTCTTTTGTCGAAAATCAGCCGTTTTTGCTCGAACATTAAATGCCTCCAAATGGTATTTAATTAACTTCCCGAGCCCCTGGAAGCATGAAAATCACTTTAAACATGCTAATTTTAGCTCTAACACTGATGATCCACCTACAAATGTGAACTGACGTTCAAAAATAAAACATTTGAAAACGGACCATTTTCCACATTTCTGAAGCATGACGTAATGGGGGGGTGTTATCTCTTTTGTCGAAAATCAGCCGTTTTTGCTCGAACATTAAATGCCTCCAAATGGTATTTAATTAACTTCCCGAGCCCCTGGAAGCATGAAAATCACTTTAAACATGCTAATTTTAGCTCTAACACTGATGATCCACCTACAAATGTGAACTGACGTTCAAAAATAAAACATTTGAAAACGGACCATTTTCCACATTTCTGAAGCATGACGTAATGGGGGGGTGTTATCTCTTTTGTCGAAAATCAGCCGTTTTTGCTCGAACATTAAATGCCTCCAAATGGTATTTAATTAACTTCCCGGGGTGAAGAAACCCTTTTTGAGAACTCAGAGTGAGTAAATTGGCCATTTTCATGCACTTTTAACCATTCCATAAATCTTGTGTTTTGGGCCCCTGGAAGCATGAAAATCACTTTAAACATGCTAATTTTAGCTCTAACACTGATGATCCACCTACAAATGTGAACTGACGTTCAAAAATAAAACATTTAAAAACGGACCATTTTCCACATTTCTGAAGCATGACGTAATGGGGGGGTGTTATCTCTTTTGTCGAAAATCAGCCGTTTTTGCTCGAACATTAAATTCCTCCAAATGGTATTTAATTAACTTCCCGAGCCCCTGGAAACATGAAAATCACTTTAAACATGCTAATTTTAGCTCTAACACTGATGATCCACCTACAAATGTGAACTGACGTTCAAAAATAAAACATTTGAAAAAGGACCATTTTCCACATTTCTGAAGCATGACGTAATGGGGGGGTGTTATCTCTTTTGTCGAAAATCAGCCGTTTTTGCTCGAACATTAAATGCCTCCAAATGGTATTTATTTCACTTCCCGGGGTGAAGAAACCCTTTTTGAGAACTCAGAGTGAGTAAATTGGCCATTTTCATGCACTTTTAACCATTCCATTAATCTTGTGTTTTGGGCCCCTGGAAGCATGAAAATCACTTTAAACATGCTAATTTTAGCTCTAACACTGATGATCCACCTACAAATGTGAACTGACGTTCAAAAATAAAACATTTGAAAACGGACCATTTTCCACATTTCTGAAGCATGACGTAATGGGGGGGTGTTATCTCTTTTGTCGAAAATCAGCCGTTTTTGCTCGAACATTAAATGCCTCCAAATGGTATTTAATTAACTTCCCGAGCCCCTGGAAGCATGAAAATCACTTTAAACATGCTAATTTTAGCTCTAACACTGATGATCCACCTACAAATGTGAACTGACGTTCAAAAATAAAACATTTGAAAACGGACCATTTTCCACATTTCTGAAGCATGACGTAATGGGGGGGTGTTATCTCTTTTGTCGAAAATCAGCCGTTTTTGCTCGAACATTAAATGCCTCCAAATGGTATTTAATTAACTTCCCGGGGTGAAGAAACCCTTTTTGAGAACTCAGAGTGAGTAAATTGGCCATTTTCATGCACTTTTAACCATTCCATAAATCTTGTGTTTTGGGCCCCTGGAAGCATGAAAATCACTTTAAACATGCTAATTTTAGCTCTAACACTGATGATCCACCTACAAATGTGAACTGACGTTCAAAAATAAAACATTTGAAAACAGACCATTTTCCACATTTCTGAAGCATGACGTAATGGGGGGGTGTTATCTCTTTTGTCGAAAATCAGCCGTTTTTGCTCGAACATTAAATGCCTCCAAATGGTATTTAATTAACTTCCCGAGCCCCTGGAAGCATGAAAATCACTTTAAACATGCTAATTTTAGCTCTAACACTGATGATCCACCTACAAATGTGAACTGACGTTCAAAAATAAAACATTTGAAAACGGACCATTTTTCACATTTCTGAAGCATGACGTAATGGGGGGGTGTTATCTCTTTTGTCTAAAATCAGCCGTTTTTGCTCGAACATTAAATGCCTCCAAATGGTATTTAATTAACTTCCCGTGGTGAAGAAACCCTTTTTGAGAACTCAGAGTGAGTAAATTGGCCATTTTCATGCACTTTTAACCATTCCATAAATCTTGTGTTTTGGGCCCCTGGAAGCATGAAAATCACTTTAAACATGCTAATTTTAGCTCTAACACTGATGATCCACCTACAAATGTGAACTGACGTTCAAAAATAAAACATTTGAAAACGGACCATTTTCCACATTTCTGAAGCATGACGTAATGGGGGGGTGTTATCTCTTTTGTCGAAAATCAGCCGTTTTTGCTCGAACATTAAATGCCTCCAAATGGTATTTAATTAACTTCCCGAGCCCCTGGAAGCATGAAAATCACTTTAAACATGCTAATTTTAGCTCTAACACTGATGATCCACCTACAAATGTGAACTGACGTTCAAAAATAAAACATTTGAAAACGGACCATTTTCCACATTTCTGAAGCATGACGTAATGGGGGGGTGTTATCTCTTTTGTCGAAAATCAGCTGTTTTTGCTCGAACATTAAATGCCTCCAAATGGTATTTATTTCACTTCCCGGGGTGAAGAAACCCTTTTTGAGAACTCAGAGTGAGTAAATTGGCCATTTTCATGCACTTTTAACCATTCCATTAATCTTGTGTTTTGGGCCCCTGGAAGCATGAAAATCACTTTAAACATGCTAATTTTAGCTCTAACACTGATGATCCACCTACAAATGTGAACTGACGTTCAAAAATAAAACATTTGAAAACGGACCATTTTCCACATTTCTGAAGCATGACGTAATGGGGGGGTGTTATCTCTTTTGTCGAAAATCAGCCGTTTTTGCTCGAACATTAAATGCCTCCAAATGGTATTTAATTAACTTCCCGAGCCCCTGGAAGCATGAAAATCACTTTAAACATGCTAATTTTAGCTCTAACACTGATGATCCACCTACAAATGTGAACTGACGTTCAAAAATAAAACATTTGAAAACGGACCATTTTCCACATTTCTGAAGCATGACGTAATGGGGGGGTGTTATCTCTTTTGTCGAAAATCAGCCGTTTTTGCTCGAACATTAAATGCCTCCAAATGGTATTTAATTAACTTCCCGAGCCCCTGGAAGCATGAAAATCACTTTAAACATGCTAATTTTAGCTCTAACACTGATGATCCACCTACAAATGTGAACTGACGTTCAAAAATAAAACATTTGAAAACGGACCATTTTCCACATTTCTGAAGCATGACGTAATGGGGGGGTGTTATCTCTTTTGTCGAAAATCAGCCGTTTTTGCTCGAACATTAAATGCCTCCAAATGGTATTTAATTAACTTCCCGAGCCCCTGGAAGCATGAAAATCACTTTAAACATGCTAATTTTAGCTCTAACACTGATGATCCACCTACAAATGTGAACTGACGTTCAAAAATAAAACATTTGAAAACGGACCATTTTCCACATTTCTGAAGCATGACGTAATGGGGGGGTGTTATCTCTTTTGTCGAAAATCAGCCGTTTTTGCTCGAACATTAAATGCCTCCAAATGGTATTTAATTAACTTCCCGGGGTGAAGAAACCCTTTTTGAGAACTCAGAGTGAGTAAATTGGCCATTTTCATGCACTTTTAACCATTCCATAAATCTTGTGTTTTGGGCCCCTGGAAGCATGAAAATCACTTTAAACATGCTAATTTTAGCTCTAACACTGATGATCCACCTACAAATGTGAACTGACGTTCAAAAATAAAACATTTAAAAACGGACCATTTTCCACATTTCTGAAGCATGACGTAATGGGGGGGTGTTATCTCTTTTGTCGAAAATCAGCCGTTTTTGCTCGAACATTAAATTCCTCCAAATGGTATTTAATTAACTTCCCGAGCCCCTGGAAACATGAAAATCACTTTAAACATGCTAATTTTAGCTCTAACACTGATGATCCACCTACAAATGTGAACTGACGTTCAAAAATAAAACATTTGAAAAAGGACCATTTTCCACATTTCTGAAGCATGACGTAATGGGGGGGTGTTATCTCTTTTGTCGAAAATCAGCCGTTTTTGCTCGAACATTAAATGCCTCCAAATGGTATTTATTTCACTTCCCGGGGTGAAGAAACCCTTTTTGAGAACTCAGAGTGAGTAAATTGGCCATTTTCATGCACTTTTAACCATTCCATTAATCTTGTGTTTTGGGCCCCTGGAAGCATGAAAATCACTTTAAACATGCTAATTTTAGCTCTAACACTGATGATCCACCTACAAATGTGAACTGACGTTCAAAAATAAAACATTTGAAAACGGACCATTTTCCACATTTCTGAAGCATGACGTAATGGGGGGGTGTTATCTCTTTTGTCGAAAATCAGCCGTTTTTGCTCGAACATTAAATGCCTCCAAATGGTATTTAATTAACTTCCCGAGCCCCTGGAAGCATGAAAATCACTTTAAACATGCTAATTTTAGCTCTAACACTGATGATCCACCTACAAATGTGAACTGACGTTCAAAAATAAAACATTTGAAAACGGACCATTTTCCACATTTCTGAAGCATGACGTAATGGGGGGGTGTTATCTCTTTTGTCGAAAATCAGCCGTTTTTGCTCGAACATTAAATGCCTCCAAATGGTATTTAATTAACTTCCCGGGGTGAAGAAACCCTTTTTGAGAACTCAGAGTGAGTAAATTGGCCATTTTCATGCACTTTTAACCATTCCATAAATCTTGTGTTTTGGGCCCCTGGAAGCATGAAAATCACTTTAAACATGCTAATTTTAGCTCTAACACTGATGATCCACCTACAAATGTGAACTGACGTTCAAAAATAAAACATTTGAAAACAGACCATTTTCCACATTTCTGAAGCATGACGTAATGGGGGGGTGTTATCTCTTTTGTCGAAAATCAGCCGTTTTTGCTCGAACATTAAATGCCTCCAAATGGTATTTAATTAACTTCCCGAGCCCCTGGAAGCATGAAAATCACTTTAAACATGCTAATTTTAGCTCTAACACTGATGATCCACCTACAAATGTGAACTGACGTTCAAAAATAAAACATTTGAAAACGGACCATTTTTCACATTTCTGAAGCATGACGTAATGGGGGGGTGTTATCTCTTTTGTCTAAAATCAGCCGTTTTTGCTCGAACATTAAATGCCTCCAAATGGTATTTAATTAACTTCCCGTGGTGAAGAAACCCTTTTTGAGAACTCAGAGTGAGTAAATTGGCCATTTTCATGCACTTTTAACCATTCCATAAATCTTGTGTTTTGGGCCCCTGGAAGCATGAAAATCACTTTAAACATGCTAATTTTAGCTCTAACACTGATGATCCACCTACAAATGTGAACTGACGTTCAAAAATAAAACATTTGAAAACGGACCATTTTCCACATTTCTGAAGCATGACGTAATGGGGGGGTGTTATCTCTTTTGTCGAAAATCAGCCGTTTTTGCTCGAACATTAAATGCCTCCAAATGGTATTTAATTAACTTCCCGAGCCCCTGGAAGCATGAAAATCACTTTAAACATGCTAATTTTAGCTCTAACACTGATGATCCACCTACAAATGTGAACTGACGTTCAAAAATAAAACATTTGAAAACGGACCATTTTCCACATTTCTGAAGCATGACGTAATGGGGGGGTGTTATCTCTTTTGTCGAAAATCAGCTGTTTTTGCTCGAACATTAAATGCCTCCAAATGGTATTTATTTCACTTCCCGGGGTGAAGAAACCCTTTTTGAGAACTCAGAGTGAGTAAATTGGCCATTTTCATGCACTTTTAACCATTCCATTAATCTTGTGTTTTGGGCCCCTGGAAGCATGAAAATCACTTTAAACATGCTAATTTTAGCTCTAACACTGATGATCCACCTACAAATGTGAACTGACGTTCAAAAATAAAACATTTGAAAACGGACCATTTTCCACATTTCTGAAGCATGACGTAATGGGGGGGTGTTATCTCTTTTGTCGAAAATCAGCCGTTTTTGCTCGAACATTAAATGCCTCCAAATGGTATTTAATTAACTTCCCGAGCCCCTGGAAGCATGAAAATCACTTTAAACATGCTAATTTTAGCTCTAACACTGATGATCCACCTACAAATGTGAACTGACGTTCAAAAATAAAACATTTGAAAACGGACCATTTTCCACATTTCTGAAGCATGACGTAATGGGGGGGTGTTATCTCTTTTGTCGAAAATCAGCCGTTTTTGCTCGAACATTAAATGCCTCCAAATGGTATTTAATTAACTTCCCGAGCCCCTGGAAGCATGAAAATCACTTTAAACATGCTAATTTTAGCTCTAACACTGATGATCCACCTACAAATGTGAACTGACGTTCAAAAATAAAACATTTGAAAACGGACCATTTTCCACATTTCTGAAGCATGACGTAATGGGGGGGTGTTATCTCTTTTGTCGAAAATCAGCCGTTTTTGCTCGAACATTAAATGCCTCCAAATGGTATTTAATTAACTTCCCGGGGTGAAGAAACCCTTTTTGAGAACTCAGAGTGAGTAAATTGGCCATTTTCATGCACTTTTAACCATTCCATAAATCTTGTGTTTTGGGCCCCTGGAAGCATGAAAATCACTTTAAACATGCTAATTTTAGCTCTAACACTGATGATCCACCTACAAATGTGAACTGACGTTCAAAAATAAAACATTTGAAAACGGACCATTTTCCACATTTCTGAAGCATGACGTAATGGGGGGGTGTTATCTCTTTTGTCGAAAATCAGCCGTTTTTGCTCGAACATTAAATTCCTCCAAATGGTATTTAATTAACTTCCCGAGCCCCTGGAAACATGAAAATCACTTTAAACATGCTAATTTTAGCTCTAACACTGATGATCCACCTACAAATGTGAACTGACGTTCAAAAATAAAACATTTGAAAAAGGACCATTTTCCACATTTCTGAAGCATGACGTAATGGGGGGGTGTTATCTCTTTTGTCGAAAATCAGCCGTTTTTGCTCGAACATTAAATGCCTCCAAATGGTATTTATTTCACTTCCCGGGGTGAAGAAACCCTTTTTGAGAACTCAGAGTGAGTAAATTGGCCATTTTCATGCACTTTTAACCATTCCATTAATCTTGTGTTTTGGGCCCCAGGAAGCATGAAAATCACTTTAAACATGCTAATTTTAGCTCTAACACTGATGATCCACCTACAAATGTGAACTGACGTTCAAAAATAAAACATTTGAAAACGGACCATTTTCCACATTTCTGAAGCATGACGTAATGGGGGGGTGTTATCTCTTTTGTCGAAAATCAGCCGTTTTTGCTCGAACATTAAATGCCTCCAAATGGTATTTAATTAACTTCCCGGGCCCCTGGAAGCATGAAAATCACTTTAAACATGCTAATTTTAGCTCTAACACTGATGATCCACCTACAAATGTGAACTGACGTTCAAAAATAAAACATTTGAAAACGGACCATTTTCCACATTTCTGAAGCATGACGTAATGGGGGGATGTTATCTCTTTTGTCGAAAATCAGCCGTTTTTGCTCGAACATTAAATGCCTCCAAATGGTATTTAATTAACTTCCCGTGCCCCTGGAAGCATGAAAATCACTTTAAACATGCTAATTTTAGCTCTAACACTGATGATACACCTACAAATGTGAACTGACGTTCAAAAATAAAACATTTGAAAACGGACCATTTTCCACATTTCTGAAGCATGACGTAATGGGGGGGGTGTTATCTCTTTTGTCGAAAATCAGCCGTTTTTGCTCGAACATTAAATGCCTCCAAATGGTATTTAATTAACTTCCCGGGGTGAAGAAACCCTTTTTGAGAACTCAGAGTGAGTAAATTGGCCATTTTCATGCACTTTTAACCATTCCATAAATCTTGTGTTTTGGGCCCCTGGAAGCATGAAAATCACTTTAAACATGCTAATTTTAGCTCTAACACTGATGATCCACCTACAAATGTGAACTGACGTTCAAAAATAAAACATTTGAAAACGGACCATTTTCCACATTTCTGAAGCATGACGTAATGGGGGGGTGTTATCTCTTTTGTCGAAAATCAGCCGTTTTTGCTCGAACATTAAATGCCTCCAAATGGTATTTATTTCACTTCCCGGGGTGAAGAAACCCTTTTTGAGAACTCAGAGTGAGTAAATTGGCCATTTTCATGCACTTTTAACCATTCCATTAATCTTGTGTTTTGGGCCCCTGGAAGCATGAAAATCACTTTAAACATGCTAATTTTAGCTCTAACACTGATGATCCACCTACAAATGTGAACTGACGTTCAAAAATAAAACATTTGAAAACGGACCATTTTCCACATTTCTGAAGCATGACGTAATGGGGGGGTGTTATCTCTTTTGTCGAAAATCAGCCGTTTTTGCTCGAACATTAAATGCCTCCAAATGGTATTTATTTCACTTCCCCAGCCCCTGGAAGCATGAAAATCACTTTAAACATGCTAATTTTAGCTCTAACACTGATGATCCACCTACAAATGTGAACTGACGTTCAAAAATAAAACATTTGAAAACGGACCATTTTCCACATTTCTGAAGCATGACGTAATGGGGGGGTGTTATCTCTTTTGTCGAAAATCAGCCGTTATTGCTCGAACATTAAATGCCTCCAAATGGTATTTATTTCACTTCCCGAGCCCCTGGAAGCATGAAAATCACTTTAAACATGCTAATTTTAGCTCTAACACTGATGATCCACCTACAAATGTGAACTGACGTTCAAAAATAAAACATTTGAAAACGGACCATTTTCCACATTTCTGAAGCATGACGTAATGGGGGGGTGTTATCTCTTTTGTCGAAAATCAGCCGTTTTTGCTCGAACATTAAATGCCTCCAAATGGTATTTAATTAACTTCCCGAGCCCCTGGAAGCATGAAAATCACTTTAAACATGCTAATTTTAGCTCTAACACTGATGATCCACCTACAAATGTGAACTGACGTTCAAAAATAAAACATTTGAAAACGGACCATTTTCCACATTTCTGAAGCATGACGTAATGGGGGGGTGTTATCTCTTTTGTCGAAAATCAGCCGTTTTTGCTCGAACATTAAATGCCTCCAAATGGTATTTAATTAACTTCCCGGGGTGAAGAAACCCTTTTTGAGAACTCAGAGTGAGTAAATTGGCCATTTTCATGCACTTTTAACCATTCCATAAATCTTGTGTTTTGGGCCCCTGGAAGCATGAAAATCACTTTAAACATGCTAATTTTAGCTCTAACACTGATGATCCACCTACAAATGTGAACTGACGTTCAAAAATAAAACATTTGAAAACGGACCATTTTCCACATTTCTGAAGCATGACGTAATGGGGGGGTGTTATCTCTTTTGTCGAAAATCAGCCGTTTTTGCTCGAACATTAAATGCCTCCAAATGGTATTTAATTAACTTCCCGAGCCCCTGGAAGCATGAAAATCACTTTAAACATGCTAATTTTAGCTCTAACACTGATGATCCACCTACAAATGTGAACTGACGTTCAAAAATAAAACATTTGAAAACGGACCATTTTCCACATTTCTGAAGCATGACGTAATGGGGGGGTGTTATCTCTTTTGTCGAAAATCAGCCGTTTTTGCTCGAACATTAAATGCCTCCAAATGGTATTTAATTAACTTCCCGGGGTGAAGAAACCCTTTTTGAGAACTCAGAGTGAGTAAATTGGCCATTTTCATGCACTTTTAACCATTCCTTAAATCTTGTGTTTTGGGCCCCTGGAAGCATGAAAATCACTTTAAACATGCTAATTTTAGCTCTAACACTGATGATCCACCTACAAATGTGAACTGACGTTCAAAAATAAAACATTTGAAAACGGACCATTTTCCACATTTCTGAAGCATGACGTAATGGGGGGGTGTTATCTCTTTTGTCGAAAATCAGCCGTTTTTGCTCGAACATTAAATGCCTCCAAATGGTATTTAATTAACTTCCCGAGCCCCTGGAAGCATGAAAATCACTTTAAACATGCTAATTTTAGCTCTAACACTGATGATCCACCTACAAATGTGAACTGACGTTCAAAAATAAAACATTTGAAAACGGACCATTTTCCACATTTCTGAAGCATGACGTAATGGGGGGGTGTTATCTCTTTTGTCGAAAATCAGCCGTTTTTGCTCGAACATTAAATGCCTCCAAATGGTATTTATTTCACTTCCCGGGGTGAAGAAACCCTTTTTGAGAACTCAGAGTGAGTAAATTGGCCATTTTCATGCACTTTTAACCATTCCATTAATCTTGTGTTTTGGGCCCCTGGAAGCATGAAAATCACTTTAAACATGCTAATTTTAGCTCTAACACTGATGATCCACCTACAAATGTGAACTGACGTTCAAAAATAAAACATTTGAAAACGGACCATTTTCCACATTTCTGAAGCATGACGTAATGGGGGGGTGTTATCTCTTTTGTCAAAAATCAGCCGTTTTTGCTCGAACATTAAATGCCTCCAAATGGTATTTAATTAACTTCCCGAGCCCCTGGAAGCATGAAAATCACTTTAAACATGCTAATTTTAGCTCTAACACTGATGATCCACCTACAAATGTGAACTGACGTTCAAAAATAAAACATTTGAAAACGGACCATTTTCCACATTTCTGAAGCATGACGTAATGGGGGGGTGTTATCTCTTTTGTCGAAAATCAGCAGTTTTTGCTCGAACATTAAATGCCTCCAAATGGTATTTAATTAACTTCCAGAGCCCCTGGAAGCATGAAAATCACTTTAAACATGCTAATTTTAGCTCTAACACTGATGATCCACCTACAAATGTGAACTGACATTCAAAAATAAAACATTTGAAAACGGACCATTTTCCACATTTCTGAAGCATGACGTAATGGGGGGGTGTTATCTCTTTTGTCGAAAATCAGCCGTTTTTGCTCGAACATTAAATGCCTCCAAATGGTATTTAATTAACTTCCCAGGGTGAAGAAACCCTTTTTGAGAACTCAGAGTGAGTAAATTGGCCATTTTCATGCACTTTTAACCATTCCATAAATCTTGTGTTTTGGGCCCCTGGAAGCATGAAAATCACTTTAAACATGCTAATTTTAGCTCTAACACTGATGATCCACCTACAAATGTGAACTGACGTTCAAAAATAAAACATTTGAAAACGGACCATTTTCCACATTTCTGAAGCATGACGTAATGGGGGGGTGTTATCTCTTTTGTCAAAAATCAGCCGTTTTTGCTCGAACATTAAATGCCTCCAAATGGTATTTAATTAACTTCCCGAGCCCCTGGAAGCATGAAAATCACTTTAAACATGCTAATTTTAGCTCTAACACTGATGATCCACCTACAAATGTGAACTGACGTTCAAAAATAAAACATTTGAAAACGGACCATTTTCCACATTTCTGAAGCATGACGTAATGGGGGGGTGTTATCTCTTTTGTCGAAAATCAGCCGTTTTTGCTCAAACATTAAATGCCTCCAAATGGTATTTATTTCACTTCCCGAGCCCCTGGAAGCATGAAAATCACGTTAAACATGCTAATTTTAGCTCTAACACTGATTATCCACCTACAAATGTGAACTGACGTTCAAAAATAAAACATTTGAAAACGGACCATTTTCCACATTTCTGAAGCATGACGTAATGGGGGGGTGTTATCTCTTTTGTCGAAAATCAGCCGTTTTTGCTCGAACATTAAATGCCTCCAAATGGTATTTAATTAACTTCCCGAGCCCCTGGAAGCATGAAAATCACTTTAAACATGCTAATTTTAGCTCTAACACTGATGATCCACCTACAAATGTGAACTGACGTTCAAAAATAAAACATTTGAAAACGGACCATTTTCCACATTTCTGAAGCATGACGTAATGGGGGGGTGTTATCTCTTTTGTCGAAAATCAGCCGTTTTTGCTCGAACATTAAATGCCTCCAAATGGTATTTAATTAACTTCCCGGGGTGAAGAAACCCTTTTTGAGAACTCAGAGTGAGTAAATTGGCCATTTTCATGCACTTTTAACCATTCCATAAATCTTGTGTTTTGGGCCCCTGGAAGCATGAAAATCACTTTAAACATGCTAATTTTAGCTCTAACACTGATGATCCACCTACAAATGTGAACTGACGTTCAAAAAATAAAACATTTGAAAACGGACCATTTTCCACATTTCTGAAGCATGACGTAATGGGGGGGTGTTATCTCTTTTGTCGAAAATCAGCCGTTTTTGCTCGAACAATAAATGCCTCCAAATGGTATTTAATTAACTTCCCGAGCCCCTGGAAGCATGAAAATCACTTTAAACATGCTAATTTTAGCTCTAACACTGATGATCCACCTACAAATGTGAACTGACGTTCAAAAATAAAACATTTGAAAACGGACCATTTTCCACATTTCTGAAGCATGACGTAATGGGGGGGTGTTATCTCTTTTGTCGAAAATCTGCCGTTTTTGCTCGAACATTAAATGCCTCCAAATGGTATTTATTTCACTTCCCGAGCCCCTGGAAGCATGAAAATCACTTTAAACATGCTAATTTTAGCTCTAACACTGATGATCCACCTACAAATGTGAACTGACGTTCAAAAAAAAAACATTTGAAAACGGACCATTTTCCACATTTCTGAAGCATGACGTAATGGGGGGGTGTTATCTCTTTTGTCGAAAATCAGCCGTTTTTGCTCGAACAATAAAAGCCTCCAAATGGTATTTAATTAACTTCCCGAGCCCCTGGAAGCATGAAAATCACTTTAAACATGCTAATTTTAGCTCTAACACTGATGATCCACCTACAAATGTGAACTGACGTTCAAAAATAAAACATTTGAAAACGGACCATTTTCCACATTTCTGAAGCATGACGTAATGGGGGGGTGTTATCTCTTTTGTCGAAAATCAGCCGTTTTTGCTCGAACATTAAATGCCTCCAAATGGTATTTAATTAACTTCCCGGGGTGAAGAAACCCTTTTTGAGAACTCAGAGTGAGTAAATTGGCCATTTTCATGCACTTTTAACCATTCCATAAATCTTGTGTTTTGGGCCCCTGGAAGCAGGAAAATCACTTTAAACATGCTAATTTTAGCTCTAACACTGATGATCCACCTACAAATGTGAACTGACGTTCAAAAATAAAACATTTGAAAACGGACCATTTTCCACATTTCTGAAGCATGACGTAATGGGGGGGTGTTATCTCTTTTGTCGAAAATCAGCCGTTTTTGCTCGAACATTAAATGCCTCCAAATGGTATTTAATTAACTTCCCGAGCCCCTGGAAGCATGAAAATCACTTTAAACATGCTAATTTTAGCTCTAACACTGATGATCCACCTACAAATGTGAACTGACGTTCAAAAATAAAACATTTGAAAACGGACCATTTTCCACATTTCTGAAGCATGACGTAATGGGGGGGTGTTATCTCTTTTGTCGAAAATCAGCCGTTTTTGCTCGAACATTAAATGCCTCCAAATGGTATTTAATTAACTTCCCGGGGTGAAGAAACCCTTTTTGAGAACTCAGAGTGAGTAAATTGGCCATTTTCGTGCACTTTTAACCATTCCATAAATCTTGTGTTTTGGGCCCCTGGAAGCATGAAAATCACTTTAAACATGCTAATTTTAGCTCTAACACTGATGATCCACCTACAAATGTGAACTGACGTTCAAAAATAAAACATTTGAAAACGGACCATTTTCCACATTTCTGAAGCATGACGTAATGGGGGGGTGTTATCTCTTTTGTCGAAAATCAGCCGTTTTTGCTCGAACATTAAATGCCTCCAAATGGTATTTAATTAACTTCCCGGGGTGAAGAAACCCTTTTTGAGAACTCAGAGTGAGTAAATTGGCCATTTTTTTATGCACTTTTAACCATTCCATAAATCTTGTGTTTTGGGCCCCTGGAAGCATGAAAATCACTTTAAACATGCTAATTTTAGCTCTAACACTGATGATCCACCTACAAATGTGAACTGACGTTCAAAAATAAAACATTTGAAAACGGACCATTTTCCACATTTCTGAAGCATGACGTAATGGGGGGGTGTTATCTCTTTTGTCGAAAATCAGCCGTTTTTGCTCGAACATTAAATGCCTCCAAATGGTATTTATTTCACTTCCCGGGGTGAAGAAACCCTTTTTGAGAACTCAGAGTGAGTAAATTGGCCATTTTCATGCACTTTTAACCATTCCATTAATCTTGTGTTTTGGGCCCCTGGAAGCATGAAAATCACTTTAAACATGCTAATTTTAGCTCTAACACTGATGATCCACCTACAAATGTGAACTGACGTTCAAAAATAAAACATTTGAAAACGGACCATTTTCCACATTTCTGAAGCATGACGTAATGGGGGGGTGTTATCTCTTTTGTCGAAAATCAGCCGTTTTTGCTCGAACATTAAATGCCTCCAAATGGTATTTAATTAACTTCCCGAGCCCCTGGAAGCATGAAAATCACTTTAAACATGCTAATTTTAGCTCTAACACTGATGATCCACCTACAAATGTGAACTGACGTTCAAAAATAAAACATTTGAAAACGGACCATTTTCCACATTTCTGAAGCATGACGTAATGGGGGGGTGTTATCTCTTTTGTCGAAAATCAGCCGTTTTTGCTCGAACATTAAATGCCTCCAAATGGTATTTAATTAACTTCCCGAGCCCCTGGAAGCATGAAAATCACTTTAAACATGCTAATTTTAGCTCTAACACTGATGATCCACCTACAAATGTGAACTGACGTTCAAAAATAAAACATTTGAAAACGGACCATTTTCCACATTTCTGAAGCATGACGTAATGGGGGGGTGTTATCTCTTTTGTCGAAAATCAGCCGTTTTTGCTCGAACATTAAATGCCTCCAAATGGTATTTAATTAACTTCCCGGGGTGAAGAAACCGTTTTTGAGAACTCAGAGTGAGTAAATTGGCCATTTTCATGCACTTTTAACCATTCCATAAATCTTGTGTTTGGGCCCCTGGAAGCATGAAAATCACTTTAAACATGCTAATTTTAGCTCTAACACTGATGATCCACCTACAAATGTGAACTGACGTTCAAAAATAAAACATTTGAAAACGGACCATTTTCCACATTTCTGAAGCATGACGTAATGGGGGGGTGTTATCTCTTTTGTCGAAAATCAGCCGTTTTTGCTCGAACATTAAATGCCTCCAAATGGTATTTATTTCACTTCCCGGGGTGAAGAAACCCTTTTTGAGAACTCAGAGTGAGTAAATTGGCCATTTTCATGCACTTTTAACCATTCCATTAATCTTGTGTTTTGGGCCCCTGGAAGCATGAAAATCACTTTAAACATGCTAATTTTAGCTCTAACACTGATGATCCACCTACAAATGTGAACTGACGTTCAAAAATAAAACATTTGAAAACGGACCATTTTCCACATTTCTGAAGCATGACGTAATGGGGGGGTGTTATCTCTTTTGTCGAAAATCAGCCGTTTTTGCTCGAACATTAAATGCCTCCAAATGGTATTTAATTAACTTCCCGAGCCCCTGGAAGCATGAAAATCACTTTAAACATGCTAATTTTAGCTCTAACACTGATGATCCACCTACAAATGTGAACTGACGTTCAAAAATAAAACATTTGAAAACGGACCATTTTCCACATTTCTGAAGCATGACGTAATGGGGGGGTGTTATCTCTTTTGTCGAAAATCAGCCGTTTTTGCTCGAACATTAAATGCCTCCAAATGGTATTTAATTAACTTCCCGGGGTGAAGAAACCCTTTTTGAGAACTCAGAGTGAGTAAATTGGCCATTTTCATGCACTTTTAACCATTCCATAAATCTTGTGTTTTGGGCCCCTGGAAGCATGAAAATCACTTTAAACATGCTAATTTTAGCTCTAACACTGATGATCCACCTACAAATGTGAACTGACGTTCAAAAATAAAACATTTGAAAACGGACCATTTTCCACATTTCTGAAGCATGACGTAATGGGGGGGTGTTATCTCTTTTGTCGAAAATCAGCCGTTTTTGCTCGAACAATAAATGCCTCCAAATGGTATTTAATTAACTTCCCGAGCCCCTGGAAGCATGAAAATCACTTTAAACATGCTAATTTTAGCTCTAACACTGATGATCCACCTACAAATGTGAACTGACGTTCAAAAATAAAACATTTGAAAACGGACCATTTTCCACATTTCTGAAGCATGACGTAATGGGGGGGTGTTATCTCTTTTGTCGAAAATCTGCCGTTTTTGCTCGAACATTAAATGCCTCCAAATGGTATTTATTTCACTTCCCGAGCCCCTGGAAGCATGAAAATCACTTTAAACATGCTAATTTTAGCTCTAACACTGATGATCCACCTACAAATGTGAACTGACGTTCAAAAATAAAACATTTGAAAACGGACCATTTTCCACATTTCTGAAGCATGACGTAATGGGGGGGTGTTATCTCTTTTGTCGAAAATCAGCCGTTTTTGCTCGAACAATAAATGCCTCCAAATGGTATTTAATTAACTTCCCGAGCCCCTGGAAGCATGAAAATCACTTTAAACATGCTAATTTTAGCTCTAACACTGATGATCCACCTACAAATGTGAACTGACGTTCAAAAATAAAACATTTGAAAACGGACCATTTTCCACATTTCTGAAGCATGACGTAATGGGGGGGTGTTATCTCTTTTGTCGAAAATCAGCCGTTTTTGCTCGAACATTAAATGCCTCCAAATGGTATTTAATTAACTTCCCGGGGTGAAGAAACCCTTTTTGAGAACTCAGAGTGAGTAAATTGGCCATTTTCATGCACTTTTAACCATTCCATAAATCTTGTGTTTTGGGCCCCTGGAAGCAGGAAAATCACTTTAAACATGCTAATTTTAGCTCTAACACTGATGATCCACCTACAAATGTGAACTGACGTTCAAAAATAAAACATTTGAAAACGGACCATTTTCCACATTTCTGAAGCATGACGTAATGGGGGGGTGTTATCTCTTTTGTCGAAAATCAGCCGTTTTTGCTCGAACATTAAATGCCTCCAAATGGTATTTAATTAACTTCCCGAGCCCCTGGAAGCATGAAAATCACTTTAAACATGCTAATTTTAGCTCTAACACTGATGATCCACCTACAAATGTGAACTGACGTTCAAAAATAAAACATTTGAAAACGGACCATTTTCCACATTTCTGAAGCATGACGTAATGGGGGGGTGTTATCTCTTTTGTCGAAAATCAGCCGTTTTTGCTCGAACATTAAATGCCTCCAAATGGTATTTAATTAACTTCCCGGGGTGAAGAAACCCTTTTTGAGAACTCAGAGTGAGTAAATTGGCCATTTTCGTGCACTTTTAACCATTCCATAAATCTTGTGTTTTGGGCCCCTGGAAGCATGAAAATCACTTTAAACATGCTAATTTTAGCTCTAACACTGATGATCCACCTACAAATGTGAACTGACGTTCAAAAATAAAACATTTGAAAACGGACCATTTTCCACATTTCTGAAGCATGACGTAATGGGGGGGTGTTATCTCTTTTGTCGAAAATCAGCCGTTTTTGCTCGAACATTAAATGCCTCCAAATGGTATTTAATTAACTTCCCGAGCCCCTGGAAGCATGAAAATCACTTTAAACATGCTAATTTTAGCTCTAACACTGATGATCCACCTACAAATGTGAACTGACGTTCAAAAATAAAACATTTGAAAACGGACCATTTTCCACATTTCTGAAGCATGACGTAATGGGGGGGTGTTATCTCTTTTGTCGAAAATCAGCCGTTTTTGCTCGAACATTAAATGCCTCCAAATGGTATTTATTTCACTTCCCGGGGTGAAGAAACCCTTTTTGAGAACTCAGAGTGAGTAAATTGGCCATTTTCATGCACTTTTAACCATTCCATTAATCTTGTGTTTTGGGCCCCTGGAAGCATGAAAATCACTTTAAACATGCAAATTTTAGCTCTAACACTGATGATCCACCTACAAATGTGAACTGACGTTCAAAAATAAAACATTTGAAAACGGACCATTTTCCACATTTCTGAAGCATGACGTAATGGGGGGGTGTTATCTCTTTTGTCGAAAATCAGCCGTTTTTGCTCGAACATTAAATGCCTCCAAATGGTATTTAATTAACTTCCCGAGCCCCTGGAAGCATGAAAATCACTTTAAACATGCTAATTTTAGCTCTAACACTGATGATCCACCTACAAATGTGAACTGACGTTCAAAAATAAAACATTTGAAAACGGACCATTTTCCACATTTCTGAAGCATGACGTAATGGGGGGGTGTTATCTCTTTTGTCGAAAATCAGCCGTTTTTGCTCGAACATTAAATGCCTCCAAATGGTATTTAATTAACTTCCCGAGCCCCTGGAAGCATGAAAATCACTTTAAACATGCTAATTTTAGCTCTAACACTGATGATCCACCTACAAATGTGAACTGACGTTCAAAAATAAAACATTTGAAAACGGACCATTTTCCACATTTCTGAAGCATGACGTAATGGGGGGGTGTTATCTCTTTTGTCGAAAATCAGCCGTTTTTGCTCGAACATTAAATGCCTCCAAATGGTATTTAATTAACTTCCCGGGGTGAAGAAACCGTTTTTGAGAACTCAGAGTGAGTAAATTGGCCATTTTCATGCACTTTTAACCATTCCATAAATCTTGTGTTTGGGCCCCTGGAAGCATGAAAATCACTTTAAACATGCTAATTTTAGCTCTAACACTGATGATCCACCTACAAATGTGAACTGACGTTCAAAAATAAAACATTTGAAAACGGACCATTTTCCACATTTCTGAAGCATGACGTAATGGGGGGGTGTTATCTCTTTTGTCGAAAATCAGCCGTTTTTGCTCGAACATTAAATGCCTCCAAATGGTATTTATTTCACTTCCCGGGGTGAAGAAACCCTTTTTGAGAACTCAGAGTGAGTAAATTGGCCATTTTCATGCACTTTTAACCATTCCATTAATCTTGTGTTTTGGGCCCCTGGAAGCATGAAAATCACTTTAAACATGCTAATTTTAGCTCTAACACTGATGATCCACCTACAAATGTGAACTGACGTTCAAAAATAAAACATTTGAAAACGGACCATTTTCCACATTTCTGAAGCATGACGTAATGGGGGGGTGTTATCTCTTTTGTCGAAAATCAGCCGTTTTTGCTCGAACATTAAATGCCTCCAAATGGTATTTAATTAACTTCCCGAGCCCCTGGAAGCATGAAAATCACTTTAAACATGCTAATTTTAGCTCTAACACTGATGATCCACCTACAAATGTGAACTGACGTTCAAAAATAAAACATTTGAAAACGGACCATTTTCCACATTTCTGAAGCATGACGTAATGGGGGGGTGTTATCTCTTTTGTCGAAAATCAGCCGTTTTTGCTCGAACATTAAATGCCTCCAAATGGTATTTAATTAACTTCCCGAGCCCCTGGAAGCATGAAAATCACTTTAAACATGCTAATTTTAGCTCTAACACTGATGATCCACCTACAAATGTGAACTGACGTTCAAAAATAAAACATTTGAAAACGGACCATTTTCCACATTTCTGAAGCATGACGTAATGGGGGGGTGTTATCTCTTTTGTCGAAAATCAGCCGTTTTTGCTCGAACATTAAATGCCTCCAAATGGTATTTAATTAACTTCCCGGGGTGAAGAAACCCTTTTTGAGAACTCAGAGTGAGTAAATTGGCCATTTTCATGCACTTTTAACCATTCCATAAATCTTGTGTTTTGGGCCCCTGGAAGCATGAAAATCACTTTAAACATGCTAATTTTAGCTCTAACACTGATGATCCACCTACAAATGTGAACTGACGTTCAAAAATAAAACATTTGAAAACTGACCATTTTCCACATTTCTGAAGCATGACGTAATGGGGGGATGTTATCTCTTTTGTCGAAAATCAGCCGTTTTTGCTCGAACATTAAATGCCTCCAAATGGTATTTATTTAACTTCCCGAGCCCCTGGAAGCATGAAAATCACTTTAAACATGCTAATTTTAGCTCTAACACTGATGATCCACCTACAAATGTGAACTGACGTTCAAAAATAAAACATTTGAAAACGGACCATTTTCCACATTTCTGAAGCATGACGTAATGGGGGGGTGTTATCTCTTTTGTCGAAAATCAGCCGTTTTTGCTCGAACATTAAATGCCTCCAAATGGTATTTAATTAACTTCCCGGGGTGAAGAAACCCTTTTTGAGAACTCAGAGTGAGTAAATTGGCCATTTTCATGCACTTTTAACCATTCCATAAATCTTGTGTTTTGGGCCCCTGGAAGCATGAAAATCACTTTAAACATGCTAATTTTAGCTCTAACACTGATGATCCACCTACAAATGTGAACTGACGTTCAAAAATAAAACATTTGAAAACGGACCATTTTCCACATTTCTGAAGCATGACGTAATGGGGGGGTGTTATCTCTTTTGTCGAAAATCAGCCGTTTTTGCTCGAACATTAAATGCCTCCAAATGGTATTTAATTAACTTCCCGAGCCCCTGGAAGCATGAAAATCACTTTAAACATGCTAATTTTAGCTCTAACACTGATGATACACCTACAAATGTGAACTGACGTTCAAAAATAAAACATTTGAAAACGGACCATTTTCCACATTTCTGAAGCATGACGTAATGGGGGGGTGTTATCTCTTTTGTCGAAAATCAGCCGTTTTTGCTCGAACATTAAATGCCTCCAAATGGTATTTATTTCACTTCCCGGGGTGAAGAAACCCTTTTTGAGAACTCAGAGTGAGTAAATTGGCCATTTTCATGCACTTTTAACCATTCCATTAATCTTGTGTTTTGGGCCCCTGGAAGCATGAAAATCACTTTAAACATGCTAATTTTAGCTCTAACACTGATGATCCACCTACAAATGTGAACTGACGTTCAAAAATAAAACATTTGAAAACTGACCATTTTCCACATTTCTGAAGCATGACGTAATGGGGGGATGTTATCTCTTTTGTCGAAAATCAGCCGTTTTTGCTCGAACATTAAATTCCTCCAAATGGTATTTATTTAACTTCCCGAGCCCCTGGAAGCATGAAAATCACTTTAAACATGCTAATTTTAGCTCTAACACTGATGATCCACCTACAAATGTGAACTGACGTTCAAAAATAAAACATTTGAAAACGGACCATTTTCCACATTTCTGAAGCATGACGTAATGGGGGGGTGTTATCTCTTTTGTCGAAAATCAGCCGTTTTTGCTCGAACATTAAATGCCTCCAAATGGTATTTAATTAACTTCCCGGGGTGAAGAAACCCTTTTTGAGAACTCAGAGTGAGTAAATTGGCCATTTTCATGCACTTTTAACCATTCCATAAATCTTGTGTTTTGGGCCCCTGGAAGCATGAAAATCACTTTAAACATGCTAATTTTAGCTCTAACACTGATGATCCACCTACAAATGTGAACTGACGTTCAAAAATAAAACATTTGAAAACGGACCATTTTCCACATTTCTGAAGCATGACGTAATGGGGGGGTGTTATCTCTTTTGTCGAAAATCAGCCGTTTTTGCTCGAACATTAAATTCCTCCAAATGGTATTTATTTAACTTCCCGAGCCCCTGGAAGCATGAAAATCACTTTAAACATGCTAATTTTAGCTCTAACACTGATGATCCACCTACAAATGTGAACTGACGTTCAAAAATAAAACATTTGAAAACGGACCATTTTCCACATTTCTGAAGCATGACGTAATGGGGGGGTGTTATCTCTTTTGTCGAAAATCAGCCGTTTTTGCTCGAACATTAAATGCCTCCAAATGGTATTTAATTAACTTCCCGGGGTGAAGAAACCCTTTTTGAGAACTCAGAGTGAGTAAATTGGCCATTTTCATGCACTTTTAACCATTCCATAAATCTTGTGTTTTGGGCCCCTGGAAGCATGAAAATCACTTTAAACATGCTAATTTTAGCTCTAACACTGATGATCCACCTACAAATGTGAACTGACGTTCAAAAATAAAACATTTGAAAACGGACCATTTTCCACATTTCTGAAGCATGACGTAATGGGGGGGTGTTATCTCTTTTGTCGAAAATCAGCCGTTTTTGCTCGAACATTAAATGCCTCCAAATGGTATTTAATTAACTTCCCGAGCCCCTGGAAGCATGAAAATCACTTTAAACATGCTAATTTTAGCTCTAACACTGATGATACACCTACAAATGTGAACTGACGTTCAAAAATAAAACATTTGAAAACGGACCATTTTCCACATTTCTGAAGCATGACGTAATGGGGGGGTGTTATCTCTTTTGTCGAAAATCAGCCGTTTTTGCTCGAACATTAAATGCCTCCAAATGGTATTTATTTCACTTCCCGGGGTGAAGAAACCCTTTTTGAGAACTCAGAGTGAGTAAATTGGCCATTTTCATGCACTTTTAACCATTCCATTAATCTTGTGTTTTGGGCCCCTGGAAGCATGAAAATCACTTTAAACATGCTAATTTTAGCTTTAACACTGATGATCCACCTACAAATGTGAACTGACGTTCAAAAATAAAACATTTGAAAACGGACCATTTTCCACATTTCTGAAGCATGACGTAATGGGGGGTGTTATCTCTTTTGTCGAAAATCAGCCGTTTTTGCTCGAACATTAAATGCCTCCAAATGGTATTTAATTAACTTCCCGAGCCCCTGGAAGCATGAAAATCACTTTAAAGATGCTAATTTTAGCTCTAACACTGATGATCCACCTACAAATGTGAACTGACGTTCAAAAATAAAACATTTGAAAACGGACCATTTTCCACATTTCTGAAGCATGACGTAATGGGGGGGTGTTATCTCTTTTGTCGAAAATCAGCCGTTTTTGCTCGAACATTAAATGCCTCCAAATGGTATTTAATTAACTTCCCGGGGTGAAGAAACCCTTTTTGAGAACTCAGAGTGAGTAAATATGCCATTTTCATGCACTTTTAACCATTCCATAAATCTTGTGTTTTGGGCCCCTGGAAGCATGAAAATCACTTTAAACATGCTAATTTTAGCTCTAACACTGATGATCCACCTACAAATGTGAACTGACGTTCAAAAATAAAACATTTGAAAACGGACCATTTTCCACATTTCTGAAGCATGACGTAATGGGGGGGTGTTATCTCTTTTGTCGAAAATCAGCCGTTTTTGCTCGAACATTAAATGCCTCCAAATGGTATTTAATTAACTTCCCGAGCCCCTGGAAGCATGAAAATCACTTTAAACATGCTAATTTTAGCTCTAACACTGATGATACACCTACAAATGTGAACTGACGTTCAAAAATAAAACATTTGAAAACGGACCATTTTCCACATTTCTGAAGCATGACGTAATGGGGGGGTGTTATCTCTTTTGTCGAAAATCAGCCGTTTTTGCTCGAACATTAAATGCCTCCAAATGGTATTTATTTCACTTCCCGGGGTGAAGAAACCCTTTTTGAGAACTCAGAGTGAGTAAATTGGCCATTTTCATGCACTTTTAACCATTCCATTAATCTTGTGTTTTGGGCCCCTGGAAGCATGAAAATCACTTTAAACATGCTAATTTTAGCTCTAACACTGATGATCCACCTACAAATGTGAACTGACGTTCAAAAATAAAACATTTGAAAACGGACCATTTTCCACATTTCTGAAGCATGACGTAATGGGGGGTGTTATCTCTTTTGTCGAAAATCAGCCGTTTTTGCTCGAACATTAAATGCCTCCAAATGGTATTTAATTAACTTCCCGAGCCCCTGGAAGCATGAAAATCACTTTAAACATGCTAATTTTAGCTCTAACACTGATGATCCACCTACAAATGTGAACTGACGTTCAAAAATAAAACATTTGAAAACGGACCATTTTCCACATTTCTGAAGCATGACGTAATGGGGGGGTGATATCTCTTTTGTCGAAAATCAGCCGTTTTTGCTCGAACATTAAATGCCTCCAAATGGTATTTAATTAACTTCCCGGGGTGAAGAAACCCTTTTTGAGAACTCAGAGTGAGTAAATTGGCCATTTTCATGCACTTTTAACCATTCCATTAATCTTGTGATTTGGGCCCCTGGAAGCATGAAAATCACTTTAAACAAGCTAATTTTAGCTCTAACACTGATGATCCACCTACAAATGTGAACTGACGTTCAAAAATAAAACATTTGAAAACGGACCATTTTCCACATTTCTGAAGCATGACGTAATGGGGGGGTGTTATCTCTTTTGTCGAAAATCAGCCGTTTTTGCTCGAACATTAAATGCCTCCAAATGGTATTTATTTCACTTCCCCAGCCACTGGAAGCATGAAAATCACTTTAAACATGCTAATTTTAGCTCTAACACTGATAATCCACCTACAAATGTGAACTGACGTTCAAAAATAAAACATTTGAAAACGGACCATTTTCCACATTTCTGAAGCATGACGTAATGGGGGGGTGTTATCTCTTTTGTCGAAAATCAGCCGTTTTTGCTCGAACATTAAATGCCTCCAAATGGTATTTATTTCACTTCCCGAGCCCCTGGAAGCATGAAAATCACTTTAAACATGCTAATTTTAGCTCTAACACTGATGATCCACCTACAAATGTGAACTGACGTTCAAAAATAAAACATTTGAAAACGGACCATTTTCCACATTTCTGAAGCATGACGTAATGGGGGGGTGTTATCTCTTTTGTCGAAAATCAGCCGTTTTTGCTCGAACATTAAATGCCTCCAAATGGTATTTATTTCACTTCCCGGGGTGAAGAAACCCTTTTTGAGAACTCAGAGTGAGTAAATTGGCCATTTTCATGCACTTTTAACCATTCCATTAATCTTGTGTTTTGGGCCCCTGGAAGCATGAAAATCACTTTAAACATGCTAATTTTAGCTCTAACACTGATGATCCACCTACAAATGTGAACTGACGTTCAAAAATAAAACATTTGAAAACGGACCATTTTCCACATTTCTGAAGCATGACGTAATGGGGGGGTGTTATCTCTTTTGTCGAAAATCAGCCGTTTTTGCTCGAACATTAAATGCCTCCAAATGGTATTTAATTAACTTCCCGAGCCCCTGGAAGCATGAAAATCACTTTAAACATGCTAATTTTAGCTCTAACACTGATGATCCACCTACAAATGTGAACTGACGTTCAAAAATAAAACATTTGAAAACGGACCATTTTCCACATTTCTGAAGCATGACGTAATGGGGGGGTGTTATCTCTTTTGTCGAAAATCAGCCGTTTTTGCTCGAACATTAAATGCCTCCAAATGGTATTTAATTAACTTCCCGAGCCCCTGGAAGCATGAAAATCACTTTAAACATGCTAATTTTAGCTCTAACACTGATGATCCACCTACAAATGTGAACTGACGTTCAAAAATAAAACATTTGAAAACGGACCATTTTCCACATTTCTGAAGCATGACGTAATGGGGGGGTGTTATCTCTTTTGTCGAAAATCAGCCGTTTTTGCTCGAACATTAAATGCCTCCAAATGGTATTTAATTAACTTCCCGGGGTGAAGAAACCGTTTTTGAGAACTCAGAGTGAGTAAATTGGCCATTTTCATGCACTTTTAACCATTCCATAAATCTTGTGTTTGGGCCCCTGGAAGCATGAAAATCACTTTAAACATGCTAATTTTAGCTCTAACACTGATGATCCACCTACAAATGTGAACTGACGTTCAAAAATAAAACATTTGAAAACGGACCATTTTCCACATTTCTGAAGCATGACGTAATGGGGGGGTGTTATCTCTTTTGTCGAAAATCAGCCGTTTTTGCTCGAACATTAAATGCCTCCAAATGGTATTTATTTCACTTCCCGGGGTGAAGAAACCCTTTTTGAGAACTCAGAGTGAGTAAATTGGCCATTTTCATGCACTTTTAACCATTCCATTAATCTTGTGTTTTGGGCCCCTGGAAGCATGAAAATCACTTTAAACATGCTAATTTTAGCTCTAACACTGATGATCCACCTACAAATGTGAACTGACGTTCAAAAATAAAACATTTGAAAACGGACCATTTTCCACATTTCTGAAGCATGACGTAATGGGGGGGTGTTATCTCTTTTGTCGAAAATCAGCCGTTTTTGCTCGAACATTAAATGCCTCCAAATGGTATTTAATTAACTTCCCGAGCCCCTGGAAGCATGAAAATCACTTTAAACATGCTAATTTTAGCTCTAACACTGATGATCCACCTACAAATGTGAACTGACGTTCAAAAATAAAACATTTGAAAACGGACCATTTTCCACATTTCTGAAGCATGACGTAATGGGGGGGTGTTATCTCTTTTGTCGAAAATCAGCCGTTTTTGCTCGAACATTAAATGCCTCCAAATGGTATTTAATTAACTTCCCGAGCCCCTGGAAGCATGAAAATCACTTTAAACATGCTAATTTTAGCTCTAACACTGATGATCCACCTACAAATGTGAACTGACGTTCAAAAATAAAACATTTGAAAACGGACCATTTTCCACATTTCTGAAGCATGACGTAATGGGGGGGTGTTATCTCTTTTGTCGAAAATCAGCCGTTTTTGCTCGAACATTAAATGCCTCCAAATGGTATTTAATTAACTTCCCGGGGTGAAGAAACCCTTTTTGAGAACTCAGAGTGAGTAAATTGGCCATTTTCATGCACTTTTAACCATTCCATAAATCTTGTGTTTTGGGCCCCTGGAAGCATGAAAATCACTTTAAACATGCTAATTTTAGCTCTAACACTGATGATCCACCTACAAATGTGAACTGACGTTCAAAAATAAAACATTTGAAAACTGACCATTTTCCACATTTCTGAAGCATGACGTAATGGGGGGATGTTATCTCTTTTGTCGAAAATCAGCCGTTTTTGCTCGAACATTAAATGCCTCCAAATGGTATTTATTTAACTTCCCGAGCCCCTGGAAGCATGAAAATCACTTTAAACATGCTAATTTTAGCTCTAACACTGATGATCCACCTACAAATGTGAACTGACGTTCAAAAATAAAACATTTGAAAACGGACCATTTTCCACATTTCTGAAGCATGACGTAATGGGGGGGTGTTATCTCTTTTGTCGAAAATCAGCCGTTTTTGCTCGAACATTAAATGCCTCCAAATGGTATTTAATTAACTTCCCGGGGTGAAGAAACCCTTTTTGAGAACTCAGAGTGAGTAAATTGGCCATTTTCATGCACTTTTAACCATTCCATAAATCTTGTGTTTTGGGCCCCTGGAAGCATGAAAATCACTTTAAACATGCTAATTTTAGCTCTAACACTGATGATCCACCTACAAATGTGAACTGACGTTCAAAAATAAAACATTTGAAAACGGACCATTTTCCACATTTCTGAAGCATGACGTAATGGGGGGGTGTTATCTCTTTTGTCGAAAATCAGCCGTTTTTGCTCGAACATTAAATGCCTCCAAATGGTATTTAATTAACTTCCCGAGCCCCTGGAAGCATGAAAATCACTTTAAACATGCTAATTTTAGCTCTAACACTGATGATACACCTACAAATGTGAACTGACGTTCAAAAATAAAACATTTGAAAACGGACCATTTTCCACATTTCTGAAGCATGACGTAATGGGGGGGTGTTATCTCTTTTGTCGAAAATCAGCCGTTTTTGCTCGAACATTAAATGCCTCCAAATGGTATTTATTTCACTTCCCGGGGTGAAGAAACCCTTTTTGAGAACTCAGAGTGAGTAAATTGGCCATTTTCATGCACTTTTAACCATTCCATTAATCTTGTGTTTTGGGCCCCTGGAAGCATGAAAATCACTTTAAACATGCTAATTTTAGCTCTAACACTGATGATCCACCTACAAATGTGAACTGACGTTCAAAAATAAAACATTTGAAAACTGACCATTTTCCACATTTCTGAAGCATGACGTAATGGGGGGATGTTATCTCTTTTGTCGAAAATCAGCCGTTTTTGCTCGAACATTAAATTCCTCCAAATGGTATTTATTTAACTTCCCGAGCCCCTGGAAGCATGAAAATCACTTTAAACATGCTAATTTTAGCTCTAACACTGATGATCCACCTACAAATGTGAACTGACGTTCAAAAATAAAACATTTGAAAACGGACCATTTTCCACATTTCTGAAGCATGACGTAATGGGGGGTGTTATCTCTTTTGTCGAAAATCAGCCGTTTTTGCTCGAACATTAAATGCCTCCAAATGGTATTTAATTAACTTCCCGGGGTGAAGAAACCCTTTTTGAGAACTCAGAGTGAGTAAATTGGCCATTTTCATGCACTTTTAACCATTCCATAAATCTTGTGTTTTGGGCCCCTGGAAGCATGAAAATCACTTTAAACATGCTAATTTTAGCTCTAACACTGATGATCCACCTACAAATGTGAACTGACGTTCAAAAATAAAACATTTGAAAACGGACCATTTTCCACATTTCTGAAGCATGACGTAATGGGGGGGTGTTATCTCTTTTGTCGAAAATCAGCCGTTTTTGCTCGAACATTAAATTCCTCCAAATGGTATTTATTTAACTTCCCGAGCCCCTGGAAGCATGAAAATCACTTTAAACATGCTAATTTTAGCTCTAACACTGATGATCCACCTACAAATGTGAACTGACGTTCAAAAATAAAACATTTGAAAACGGACCATTTTCCACATTTCTGAAGCATGACGTAATGGGGGGGTGTTATCTCTTTTGTCGAAAATCAGCCGTTTTTGCTCGAACATTAAATGCCTCCAAATGGTATTTAATTAACTTCCCGGGGTGAAGAAACCCTTTTTGAGAACTCAGAGTGAGTAAATTGGCCATTTTCATGCACTTTTAACCATTCCATAAATCTTGTGTTTTGGGCCCCTGGAAGCATGAAAATCACTTTAAACATGCTAATTTTAGCTCTAACACTGATGATCCACCTACAAATGTGAACTGACGTTCAAAAATAAAACATTTGAAAACGGACCATTTTCCACATTTCTGAAGCATGACGTAATGGGGGGGTGTTATCTCTTTTGTCGAAAATCAGCCGTTTTTGCTCGAACATTAAATGCCTCCAAATGGTATTTAATTAACTTCCCGAGCCCCTGGAAGCATGAAAATCACTTTAAACATGCTAATTTTAGCTCTAACACTGATGATACACCTACAAATGTGAACTGACGTTCAAAAATAAAACATTTGAAAACGGACCATTTTCCACATTTCTGAAGCATGACGTAATGGGGGGGTGTTATCTCTTTTGTCGAAAATCAGCCGTTTTTGCTCGAACATTAAATGCCTCCAAATGGTATTTATTTCACTTCCCGAGCCCCTGGAAGCATGAAAATCACTTTAAACATGCTAATTTTAGCTCTAACACTGATGATCCACCTACAAATGTGAACTGACGTTCAGAAATAAAACATTTGAAAACGGACCATTTTCCACATTTCTGAAGCATGACGTAATGGGGGGGTGTTATCTCTTTTGTCGAAAATCAGCCGTTTTTGCTCGAACATTAAATACCTCCAAATGGTATTTAATTAACTTCCCGAGCCCCTGGAAGCATGAAAATCACTTTAAACATGCTAATTTTAGCTCTAACACTGATGATCCACCTACAAATGTGAACTGACGTTCAAAAATAAAACATTTGTAAACGGACCATTTTCCACATTTCTGAAGCATGACGTAATGGGGGGGTGTTATCTCTTTTGTCGAAAATCAGCCGTTTTTGCTCGAACATTAAATGCCTCCAAATGGTATTTATTTCACTTCCCGGGGTGAAGAAACCCTTTTTGAGAACTCAGAGTGAGTAAATTGGCCATTTTCATGCACTTTTAACCATTCCATTAATCTTGTGTTTTGGGCCCCTGGAAGCATGAAAATCACTTTAAACATGCTAATTTTAGCTCTAACACTGATGATCCACCTACAAATGTGAACTGACGTTCAAAAATAAAACATTTGAAAACGGACCATTTTCCACATTTCTGAAGCATGACGTAATGGGGGGGTGTTATCTCTTTTGTCGAAAATCAGCCGTTTTTGCTCGAACATTAAATGCCTCCAAATGGTATTTAATTAACTTCCCGAGCCCCTGGAAGCATGAAAATCACTTTAAACATGCTAATTTTAGCTCTAACACTGATGATCCACCTACAAATGTGAACTGACGTTCAAAAATAAAACATTTGAAAACGGACCATTTTCCACATTTCTGAAGCATGACGTAATGGGGGGGTGTTATCTCTTTTGTCGAAAATCAGCCGTTTTTGCTCGAACATTAAATGCCTCCAAATGGTATTTAATTAACTTCCCGAGCCCCTGGAAGCATGAAAATCACTTTAAACATGCTAATTTTAGCTCTAACACTGATGATCCACCTACAAATGTGAACTGACGTTCAAAAATAAAACATTTGAAAACGGACCATTTTCCACATTTCTGAAGCATGACGTAATGGGGGGGTGTTATCTCTTTTGTCGAAAATCAGCCGTTTTTGCTCGAACATTAAATGCCTCCAAATGGTATTTAATTAACTTCCCGGGGTGAAGAAACCGTTTTTGAGAACTCAGAGTGAGTAAATTGGCCATTTTCATGCACTTTTAACCATTCCATAAATCTTGTGTTTGGGCCCCTGGAAGCATGAAAATCACTTTAAACATGCTAATTTTAGCTCTAACACTGATGATCCACCTACAAATGTGAACTGACGTTCAAAAATAAAACATTTGAAAACGGACCATTTTCCACATTTCTGAAGCATGACGTAATGGGGGGGTGTTATCTCTTTTGTCGAAAATCAGCCGTTTTTGCTCGAACATTAAATGCCTCCAAATGGTATTTATTTCACTTCCCGGGGTGAAGAAACCCTTTTTGAGAACTCAGAGTGAGTAAATTGGCCATTTTCATGCACTTTTAACCATTCCATTAATCTTGTGTTTTGGGCCCCTGGAAGCATGAAAATCACTTTAAACATGCTAATTTTAGCTCTAACACTGATGATCCACCTACAAATGTGAACTGACGTTCAAAAATAAAACATTTGAAAACGGACCATTTTCCACATTTCTGAAGCATGACGTAATGGGGGGGTGTTATCTCTTTTGTCGAAAATCAGCCGTTTTTGCTCGAACATTAAATGCCTCCAAATGGTATTTAATTAACTTCCCGAGCCCCTGGAAGCATGAAAATCACTTTAAACATGCTAATTTTAGCTCTAACACTGATGATCCACCTACAAATGTGAACTGACGTTCAAAAATAAAACATTTGAAAACGGACCATTTTCCACATTTCTGAAGCATGACGTAATGGGGGGGTGTTATCTCTTTTGTCGAAAATCAGCCGTTTTTGCTCGAACATTAAATGCCTCCAAATGGTATTTAATTAACTTCCCGAGCCCCTGGAAGCATGAAAATCACTTTAAACATGCTAATTTTAGCTCTAACACTGATGATCCACCTACAAATGTGAACTGACGTTCAAAAATAAAACATTTGAAAACGGACCATTTTCCACATTTCTGAAGCATGACGTAATGGGGGGGTGTTATCTCTTTTGTCAAAAATCAGCCGTTTTTGCTCGAACATTAAATGCCTCCAAATGGTATTTAATTAACTTCCCGGGGTGAAGAAACCCTTTTTGAGAACTCAGAGTGAGTAAATTGGCCATTTTCATGCACTTTTAACCATTCCATAAATCTTGTGTTTTGGGCCCCTGGAAGCATGAAAATCACTTTAAACATGCTAATTTTAGCTCTAACACTGATGATCCACCTACAAATGTGAACTGACGTTCAAAAATAAAACATTTGAAAACTGACCATTTTCCACATTTCTGAAGCATGACGTAATGGGGGGATGTTATCTCTTTTGTCGAAAATCAGCCGTTTTTGCTCGAACATTAAATGCCTCCAAATGGTATTTATTTAACTTCCCGAGCCCCTGGAAGCATGAAAATCACTTTAAACATGCTAATTTTAGCTCTAACACTGATGATCCACCTACAAATGTGAACTGACGTTCAAAAATAAAACATTTGAAAACGGACCATTTTCCACATTTCTGAAGCATGACGTAATGGGGGGGTGTTATCTCTTTTGTCGAAAATCAGCCGTTTTTGCTCGAACATTAAATGCCTCCAAATGGTATTTAATTAACTTCCCGGGGTGAAGAAACCCTTTTTGAGAACTCAGAGTGAGTAAATTGGCCATTTTCATGCACTTTTAACCATTCCATAAATCTTGTGTTTTGGGCCCCTGGAAGCATGAAAATCACTTTAAACATGCTAATTTTAGCTCTAACACTGATGATCCACCTACAAATGTGAACTGACGTTCAAAAATAAAACATTTGAAAACGGACCATTTTCCACATTTCTGAAGCATGACGTAATGGGGGGGTGTTATCTCTTTTGTCGAAAATCAGCCGTTTTTGCTCGAACATTAAATGCCTCCAAATGGTATTTAATTAACTTCCCGAGCCCCTGGAAGCATGAAAATCACTTTAAACATGCTAATTTTAGCTCTAACACTGATGATACACCTACAAATGTGAACTGACGTTCAAAAATAAAACATTTGAAAACGGACCATTTTCCACATTTCTGAAGCATGACGTAATGGGGGGGTGTTATCTCTTTTGTCGAAAATCAGCCGTTTTTGCTCGAACATTAAATGCCTCCAAATGGTATTTATTTCACTTCCCGGGGTGAAGAAACCCTTTTTGAGAACTCAGAGTGAGTAAATTGGCCATTTTCATGCACTTTTAACCATTCCATTAATCTTGTGTTTTGGGCCCCTGGAAGCATGAAAATCACTTTAAACATGCTAATTTTAGCTCTAACACTGATGATCCACCTACAAATGTGAACTGACGTTCAAAAATAAAACATTTGAAAACTGACCATTTTCCACATTTCTGAAGCATGACGTAATGGGGGGATGTTATCTCTTTTGTCGAAAATCAGCCGTTTTTGCTCGAACATTAAATTCCTCCAAATGGTATTTATTTAACTTCCCGAGCCCCTGGAAGCATGAAAATCACTTTAAACATGCTAATTTTAGCTCTAACACTGATGATCCACCTACAAATGTGAACTGACGTTCAAAAATAAAACATTTGAAAACGGACCATTTTCCACATTTCTGAAGCATGACGTAATGGGGGGGTGTTATCTCTTTTGTCGAAAATCAGCCGTTTTTGCTCGAACATTAAATGCCTCCAAATGGTATTTAATTAACTTCCCGGGGTGAAGAAACCCTTTTTGAGAACTCAGAGTGAGTAAATTGGCCATTTTCATGCACTTTTAACCATTCCATAAATCTTGTGTTTTGGGCCCCTGGAAGCATGAAAATCACTTTAAACATGCTAATTTTAGCTCTAACACTGATGATCCACCTACAAATGTGAACTGAAGTTCAAAAATAAAACATTTGAAAACGGACCATTTTCCACATTTCTGAAGCATGACGTAATGGGGGGGTGTTATCTCTTTTGTCGAAAATCAGCCGTTTTTGCTCGAACATTAAATGCCTCCAAATGGTATTTATTTCACTTCCCGAGCCCCTGGAAGCATGAAAATCACTTTAAACATGCTAATTTTAGCTCTAACACTGATGATCCACCTACAAATGTGAACTGACGTTCAGAAATAAAACATTTGAAAACGGACCATTTTCCACATTTCTGAAGCATGACGTAATGGGGGGGTGTTATCTCTTTTGTCGAAAATCAGCCGTTTTTGCTCGAACATTAAATGCCTCCAAATGGTATTTAATTAACTTCCCGAGCCCCTGGAAGCATGAAAATCACTTTAAACATGCTAATTTTAGCTCTAACACTGATGATCCACCTACAAATGTGAACTGACGTTCAAAAATAAAACATTTGAAAACGGACCATTTTCCACATTTCTGAAGCATGACGTAATGGGGGGGTGTTATCTCTTTTGTCGAAAATCAGCCGTTTTTGCTCGAACATTAAATGCCTCCAAATGGTATTTATTTCACTTCCCGGGGTGAAGAAACCCTTTTTGAGAACTCAGAGTGAGTAAATTGGCCATTTTCATGCACTTTTAACCATTCCATTAATCTTGTGTTTTGGGCCCCTGGAAGCATGAAAATCACTTTAAACATGCTAATTTTAGCTCTAACACTGATGATCCACCTACAAATGTGAACTGACGTTCAAAAATAAAACATTTGAAAACGGACCATTTTCCACATTTCTGAAGCATGACGTAATGGGGGGGTGTTATCTCTTTTGTCGAAAATCAGCCGTTTTTGCTCGAACATTAAATGCCTCCAAATGGTATTTAATTAACTTCCCGAGCCCCTGGAAGCATGAAAATCACTTTAAACATGCTAATTTTAGCTCTAACACTGATGATCCACCTACAAATGTGAACTGACGTTCAAAAATAAAACATTTGAAAACGGACCATTTTCCACATTTCTGAAGCATGACGTAATGGGGGGGTGTTATCTCTTTTGTCGAAAATCAGCCGTTTTTGCTCGAACATTAAATGCCTCCAAATGGTATTTAATTAACTTCCCGAGCCCCTGGAAGCATGAAAATCACTTTAAACATGCTAATTTTAGCTCTAACACTGATGATCCACCTACAAATGTGAACTGACGTTCAAAAATAAAACATTTGAAAACGGACCATTTTCCACATTTCTGAAGCATGACGTAATGGGGGGGTGTTATCTCTTTTGTCGAAAATCAGCCGTTTTTGCTCGAACATTAAATGCCTCCAAATGGTATTTAATTAACTTCCCGGGGTGAAGAAACCGTTTTTGAGAACTCAGAGTGAGTAAATTGGCCATTTTCATGCACTTTTAACCATTCCATAAATCTTGTGTTTGGGCCCCTGGAAGCATGAAAATCACTTTAAACATGCTAATTTTAGCTCTAACACTGATGATCCACCTACAAATGTGAACTGACGTTCAAAAATAAAACATTTGAAAACGGACCATTTTCCACATTTCTGAAGCATGACGTAATGGGGGGGTGTTATCTCTTTTGTCGAAAATCAGCCGTTTTTGCTCGAACATTAAATGCCTCCAAATGGTATTTAATTAACTTCCCGAGCCCCTGGAAGCATGAAAATCACTTTAAACATGCTAATTTTAGCTCTAACACTGATGATCCACCTACAAATGTGAACTGACGTTCAAAAATAAAACATTTGAAAACGGACCATTTTCCACATTTCTGAAGCATGACGTAATGGGGGGGTGTTATCTCTTTTGTCGAAAATCAGCCGTTTTTGCTCGAACATTAAATGCCTCCAAATGGTATTTAATTAACTTCCCGAGCCCCTGGAAGCATGAAAATCACTTTAAACATGCTAATTTTAGCTCTAACACTGATGATCCACCTACAAATGTGAACTGACGTTCAAAAATAAAACATTTGAAAACGGACCATTTTCCACATTTCTGAAGCATGACGTAATGGGGGGGTGTTATCTCTTTTGTCGAAAATCAGCCGTTTTTGCTCGAACATTAAATGCCTCCAAATGGTATTTAATTAACTTCCCGGGGTGAAGAAACCCTTTTTGAGAACTCAGAGTGAGTAAATTGGCCATTTTCATGCACTTTTAACCATTCCATAAATCTTGTGTTTTGGGCCCCTGGAAGCATGAAAATCACTTTAAACATGCTAATTTTAGCTCTAACACTGATGATCCACCTACAAATGTGAACTGACGTTCAAAAATAAAACATTTGAAAACTGACCATTTTCCACATTTCTGAAGCATGACGTAATGGGGGGATGTTATCTCTTTTGTCGAAAATCAGCCGTTTTTGCTCGAACATTAAATGCCTCCAAATGGTATTTATTTAACTTCCCGAGCCCCTGGAAGCATGAAAATCACTTTAAACATGCTAATTTTAGCTCTAACACTGATGATCCACCTACAAATGTGAACTGACGTTCAAAAATAAAACATTTGAAAACGGACCATTTTCCACATTTCTGAAGCATGACGTAATGGGGGGGTGTTATCTCTTTTGTCGAAAATCAGCCGTTTTTGCTCGAACATTAAATGCCTCCAAATGGTATTTAATTAACTTCCCGGGGTGAAGAAACCCTTTTTGAGAACTCAGAGTGAGTAAATTGGCCATTTTCATGCACTTTTAACCATTCCATAAATCTTGTGTTTTGGGCCCCTGGAAGCATGAAAATCACTTTAAACATGCTAATTTTAGCTCTAACACTGATGATCCACCTACAAATGTGAACTGACGTTCAAAAATAAAACATTTGAAAACGGACCATTTTCCACATTTCTGAAGCATGACGTAATGGGGGGGTGTTATCTCTTTTGTCGAAAATCAGCCGTTTTTGCTCGAACATTAAATGCCTCCAAATGGTATTTAATTAACTTCCCGAGCCCCTGGAAGCATGAAAATCACTTTAAACATGCTAATTTTAGCTCTAACACTGATGATACACCTACAAATGTGAACTGACGTTCAAAAATAAAACATTTGAAAACGGACCATTTTCCACATTTCTGAAGCATGACGTAATGGGGGGGTGTTATCTCTTTTGTCGAAAATCAGCCGTTTTTGCTCGAACATTAAATGCCTCCAAATGGTATTTATTTCACTTCCCGGGGTGAAGAAACCCTTTTTGAGAACTCAGAGTGAGTAAATTGGCCATTTTCATGCACTTTTAACCATTCCATTAATCTTGTGTTTTGGGCCCCTGGAAGCATGAAAATCACTTTAAACATGCTAATTTTAGCTCTAACACTGATGATCCACCTACAAATGTGAACTGACGTTCAAAAATAAAACATTTGAAAACTGACCATTTTCCACATTTCTGAAGCATGACGTAATGGGGGGATGTTATCTCTTTTGTCGAAAATCAGCCGTTTTTGCTCGAACATTAAATTCCTCCAAATGGTATTTATTTAACTTCCCGAGCCCCTGGAAGCATGAAAATCACTTTAAACATGCTAATTTTAGCTCTAACACTGATGATCCACCTACAAATGTGAACTGACGTTCAAAAATAAAACATTTGAAAACGGACCATTTTCCACATTTCTGAAGCATGACGTAATGGGGGGGTGTTATCTCTTTTGTCGAAAATCAGCCGTTTTTGCTCGAACATTAAATGCCTCCAAATGGTATTTAATTAACTTCCCGGGGTGAAGAAACCCTTTTTGAGAACTCAGAGTGAGTAAATTGGCCATTTTCATGCACTTTTAACCATTCCATAAATCTTGTGTTTTGGGCCCCTGGAAGCATGAAAACCACTTTAAACATGCTAATTTTAGCTCTAACACTGATGATCCACCTACAAATGTAAACTGACGTTCAAAAATAAAACATTTGAAAACGGACCATTTTCCACATTTCTGAAGCATGACGTAATGGGGGGGTGTTATCTCTTTTGTCGAAAATCAGCCGTTTTTGCTCGAACATTAAATTCCTCCAAATGGTATTTATTTAACTTCCCGAGCCCCTGGAAGCATGAAAATCACTTTAAACATGCTAATTTTAGCTCTAACACTGATGATCCACCTACAAATGTGAACTGACGTTCAAAAATAAAACATTTGAAAACGGACCATTTTCCACATTTCTGAAGCATGACGTAATGGGGGGGTGTTATCTCTTTTGTCGAAAATCAGCCGTTTTTGCTCGAACATTAAATGCCTCCAAATGGTATTTAATTAACTTCCCGGGGTGAAGAAACCCTTTTTGAGAACTCAGAGTGAGTAAATTGGCCATTTTCATGCACTTTTAACCATTCCATAAATCTTGTGTTTTGGGCCCCTGGAAGCATGAAAATCACTTTAAACATGCTAATTTTAGCTCTAACACTGATGATCCACCTACAAATGTGAACTGACGTTCAAAAATAAAACATTTGAAAACGGACCATTTTCCACATTTCTGAAGCATGACGTAATGGGGGGGTGTTATCTCTTTTGTCGAAAATCAGCCGTTTTTGCTCGAACATTAAATGCCTCCAAATGGTATTTAATTAACTTCCCGAGCCCCTGGAAGCATGAAAATCACTTTAAACATGCTAATTTTAGCTCTAACACTGATGATACACCTACAAATGTGAACTGACGTTCAAAAATAAAACATTTGAAAACGGACCATTTTCCACATTTCTGAAGCATGACGTAATGGGGGGGTGTTATCTCTTTTGTCGAAAATCAGCCGTTTTTGCTCGAACATTAAATGCCTCCAAATGGTATTTATTTCACTTCCCGAGCCCCTGGAAGCATGAAAATCACTTTAAACATGCTAATTTTAGCTCTAACACTGATGATCCACCTACAAATGTGAACTGACGTTCAGAAATAAAACATTTGAAAACGGACCATTTTCCACATTTCTGAAGCATGACGTAATGGGGGGGTGTTATCTCTTTTGTCGAAAATCAGCCGTTTTTGCTCGAACATTAAATGCCTCCAAATGGTATTTAATTAACTTCCCGAGCCCCTGGAAGCATGAAAATCACTTTAAACATGCTAATTTTAGCTCTAACACTGATGATCCACCTACAAATGTGAACTGACGTTCAAAAATAAAACATTTGAAAACGGACCATTTTCCACATTTCTGAAGCATGACGTAATGGGGGGGTGTTATCTCTTTTGTCGAAAATCAGCCGTTTTTGCTCGAACATTAAATGCCTCCAAATGGTATTTATTTCACTTCCCGGGGTGAAGAAACCCTTTTTGAGAACTCAGAGTGAGTAAATTGGCCATTTTCATGCACTTTTAACCATTCCATTAATCTTGTGTTTTGGGCCCCTGGAAGCATGAAAATCACTTTAAACATGCTAATTTTAGCTCTAACACTGATGATCCACCTACAAATGTGAACTGACGTTCAAAAATAAAACATTTGAAAACGGACCATTTTCCACATTTCTGAAGCATGACGTAATGGGGGGGTGTTATCTCTTTTGTCGAAAATCAGCCGTTTTTGCTCGAACATTAAATGCCTCCAAATGGTATTTAATTAACTTCCCGAGCCCCTGGAAGCATGAAAATCACTTTAAACATGCTAATTTTAGCTCTAACACTGATGATCCACCTACAAATGTGAACTGACGTTCAAAAATAAAACATTTGAAAACGGACCATTTTCCACATTTCTGAAGCATGACGTAATGGGGGGGTGTTATCTCTTTTGTCGAAAATCAGCCGTTTTTGCTCGAACATTAAATGCCTCCAAATGGTATTTAATTAACTTCCCGAGCCCCTGGAAGCATGAAAATCACTTTAAACATGCTAATTTTAGCTCTAACACTGATGATCCACCTACAAATGTGAACTGACGTTCAAAAATAAAACATTTGAAAACGGACCATTTTCCACATTTCTGAAGCATGACGTAATGGGGGGGTGTTATCTCTTTTGTCGAAAATCAGCCGTTTTTGCTCGAACATTAAATGCCTCCAAATGGTATTTAATTAACTTCCCGGGGTGAAGAAACCGTTTTTGAGAACTCAGAGTGAGTAAATTGGCCATTTTCATGCACTTTTAACCATTCCATAAATCTTGTGTTTGGGCCCCTGGAAGCATGAAAATCACTTTAAACATGCTAATTTTAGCTCTAACACTGATGATCCACCTACAAATGTGAACTGACGTTCAAAAATAAAACATTTGAAAACGGACCATTTTCCACATTTCTGAAGCATGACGTAATGGGGGGGTGTTATCTCTTTTGTCGAAAATCAGCCGTTTTTGCTCGAACATTAAATGCCTCCAAATGGTATTTATTTCACTTCCCGGGGTGAAGAAACCCTTTTTGAGAACTCAGAGTGAGTAAATTGGCCATTTTCATGCACTTTTAACCATTCCATTAATCTTGTGTTTTGGGCCCCTGGAAGCATGAAAATCACTTTAAACATGCTAATTTTAGCTCTAACACTGATGATCCACCTACAAATGTGAACTGACGTTCAGAAATAAAACATTTGAAAACGGACCATTTTCCACATTTCTGAAGCATGACGTAATGGGGGGGTGTTATCTCTTTTGTCGAAAATCAGCCGTTTTTGCTCGAACATTAAATACCTCCAAATGGTATTTAATTAACTTCCCGAGCCCCTGGAAGCATGAAAATCACTTTAAACATGCTAATTTTAGCTCTAACACTGATGATCCACCTACAAATGTGAACTGACGTTCAAAAATAAAACATTTGTAAACGGACCATTTTCCACATTTCTGAAGCATGACGTAATGGGGGGGTGTTATCTCTTTTGTCGAAAATCAGCCGTTTTTGCTCGAACATTAAATGCCTCCAAATGGTATTTATTTCACTTCCCGGGGTGAAGAAACCCTTTTTGAGAACTCAGAGTGAGTAAATTGGCCATTTTCATGCACTTTTAACCATTCCATTAATCTTGTGTTTTGGGCCCCTGGAAGCATGAAAATCACTTTAAACATGCTAATTTTAGCTCTAACACTGATGATCCACCTACAAATGTGAACTGACGTTCAAAAATAAAACATTTGAAAACGGACCATTTTCCACATTTCTGAAGCATGACGTAATGGGGGGGTGTTATCTCTTTTGTCGAAAATCAGCCGTTTTTGCTCGAACATTAAATGCCTCCAAATGGTATTTAATTAACTTCCCGAGCCCCTGGAAGCATGAAAATCACTTTAAACATGCTAATTTTAGCTCTAACACTGATGATCCACCTACAAATGTGAACTGACGTTCAAAAATAAAACATTTGAAAACGGACCATTTTCCACATTTCTGAAGCATGACGTAATGGGGGGGTGTTATCTCTTTTGTCGAAAATCAGCCGTTTTTGCTCGAACATTAAATGCCTCCAAATGGTATTTAATTAACTTCCCGAGCCCCTGGAAGCATGAAAATCACTTTAAACATGCTAATTTTAGCTCTAACACTGATGATCCACCTACAAATGTGAACTGACGTTCAAAAATAAAACATTTGAAAACGGACCATTTTCCACATTTCTGAAGCATGACGTAATGGGGGGGTGTTATCTCTTTTGTCGAAAATCAGCCGTTTTTGCTCGAACATTAAATGCCTCCAAATGGTATTTAATTAACTTCCCGGGGTGAAGAAACCGTTTTTGAGAACTCAGAGTGAGTAAATTGGCCATTTTCATGCACTTTTAACCATTCCATAAATCTTGTGTTTGGGCCCCTGGAAGCATGAAAATCACTTTAAACATGCTAATTTTAGCTCTAACACTGATGATCCACCTACAAATGTGAACTGACGTTCAAAAATAAAACATTTGAAAACGGACCATTTTCCACATTTCTGAAGCATGACGTAATGGGGGGGTGTTATCTCTTTTGTCGAAAATCAGCCGTTTTTGCTCGAACATTAAATGCCTCCAAATGGTATTTATTTCACTTCCCGGGGTGAAGAAACCCTTTTTGAGAACTCAGAGTGAGTAAATTGGCCATTTTCATGCACTTTTAACCATTCCATTAATCTTGTGTTTTGGGCCCCTGGAAGCATGAAAATCACTTTAAACATGCTAATTTTAGCTCTAACACTGATGATCCACCTACAAATGTGAACTGACGTTCAAAAATAAAACATTTGAAAACGGACCATTTTCCACATTTCTGAAGCATGACGTAATGGGGGGGTGTTATCTCTTTTGTCGAAAATCAGCCGTTTTTGCTCGAACATTAAATGCCTCCAAATGGTATTTAATTAACTTCCCGAGCCCCTGGAAGCATGAAAATCACTTTAAACATGCTAATTTTAGCTCTAACACTGATGATCCACCTACAAATGTGAACTGACGTTCAAAAATAAAACATTTGAAAACGGACCATTTTCCACATTTCTGAAGCATGACGTAATGGGGGGGTGTTATCTCTTTTGTCGAAAATCAGCCGTTTTTGCTCGAACATTAAATGCCTCCAAATGGTATTTAATTAACTTCCCGAGCCCCTGGAAGCATGAAAATCACTTTAAACATGCTAATTTTAGCTCTAACACTGATGATCCACCTACAAATGTGAACTGACGTTCAAAAATAAAACATTTGAAAACGGACCATTTTCCACATTTCTGAAGCATGACGTAATGGGGGGGTGTTATCTCTTTTGTCAAAAATCAGCCGTTTTTGCTCGAACATTAAATGCCTCCAAATGGTATTTAATTAACTTCCCGGGGTGAAGAAACCCTTTTTGAGAACTCAGAGTGAGTAAATTGGCCATTTTCATGCACTTTTAACCATTCCATAAATCTTGTGTTTTGGGCCCCTGGAAGCATGAAAATCACTTTAAACATGCTAATTTTAGCTCTAACACTGATGATCCACCTACAAATGTGAACTGACGTTCAAAAATAAAACATTTGAAAACTGACCATTTTCCACATTTCTGAAGCATGACGTAATGGGGGGATGTTATCTCTTTTGTCGAAAATCAGCCGTTTTTGCTCGAACATTAAATGCCTCCAAATGGTATTTATTTAACTTCCCGAGCCCCTGGAAGCATGAAAATCACTTTAAACATGCTAATTTTAGCTCTAACACTGATGATCCACCTACAAATGTGAACTGACGTTCAAAAATAAAACATTTGAAAACGGACCATTTTCCACATTTCTGAAGCATGACGTAATGGGGGGGTGTTATCTCTTTTGTCGAAAATCAGCCGTTTTTGCTCGAACATTAAATGCCTCCAAATGGTATTTAATTAACTTCCCGGGGTGAAGAAACCCTTTTTGAGAACTCAGAGTGAGTAAATTGGCCATTTTCATGCACTTTTAACCATTCCATAAATCTTGTGTTTTGGGCCCCTGGAAGCATGAAAATCACTTTAAACATGCTAATTTTAGCTCTAACACTGATGATCCACCTACAAATGTGAACTGACGTTCAAAAATAAAACATTTGAAAACGGACCATTTTCCACATTTCTGAAGCATGACGTAATGGGGGGGTGTTATCTCTTTTGTCGAAAATCAGCCGTTTTTGCTCGAACATTAAATGCCTCCAAATGGTATTTAATTAACTTCCCGAGCCCCTGGAAGCATGAAAATCACTTTAAACATGCTAATTTTAGCTCTAACACTGATGATACACCTACAAATGTGAACTGACGTTCAAAAATAAAACATTTGAAAACGGACCATTTTCCACATTTCTGAAGCATGACGTAATGGGGGGGTGTTATCTCTTTTGTCGAAAATCAGCCGTTTTTGCTCGAACATTAAATGCCTCCAAATGGTATTTATTTCACTTCCCGGGGTGAAGAAACCCTTTTTGAGAACTCAGAGTGAGTAAATTGGCCATTTTCATGCACTTTTAACCATTCCATTAATCTTGTGTTTTGGGCCCCTGGAAGCATGAAAATCACTTTAAACATGCTAATTTTAGCTCTAACACTGATGATCCACCTACAAATGTGAACTGACGTTCAAAAATAAAACATTTGAAAACTGACCATTTTCCACATTTCTGAAGCATGACGTAATGGGGGGATGTTATCTCTTTTGTCGAAAATCAGCCGTTTTTGCTCGAACATTAAATTCCTCCAAATGGTATTTATTTAACTTCCCGAGCCCCTGGAAGCATGAAAATCACTTTAAACATGCTAATTTTAGCTCTAACACTGATGATCCACCTACAAATGTGAACTGACGTTCAAAAATAAAACATTTGAAAACGGACCATTTTCCACATTTCTGAAGCATGACGTAATGGGGGGGTGTTATCTCTTTTGTCGAAAATCAGCCGTTTTTGCTCGAACATTAAATGCCTCCAAATGGTATTTAATTAACTTCCCGGGGTGAAGAAACCCTTTTTGAGAACTCAGAGTGAGTAAATTGGCCATTTTCATGCACTTTTAACCATTCCATAAATCTTGTGTTTTGGGCCCCTGGAAGCATGAAAATCACTTTAAACATGCTAATTTTAGCTCTAACACTGATGATCCACCTACAAATGTGAACTGAAGTTCAAAAATAAAACATTTGAAAACGGACCATTTTCCACATTTCTGAAGCATGACGTAATGGGGGGGTGTTATCTCTTTTGTCGAAAATCAGCCGTTTTTGCTCGAACATTAAATGCCTCCAAATGGTATTTATTTCACTTCCCGAGCCCCTGGAAGCATGAAAATCACTTTAAACATGCTAATTTTAGCTCTAACACTGATGATCCACCTACAAATGTGAACTGACGTTCAGAAATAAAACATTTGAAAACGGACCATTTTCCACATTTCTGAAGCATGACGTAATGGGGGGGTGTTATCTCTTTTGTCGAAAATCAGCCGTTTTTGCTCGAACATTAAATGCCTCCAAATGGTATTTAATTAACTTCCCGAGCCCCTGGAAGCATGAAAATCACTTTAAACATGCTAATTTTAGCTCTAACACTGATGATCCACCTACAAATGTGAACTGACGTTCAAAAATAAAACATTTGAAAACGGACCATTTTCCACATTTCTGAAGCATGACGTAATGGGGGGGTGTTATCTCTTTTGTCGAAAATCAGCCGTTTTTGCTCGAACATTAAATGCCTCCAAATGGTATTTATTTCACTTCCCGGGGTGAAGAAACCCTTTTTGAGAACTCAGAGTGAGTAAATTGGCCATTTTCATGCACTTTTAACCATTCCATTAATCTTGTGTTTTGGGCCCCTGGAAGCATGAAAATCACTTTAAACATGCTAATTTTAGCTCTAACACTGATGATCCACCTACAAATGTGAACTGACGTTCAAAAATAAAACATTTGAAAACGGACCATTTTCCACATTTCTGAAGCATGACGTAATGGGGGGGTGTTATCTCTTTTGTCGAAAATCAGCCGTTTTTGCTCGAACATTAAATGCCTCCAAATGGTATTTAATTAACTTCCCGAGCCCCTGGAAGCATGAAAATCACTTTAAACATGCTAATTTTAGCTCTAACACTGATGATCCACCTACAAATGTGAACTGACGTTCAAAAATAAAACATTTGAAAACGGACCATTTTCCACATTTCTGAAGCATGACGTAATGGGGGGGTGTTATCTCTTTTGTCGAAAATCAGCCGTTTTTGCTCGAACATTAAATGCCTCCAAATGGTATTTAATTAACTTCCCGAGCCCCTGGAAGCATGAAAATCACTTTAAACATGCTAATTTTAGCTCTAACACTGATGATCCACCTACAAATGTGAACTGACGTTCAAAAATAAAACATTTGAAAACGGACCATTTTCCACATTTCTGAAGCATGACGTAATGGGGGGGTGTTATCTCTTTTGTCGAAAATCAGCCGTTTTTGCTCGAACATTAAATGCCTCCAAATGGTATTTAATTAACTTCCCGGGGTGAAGAAACCGTTTTTGAGAACTCAGAGTGAGTAAATTGGCCATTTTCATGCACTTTTAACCATTCCATAAATCTTGTGTTTGGGCCCCTGGAAGCATGAAAATCACTTTAAACATGCTAATTTTAGCTCTAACACTGATGATCCACCTACAAATGTGAACTGACGTTCAAAAATAAAACATTTGAAAACGGACCATTTTCCACATTTCTGAAGCATGACGTAATGGGGGGGTGTTATCTCTTTTGTCGAAAATCAGCCGTTTTTGCTCGAACATTAAATGCCTCCAAATGGTATTTAATTAACTTCCCGAGCCCCTGGAAGCATGAAAATCACTTTAAACATGCTAATTTTAGCTCTAACACTGATGATCCACCTACAAATGTGAACTGACGTTCAAAAATAAAACATTTGAAAACGGACCATTTTCCACATTTCTGAAGCATGACGTAATGGGGGGGTGTTATCTCTTTTGTCGAAAATCAGCCGTTTTTGCTCGAACATTAAATGCCTCCAAATGGTATTTAATTAACTTCCCGAGCCCCTGGAAGCATGAAAATCACTTTAAACATGCTAATTTTAGCTCTAACACTGATGATCCACCTACAAATGTGAACTGACGTTCAAAAATAAAACATTTGAAAACGGACCATTTTCCACATTTCTGAAGCATGACGTAATGGGGGGGTGTTATCTCTTTTGTCGAAAATCAGCCGTTTTTGCTCGAACATTAAATGCCTCCAAATGGTATTTAATTAACTTCCCGGGGTGAAGAAACCCTTTTTGAGAACTCAGAGTGAGTAAATTGGCCATTTTCATGCACTTTTAACCATTCCATAAATCTTGTGTTTTGGGCCCCTGGAAGCATGAAAATCACTTTAAACATGCTAATTTTAGCTCTAACACTGATGATCCACCTACAAATGTGAACTGACGTTCAAAAATAAAACATTTGAAAACTGACCATTTTCCACATTTCTGAAGCATGACGTAATGGGGGGATGTTATCTCTTTTGTCGAAAATCAGCCGTTTTTGCTCGAACATTAAATGCCTCCAAATGGTATTTATTTAACTTCCCGAGCCCCTGGAAGCATGAAAATCACTTTAAACATGCTAATTTTAGCTCTAACACTGATGATCCACCTACAAATGTGAACTGACGTTCAAAAATAAAACATTTGAAAACGGACCATTTTCCACATTTCTGAAGCATGACGTAATGGGGGGGTGTTATCTCTTTTGTCGAAAATCAGCCGTTTTTGCTCGAACATTAAATGCCTCCAAATGGTATTTAATTAACTTCCCGGGGTGAAGAAACCCTTTTTGAGAACTCAGAGTGAGTAAATTGGCCATTTTCATGCACTTTTAACCATTCCATAAATCTTGTGTTTTGGGCCCCTGGAAGCATGAAAATCACTTTAAACATGCTAATTTTAGCTCTAACACTGATGATCCACCTACAAATGTGAACTGACGTTCAAAAATAAAACATTTGAAAACGGACCATTTTCCACATTTCTGAAGCATGACGTAATGGGGGGGTGTTATCTCTTTTGTCGAAAATCAGCCGTTTTTGCTCGAACATTAAATGCCTCCAAATGGTATTTAATTAACTTCCCGAGCCCCTGGAAGCATGAAAATCACTTTAAACATGCTAATTTTAGCTCTAACACTGATGATACACCTACAAATGTGAACTGACGTTCAAAAATAAAACATTTGAAAACGGACCATTTTCCACATTTCTGAAGCATGACGTAATGGGGGGGTGTTATCTCTTTTGTCGAAAATCAGCCGTTTTTGCTCGAACATTAAATGCCTCCAAATGGTATTTATTTCACTTCCCGGGGTGAAGAAACCCTTTTTGAGAACTCAGAGTGAGTAAATTGGCCATTTTCATGCACTTTTAACCATTCCATTAATCTTGTGTTTTGGGCCCCTGGAAGCATGAAAATCACTTTAAACATGCTAATTTTAGCTCTAACACTGATGATCCACCTACAAATGTGAACTGACGTTCAAAAATAAAACATTTGAAAACTGACCATTTTCCACATTTCTGAAGCATGACGTAATGGGGGGATGTTATCTCTTTTGTCGAAAATCAGCCGTTTTTGCTCGAACATTAAATTCCTCCAAATGGTATTTATTTAACTTCCCGAGCCCCTGGAAGCATGAAAATCACTTTAAACATGCTAATTTTAGCTCTAACACTGATGATCCACCTACAAATGTGAACTGACGTTCAAAAATAAAACATTTGAAAACGGACCATTTTCCACATTTCTGAAGCATGACGTAATGGGGGGGTGTTATCTCTTTTGTCGAAAATCAGCCGTTTTTGCTCGAACATTAAATGCCTCCAAATGGTATTTAATTAACTTCCCGGGGTGAAGAAACCCTTTTTGAGAACTCAGAGTGAGTAAATTGGCCATTTTCATGCACTTTTAACCATTCCATAAATCTTGTGTTTTGGGCCCCTGGAAGCATGAAAACCACTTTAAACATGCTAATTTTAGCTCTAACACTGATGATCCACCTACAAATGTAAACTGACGTTCAAAAATAAAACATTTGAAAACGGACCATTTTCCACATTTCTGAAGCATGACGTAATGGGGGGGTGTTATCTCTTTTGTCGAAAATCAGCCGTTTTTGCTCGAACATTAAATTCCTCCAAATGGTATTTATTTAACTTCCCGAGCCCCTGGAAGCATGAAAATCACTTTAAACATGCTAATTTTAGCTCTAACACTGATGATCCACCTACAAATGTGAACTGACGTTCAAAAATAAAACATTTGAAAACGGACCATTTTCCACATTTCTGAAGCATGACGTAATGGGGGGGTGTTATCTCTTTTGTCGAAAATCAGCCGTTTTTGCTCGAACATTAAATGCCTCCAAATGGTATTTAATTAACTTCCCGGGGTGAAGAAACCCTTTTTGAGAACTCAGAGTGAGTAAATTGGCCATTTTCATGCACTTTTAACCATTCCATAAATCTTGTGTTTTGGGCCCCTGGAAGCATGAAAATCACTTTAAACATGCTAATTTTAGCTCTAACACTGATGATCCACCTACAAATGTGAACTGACGTTCAAAAATAAAACATTTGAAAACGGACCATTTTCCACATTTCTGAAGCATGACGTAATGGGGGGGTGTTATCTCTTTTGTCGAAAATCAGCCGTTTTTGCTCGAACATTAAATGCCTCCAAATGGTATTTAATTAACTTCCCGAGCCCCTGGAAGCATGAAAATCACTTTAAACATGCTAATTTTAGCTCTAACACTGATGATACACCTACAAATGTGAACTGACGTTCAAAAATAAAACATTTGAAAACGGACCATTTTCCACATTTCTGAAGCATGACGTAATGGGGGGGTGTTATCTCTTTTGTCGAAAATCAGCCGTTTTTGCTCGAACATTAAATGCCTCCAAATGGTATTTATTTCACTTCCCGAGCCCCTGGAAGCATGAAAATCACTTTAAACATGCTAATTTTAGCTCTAACACTGATGATCCACCTACAAATGTGAACTGACGTTCAGAAATAAAACATTTGAAAACGGACCATTTTCCACATTTCTGAAGCATGACGTAATGGGGGGGTGTTATCTCTTTTGTCGAAAATCAGCCGTTTTTGCTCGAACATTAAATGCCTCCAAATGGTATTTAATTAACTTCCCGAGCCCCTGGAAGCATGAAAATCACTTTAAACATGCTAATTTTAGCTCTAACACTGATGATCCACCTACAAATGTGAACTGACGTTCAAAAATAAAACATTTGAAAACGGACCATTTTCCACATTTCTGAAGCATGACGTAATGGGGGGGTGTTATCTCTTTTGTCGAAAATCAGCCGTTTTTGCTCGAACATTAAATGCCTCCAAATGGTATTTATTTCACTTCCCGGGGTGAAGAAACCCTTTTTGAGAACTCAGAGTGAGTAAATTGGCCATTTTCATGCACTTTTAACCATTCCATTAATCTTGTGTTTTGGGCCCCTGGAAGCATGAAAATCACTTTAAACATGCTAATTTTAGCTCTAACACTGATGATCCACCTACAAATGTGAACTGACGTTCAAAAATAAAACATTTGAAAACGGACCATTTTCCACATTTCTGAAGCATGACGTAATGGGGGGGTGTTATCTCTTTTGTCGAAAATCAGCCGTTTTTGCTCGAACATTAAATGCCTCCAAATGGTATTTAATTAACTTCCCGAGCCCCTGGAAGCATGAAAATCACTTTAAACATGCTAATTTTAGCTCTAACACTGATGATCCACCTACAAATGTGAACTGACGTTCAAAAATAAAACATTTGAAAACGGACCATTTTCCACATTTCTGAAGCATGACGTAATGGGGGGGTGTTATCTCTTTTGTCGAAAATCAGCCGTTTTTGCTCGAACATTAAATGCCTCCAAATGGTATTTAATTAACTTCCCGAGCCCCTGGAAGCATGAAAATCACTTTAAACATGCTAATTTTAGCTCTAACACTGATGATCCACCTACAAATGTGAACTGACGTTCAAAAATAAAACATTTGAAAACGGACCATTTTCCACATTTCTGAAGCATGACGTAATGGGGGGGTGTTATCTCTTTTGTCGAAAATCAGCCGTTTTTGCTCGAACATTAAATGCCTCCAAATGGTATTTAATTAACTTCCCGGGGTGAAGAAACCGTTTTTGAGAACTCAGAGTGAGTAAATTGGCCATTTTCATGCACTTTTAACCATTCCATAAATCTTGTGTTTGGGCCCCTGGAAGCATGAAAATCACTTTAAACATGCTAATTTTAGCTCTAACACTGATGATCCACCTACAAATGTGAACTGACGTTCAAAAATAAAACATTTGAAAACGGACCATTTTCCACATTTCTGAAGCATGACGTAATGGGGGGGTGTTATCTCTTTTGTCGAAAATCAGCCGTTTTTGCTCGAACATTAAATGCCTCCAAATGGTATTTATTTCACTTCCCGGGGTGAAGAAACCCTTTTTGAGAACTCAGAGTGAGTAAATTGGCCATTTTCATGCACTTTTAACCATTCCATTAATCTTGTGTTTTGGGCCCCTGGAAGCATGAAAATCACTTTAAACATGCTAATTTTAGCTCTAACACTGATGATCCACCTACAAATGTGAACTGACGTTCAAAAATAAAACATTTGAAAACGGACCATTTTCCACATTTCTGAAGCATGACGTAATGGGGGGGTGTTATCTCTTTTGTCGAAAATCAGCCGTTTTTGCTCGAACATTAAATGCCTCCAAATGGTATTTAATTAACTTCCCGAGCCCCTGGAAGCATGAAAATCACTTTAAACATGCTAATTTTAGCTCTAACACTGATGATCCACCTACAAATGTGAACTGACGTTCAAAAATAAAACATTTGAAAACGGACCATTTTCCACATTTCTGAAGCATGACGTAATGGGGGGGGTGTTATCTCTTTTGTCGAAAATCAGCCGTTTTTGCTCGAACATTAAATGCCTCCAAATGGTATTTAATTAACTTCCCGAGCCCCTGGAAGCATGAAAATCACTTTAAACATGCTAATTTTAGCTCTAACACTGATGATCCACCTACAAATGTGAACTGACGTTCAAAAATAAAACATTTGAAAACGGACCATTTTCCACATTTCTGAAGCATGACGTAATGGGGGGGGTGTTATCTCTTTTGTCGAAAATCAGCCGTTTTTGCTCGAACATTAAATGCCTCCAAATGGTATTTAATTAACTTCCCGGGGTGAAGAAACCCTTTTTGAGAACTCAGAGTGAGTAAATTGGCCATTTTCATGCACTTTTAACCATTCCATAAATCTTGTGTTTTGGGCCCCTGGAAGCATGAAAATCACTTTAAACATGCTAATTTTAGCTCTAACACTGATGATCCACCTACAAATGTGAACTGACGTTCAAAAATAAAACATTTGAAAACTGACCATTTTCCACATTTCTGAAGCGTGACGTAATGGGGGGATGTTATCTCTTTTGTCGAAAATCAGCCGTTTTTGCTCGAACATTAAATGCCTCCAAATGGTATTTATTTAACTTCCCGAGCCCCTGGAAGCATGAAAATCACTTTAAACATGCTAATTTTAGCTCTAACACTGATGATCCACCTACAAATGTGAACTGACGTTCAAAAATAAAACATTTGAAAACGGACCATTTCCCACATTTCTGAAGCATGACGTAATGGGGGGGTGTTATCTCTTTTGTCGAAAATCAGCCGTTTTTGCTCGAACATTAAATGCCTCCAAATGGTATTTAATTAACTTCCCGGGGTGAAGAAACCCTTTTTGAGAACTCAGAGTGAGTAAATTGGCCATTTTCATGCACTTTTAACCATTCCATAAATCTTGTGTTTTGGGCCCCTGGAAGCATGAAAATCACTTTAAACATGCTAATTTTAGCTCTAACACTGATGATCCACCTACAAATGTGAACTGACGTTCAAAAATAAAACATTTGAAAACGGACCATTTTCCACATTTCTGAAGCATGACGTAATGGGGGGGTGTTATCTCTTTTGTCGAAAATCAGCCGTTTTTGCTCGAACATTAAATGCCTCCAAATGGTATTTAATTAACTTCCCGAGCCCCTGGAAGCATGAAAATCACTTTAAACATGCTAATTTTAGCTCTAACACTGATGATACACCTACAAATGTGAACTGACGTTCAAAAATAAAACATTTGAAAACGGACCATTTTCCACATTTCTGAAGCATGACGTAATGGGGGGGTGTTATCTCTTTTGTCGAAAATCAGCCGTTTTTGCTCGAACATTAAATGCCTCCAAATGGTATTTATTTCACTTCCCGGGGTGAAGAAACCCTTTTTGAGAACTCAGAGTGAGTAAATTGGCCATTTTCATGCACTTTTAACCATTCCATTAATCTTGTGTTTTGGGCCCCTGGAAGCATGAAAATCACTTTAAACATGCTAATTTTAGCTCTAACACTGATGATCCACCTACAAATGTGAACTGACGTTCAAAAATAAAACATTTGAAAACTGACCATTTTCCACATTTCTGAAGCATGACGTAATGGGGGGATGTTATCTCTTTTGTCGAAAATCAGCCGTTTTTGCTCGAACATTAAATTCCTCCAAATGGTATTTATTTAACTTCCCGAGCCCCTGGAAGCATGAAAATCACTTTAAACATGCTAATTTTAGCTCTAACACTGATGATCCACCTACAAATGTGAACTGACGTTCAAAAATAAAACATTTGAAAACGGACCATTTTCCACATTTCTGAAGCATGACGTAATGGGGGGGTGTTATCTCTTTTGTCGAAAATCAGCCGTTTTTGCTCGAACATTAAATGCCTCCAAATGGTATTTAATTAACTTCCCGGGGTGAAGAAACCCTTTTTGAGAACTCAGAGTGAGTAAATTGGCCATTTTCATGCACTTTTAACCATTCCATAAATCTTGTGTTTTGGGCCCCTGGAAGCATGAAAATCACTTTAAACATGCTAATTTTAGCTCTAACACTGATGATCCACCTACAAATGTGAACTGACGTTCAAAAATAAAACATTTGAAAACGGACCATTTTCCACATTTCTGAAGCATGACGTAATGGGGGGGTGTTATCTCTTTTGTCGAAAATCAGCCGTTTTTGCTCGAACATTAAATTCCTCCAAATGGTATTTATTTAACTTCCCGAGCCCCTGGAAGCATGAAAATCACTTTAAACATGCAAATTTTAGCTCTAACACTGATGATCCACCTACAAATGTGAACTGACGTTCAAAAATAAAACATTTGAAAACGGACCATTTTCCACATTTCTGAAGCATGACGTAATGGGGGGGTGTTATCTCTTTTGTCGAAAATCAGCCGTTTTTGCTCGAACATTAAATGCCTCCAAATGGTATTTAATTAACTTCCCGGGGTGAAGAAACCCTTTTTGAGAACTCAGAGTGAGTAAATTGGCCATTTTCATGCACTTTTAACCATTCCATAAATCTTGTGTTTTGGGCCCCTGGAAGCATGAAAATCACTTTAAACATGCTAATTTTAGCTCTAACACTGATGATCCACCTACAAATGTGAACTGACGTTCAAAAATAAAACATTTGAAAACGGACCATTTTCCACATTTCTGAAGCATGACGTAATGGGGGGGTGTTATCTCTTTTGTCGAAAATCAGCCGTTTTTGCTCGAACATTAAATGCCTCCAAATGGTATTTAATTAACTTCCCGAGCCCCTGGAAGCATGAAAATCACTTTAAACATGCTAATTTTAGCTCTAACACTGATGATACACCTACAAATGTGAACTGACGTTCAAAAATAAAACATTTGAAAACGGACCATTTTCCACATTTCTGAAGCATGACGTAATGGGGGGGTGTTATCTCTTTTGTCGAAAATCAGCCGTTTTTGCTCGAACATTAAATGCCTCCAAATGGTATTTATTTCACTTCCCGGGGTGAAGAAACCCTTTTTGAGAACTCAGAGTGAGTAAATTGGCCATTTTCATGCACTTTTAACCATTCCATTAATCTTGTGTTTTGGGCCCCTGGAAGCATGAAAATCACTTTAAACATGCTAATATTAGCTCTAACACTGATGATCCACCTACAAATGTGAACTGACGTTCAAAAATAAAACATTTGAAAACGGACCATTTTCCACATTTCTGAAGCATGACGTAATGGGGGGTGTTATCTCTTTTGTCGAAAATCAGCTGTTTTTGCTCGAACATTAAATGCCTCCAAATGGTATTTAATTAACTTCCCGAGCCCCTGGAAGCATGAAAATCACTTTAAACATGCTAATTTTAGCTCTAACACTGATGATCCACCTACAAATGTGAACTGACGTTCAAAAATAAAACATTTGAAAACGGACCATTTTCCACATTTCTGAAGCATGACGTAATGGGGGGGGTGTTATCTCTTTTGTCGAAAATCAGCCGTTTTTGCTCGAACATTAAATGCCTCCAAATGGTATTTAATTAACTTCCCGGGGTGAAGAAACCCTTTTTGAGAACTCAGAGTGAGTAAATTGGCCATTTTCATGCACTTTTAACCATTCCATAAATCTTGTGTTTTGGGCCCCTGGAAGCATGAAAATCACTTTAAACATGCTAATTTTAGCTCTAACACTGATGATCCACCTACAAATGTGAACTGACGTTCAAAAATAAAACATTTGAAAACGGACCATTTTCCACATTTCTGAAGCATGACGTAATGGGGGGGTGTTATCTCTTTTGTCGAAAATCAGCCGTTTTTGCTCGAACATTAAATGCCTCCAAATGGTATTTAATTAACTTCCCGAGCCCCTGGAAGCATGAAAATCACTTTAAACATGCTAATTTTAGCTCTAACACTGATGATACACCTACAAATGTGAACTGACGTTCAAAAATAAAACATTTGAAAACGGACCATTTTCCACATTTCTGAAGCATGACGTAATGGGGGGGTGTTATCTCTTTTGTCGAAAATCAGCCGTTTTTGCTCGAACATTAAATGCCTCCAAATGGTATTTATTTCACTTCCCGGGGTGAAGAAACCCTTTTTGAGAACTCAGAGTGAGTAAATTGGCCATTTTCATGCACTTTTAACCATTCCATTAATCTTGTGTTTTGGGCCCCTGGAAGCATGAAAATCACTTTAAACATGCTAATTTTAGCTCTAACACTGATGATCCACCTACAAATGTGAACTGACGTTCAAAAATAAAACATTTGAAAACGGACCATTTTCCACATTTCTGAAGCATGACGTAATGGGGGGTGTTATCTCTTTTGTCGAAAATCAGCCGTTTTTGCTCGAACATTAAATGCCTCCAAATGGTATTTAATTAACTTCCCGAGCCCCTGGAAGCATGAAAATCACTTTAAACATGCTAATTTTAGCTCTAACACTGATGATCCACCTACAAATGTGAACTGACGTTCAAAAATAAAACATTTGAAAACGGACCATTTTCCACATTTCTGAAGCATGACGTAATGGGGGGGTGATATCTCTTTTGTCGAAAATCAGCCGTTTTTGCTCGAACATTAAATGCCTCCAAATGGTATTTAATTAACTTCCCGGGGTGAAGAAACCCTTTTTGAGAACTCAGAGTGAGTAAATTGGCCATTTTCATGCACTTTTAACCATTCCATTAATCTTGTGATTTGGGCCCCTGGAAGCATGAAAATCACTTTAAACAAGCTAATTTTAGCTCTAACACTGATGATCCACCTACAAATGTGAACTGACGTTCAAAAATAAAACATTTGAAAACGGACCATTTTCCACATTTCTGAAGCATGACGTAATGGGGGGGTGTTATCTCTTTTGTCGAAAATCAGCCGTTTTTGCTCGAACATTAAATGCCTCCAAATGGTATTTATTTCACTTCCCCAGCCCCTGGAAGCATGAAAATCACTTTAAACATGCTAATTTTAGCTCTAACACTGATGATCCACCTACAAATGTGAACTGACGTTCAAAAATAAAACATTTGAAAACGGACCATTTTCCACATTTCTGAAGCATGACGTAATGGGGGGGTGTTATCTCTTTTGTCGAAAATCAGCCGTTTTTGCTCGAACATTAAATGCCTCCAAATGGTATTTATTTCACTTCCCGAGCCCCTGGAAGCATGAAAATCACTTTAAACATGCTAATTTTAGCTCTAACACTGATGATCCACCTACAAATGTGAACTGACGTTCAGAAATAAAACATTTGAAAACGGACCATTTTCCACATTTCTGAAGCATGACGTAATGGGGGGGTGTTATCTCTTTTGTCGAAAATCAGCCGTTTTTGCTCGAACATTAAATGCCTCCAAATGGTATTTAATTAACTTCCCGAGCCCCTGGAAGCATGAAAATCACTTTAAACATGCTAATTTTAGCTCTAACACTGATGATCCACCTACAAATGTGAACTGACGTTCAAAAATAAAACATTTGAAAAAGGACCATTTTCCACATTTCTGAAGCATGACGTAATGGGGGGGTGTTATCTCTTTTGTCGAAAATCAGCCGTTTTTGCTCGAACATTAAATGCCTCCAAATGGTATTTAATTAACTTCCCGGGGTGAAGAAACCCTTTTTGAGAACTCAGAGTGAGTAAATTGGCCATTTTCATGCACTTTTAACCATTCCATAAATCTTGTGTTTTGGTCCCCTGGAAGCATGAAAATCACTTTAAACATGCTAATTTTAGCTCTAACACTGATGATCCACCTACAAATGTGAACTGACGTTCAAAAAAAAAACATTTGAAAACGGACCATTTTCTACATTTCTGAAGCATGACGTAATGGGGGGGTGTTATCTCTTTTGTCGAAAATCAGCCGTTTTTGCTCGAACATTAAATGCCTCCAAATGGTATTTATTTCACTTCCCGAGCCCCTGGAAGCATGAAAATCACTTTAAACATGCTAATTTTAGCTCTAACACTGATGATCCACCTACAAATGTGAACTGACGTTCAAAAATAAAACATTTGAAAACGGACCATTTTCCACATTTCTGAAGCATGACGTAATGGGGGGGTGTTATCTCTTTTGTCAAAAATCAGCCGTTTTTGCTCGAACATTAAATGCCTCCAAATGGTATTTATTTCACTTCCCGGGGTGAAGAAACCCTTTTTGAGAACTCAGAGTGAGTAAATTGGCCATTTTCATGCACTTTTAACCATTCCATAAATCTTGTGTTTTGGGCCCCTGGAAGCATGAAAATCACTTTAAACATGCTAATTTTAGCTCTAACACTGATGATCCACCTACAAATGTGAACTGACGTTCAAAAATAAAACATTTGAAAACGGACCATTTTCCACATTTCTGAAGCATGACGTAATGGGGGGGTGTTATCTCTTTTGTCGAAAATCAGCCGTTTTTGCTCGAACATTAAATGCCTCCAAATGGTATTTAATTAACTTCCCGGGGTGAAGAAACCCTTTTTGAGAACTCAGAGTGAGTAAATTGGCCATTTTCATGCACTTTTAACCATTCCATAAATCTTGTGTTTTGGGCCCCTGGAAGCATGAAAATCACTTTAAACATGCTAATTTTAGCTCTAACACTGATGATCCACCTACAAATGTGAACTGACGTTCAAAAATAAAACATTTGAAAACGGACCATTTTCCACATTTCTGAAGCATGACGTAATGGGGGGGTGTTATCTCTTTTGTCGAAAATCAGCCGTTTTTGCTCGAACATTAAATGCCTCCAAATGGTATTTAATTAACTTCCCGAGCCCCTGGAAGCATGAAAATCACTTTAAACATGCTAATTTTAGCTCTAACACTGATGATCCACCTACAAATGTGAACTGACGTTCAAAAATAAAACATTTGAAAACGGACCATTTTCCACATTTCTGAAGCATGACGTAATGGGGGGGTGTTATCTCTTTTGTCGAAAATCAGCCGTTTTTGCTCGAACATTAAATGCCTCCAAATGGTATTTAATTAACTTCCCGGGGTGAAGAAACCCTTTTTGAGAACTCAGAGTGAGTAAATTGGCCATTTTCATGCACTTTTAACCATTCCATAAATCTTGTGTTTTGGGCCCCTGGAAGCATGAAAATCACTTTAAACATGCTAATTTTAGCTCTAACACTGATGATCCACCTACAAATGTGAACTGACGTTCAAAAATAAAACATTTGAAAACAGACCATTTTCCACATTTCTGAAGCATGACGTAATGGGGGGGTGTTATCTCTTTTGTCGAAAATCAGCCGTTTTTGCTCGAACATTAAATGCCTCCAAATGGTATTTAATTAACTTCCCGAGCCCCTGGAAGCATGAAAATCACTTTAAACATGCTAATTTTAGCTCTAACACTGATGATCCACCTACAAATGTGAACTGACGTTCAAAAATAAAACATTTGAAAACGGACCATTTTCCACATTTCTGAAGCATGACGTAATGGGGGGGTGTTATCTCTTTTGTCTAAAATCAGCCGTTTTTGCTCGAACATTAAATGCCTCCAAATGGTATTTAATTAACTTCCCGGGGTGAAGAAACCCTTTTTGAGAGCTCAGAGTGAGTAAATTGGCCATTTTCATGCACTTTTAACCATTCCATAAATCTTGTGTTTTGGGCCCCTGGAAGCATGAAAATCACTTTAAACATGCTAATTTTAGCTCTAACACTGATGATCCACCTACAAATGTGAACTGACGTTCAAAAATAAAACATTTGAAAACGGACCATTTTCCACATTTCTGAAGCATGACGTAATGGGGGGGTGTTATCTCTTTTGTCGAAAATCAGCCGTTTTTGCTCGAACATTAAATGCCTCCAAATGGTATTTAATTAACTTCCCGAGCCCCTGGAAGCATGAAAATCACTTTAAACATGCTAATTTTAGCTCTAACACTGATGATCCACCTACAAATGTGAACTGACGTTCAAAAATAAAACATTTGAAAACGGACCATTTTCCACATTTCTGAAGCATGACGTAATGGGGGGGTGTTATCTCTTTTGTCGAAAATCAGCTGTTTTTGCTCGAACATTAAATGCCTCCAAATGGTATTTATTTCACTTCCCGGGGTGAAGAAACCCTTTTTGAGAACTCAGAGTGAGTAAATTGGCCATTTTCATGCACTTTTAACCATTCCATTAATCTTGTGTTTTGGGCCCCTGGAAGCATGAAAATCACTTTAAACATGCTAATTTTAGCTCTAACACTGATGATCCACCTACAAATGTGAACTGACGTTCAAAAATAAAACATTTGAAAACGGACCATTTTCCACATTTCTGAAGCATGACGTAATGGGGGGGTGTTATCTCTTTTGTCGAAAATCAGCCGTTTTTGCTCGAACATTAAATGCCTCCAAATGGTATTTAATTAACTTCCCGAGCCCCTGGAAGCATGAAAATCACTTTAAACATGCTAATTTTAGCTCTAACACTGATGATCCACCTACAAATGTGAACTGACGTTCAAAAATAAAACATTTGAAAACGGACCATTTTCCACATTTCTGAAGCATGACGTAATGGGGGGGTGTTATCTCTTTTGTCGAAAATCAGCCGTTTTTGCTCGAACATTAAATGCCTCCAAATGGTATTTAATTAACTTCCCGAGCCCCTGGAAGCATGAAAATCACTTTAAACATGCTAATTTTAGCTCTAACACTGATGATCCACCTACAAATGTGAACTGACGTTCAAAAATAAAACATTTGAAAACGGACCATTTTCCACATTTCTGAAGCATGACGTAATGGGGGGGTGTTATCTCTTTTGTCGAAAATCAGCCGTTTTTGCTCGAACATTAAATGCCTCCAAATGGTATTTAATTAACTTCCCGGGGTGAAGAAACCCTTTTTGAGAACTCAGAGTGAGTAAATTGGCCATTTTCATGCACTTTTAACCATTCCATAAATCTTGTGTTTTGGGCCCCTGGAAGCATGAAAATCACTTTAAACATGCTAATTTTAGCTCTAACACTGATGATCCACCTACAAATGTGAACTGACGTTCAAAAATAAAACATTTGAAAACGGACCATTTTCCACATTTCTGAAGCATGACGTAATGGGGGGGTGTTATCTCTTTTGTCGAAAATCAGCCGTTTTTGCTCGAACATTAAATTCCTCCAAATGGTATTTAATTAACTTCCCGAGCCCCTGGAAACATGAAAATCACTTTAAACATGCTAATTTTAGCTCTAACACTGATGATCCACCTACAAATGTGAACTGACGTTCAAAAATAAAACATTTGAAAAAGGACCATTTTCCACATTTCTGAAGCATGACGTAATGGGGGGGTGTTATCTCTTTTGTCGAAAATCAACCGTTTTTGCTCGAACATTAAATGCCTCCAAATGGTATTTATTTCACTTCCCGGGGTGAAGAAACCCTTTTTGAGAACTCAGAGTGAGTAAATTGGCCATTTTCATGCACTTTTAACCATTCCATTAATCTTGTGTTTTGGGCCCCTGGAAGCATGAAAATCACTTTAAACATGCTAATTTTAGCTCTAACACTGATGATCCACCTACAAATGTGAACTGACGTTCAAAAATAAAACATTTGAAAACGGACCATTTTCCACATTTCTGAAGCATGACGTAATGGGGGGGTGTTATCTCTTTTGTCGAAAATCAGCCGTTTTTGCTCGAACATTAAATGCCTCCAAATGGTATTTAATTAACTTCCCGGGGTGAAGAAACCCTTTTTGAGAACTCAGAGTGAGTAAATTGGCCATTTTCATGCACTTTTAACCATTCCATAAATCTTGTGTTTTGGGCCCCTGGAAGCATGAAAATCACTTTAAACATGCTAATTTTAGCTCTAACACTGATGATCCACCTACAAATGTGAACTGACGTTCAAAAATAAAACATTTGAAAACAGACCATTTTCCACATTTCTGAAGCATGACGTAATGGGGGGGTGTTATCTCTTTTGTCGAAAATCAGCCGTTTTTGCTCGAACATTAAATGCCTCCAAATGGTATTTAATTAACTTCCCGAGCCCCTGGAAGCATGAAAATCACTTTAAACATGCTAATTTTAGCTCTAACACTGATGATCCACCTACAAATGTGAACTGACGTTCAAAAATAAAACATTTGAAAACGGACCATTTTCCACATTTCTGAAGCATGACGTAATGGGGGGGTGTTATCTCTTTTGTCTAAAATCAGCCGTTTTTGCTCGAACATTAAATGCCTCCAAATGGTATTTAATTAACTTCCCGGGGTGAAGAAACCCTTTTTGAGAACTCAGAGTGAGTAAATTGGCCATTTTCATGCACTTTTAACCATTCCATAAATCTTGTGTTTTGGGCCCCTGGAAGCATGAAAATCACTTTAAACATGCTAATTTTAGCTCTAACACTGATGATCCACCTACAAATGTGAACTGACGTTCAAAAATAAAACATTTGAAAACGGACCATTTTCCACATTTCTGAAGCATGACGTAATGGGGGGGTGTTATCTCTTTTGTCGAAAATCAGCCGTTTTTGCTCGAACATTAAATGCCTCCAAATGGTATTTAATTAACTTCCTGAGCCCCTGGAAGCATGAAAATCACTTTAAACATGCTAATTTTAGCTCTAACACTGATGATCCACCTACAAATGTGAACTGACGTTCAAAAATAAAACATTTGAAAACGGACCATTTTCCACATTTCTGAAGCATGACGTAATGGGGGGGTGTTATCTCTTTTGTCGAAAATCAGCTGTTTTTGCTCGAACATTAAATGCCTCCAAATGGTATTTATTTCACTTCCCGGGGTGAAGAAACCCTTTTTGAGAACTCAGAGTGAGTAAATTGGCCATTTTCATGCACTTTTAACCATTCCATTAATCTTGTGTTTTGGGCCCCTGGAAGCATGAAAATCACTTTAAACATGCTAATTTTAGCTCTAACACTGATGATCCACCTACAAATGTGAACTGACGTTCAAAAATAAAACATTTGAAAACGGACCATTTTCCACATTTCTGAAGCATGACGTAATGGGGGGGTGTTATCTCTTTTGTCGAAAATCAGCCGTTTTTGCTCGAACATTAAATGCCTCCAAATGGTATTTAATTAACTTCCCGAGCCCCTGGAAGCATGAAAATCACTTTAAACATGCTAATTTTAGCTCTAACACTGATGATCCACCTACAAATGTGAACTGACGTTCAAAAATAAAACATTTGAAAACGGACCATTTTCCACATTTCTGAAGCATGACGTAATGGGGGGGTGTTATCTCTTTTGTCGAAAATCAGCCGTTTTTGCTCGAACATTAAATGCCTCCAAATGGTATTTAATTAACTTCCCGAGCCCCTGGAAGCATGAAAATCACTTTAAACATGCTAATTTTAGCTCTAACACTGATGATCCACCTACAAATGTGAACTGACGTTCAAAAATAAAACATTTGAAAACGGACCATTTTCCACATTTCTGAAGCATGACGTAATGGGGGGGTGTTATCTCTTTTGTCGAAAATCAGCCGTTTTTGCTCGAACATTAAATGCCTCCAAATGGTATTTAATTAACTTCCCGGGGTGAAGAAACCCTTTTTGAGAGCTCAGAGTGAGTAAATTGGCCATTTTCATGCACTTTTAACCATTCCATAAATCTTGTGTTTTGGGCCCCTGGAAGCATGAAAATCACTTTAAACATGCTAATTTTAGCTCTAACACTGATGATCCACCTACAAATGTGAACTGACGTTCAAAAATAAAACATTTGAAAACGGACCATTTTCCACATTTCTGAAGCATGACGTAATGGGGGGGTGTTATCTCTTTTGTCGAAAATCAGCCGTTTTTGCTCGAACATTAAATGCCTCCAAATGGTATTTAATTAACTTCCCGAGCCCCTGGAAGCATGAAAATCACTTTAAACATGCTAATTTTAGCTCTAACACTGATGATCCACCTACAAATGTGAACTGACGTTCAAAAATAAAACATTTGAAAACGGACCATTTTCCACATTTCTGAAGCATGACGTAATGGGGGGGTGTTATCTCTTTTGTCTAAAATCAGCCGTTTTTGCTCGAACATTAAATGCCTCCAAATGGTATTTAATTAACTTCCCGGGGTGAAGAAACCCTTTTTGAGAGCTCAGAGTGAGTAAATTGGCCATTTTCATGCACTTTTAACCATTCCATAAATCTTGTGTTTTGGGCCCCTGGAAGCATGAAAATCACTTTAAACATGCTAATTTTAGCTCTAACACTGATGATCCACCTACAAATGTGAACTGACGTTCAAAAATAAAACATTTGAAAACGGACCATTTTCCACATTTCTGAAGCATGACGTAATGGGGGGGTGTTATCTCTTTTGTCGAAAATCAGCCGTTTTTGCTCGAACATTAAATGCCTCCAAATGGTATTTAATTAACTTCCCGAGCCCCTGGAAGCATGAAAATCACTTTAAACATGCTAATTTTAGCTCTAACACTGATGATCCACCTACAAATGTGAACTGACGTTCAAAAATAAAACATTTGAAAACGGACCATTTTCCACATTTCTGAAGCATGACGTAATGGGGGGGTGTTATCTCTTTTGTCGAAAATCAGCTGTTTTTGCTCGAACATTAAATGCCTCCAAATGGTATTTATTTCACTTCCCGGGGTGAAGAAACCCTTTTTGAGAACTCAGAGTGAGTAAATTGGCCATTTTCATGCACTTTTAACCATTCCATTAATCTTGTGTTTTGGGCCCCTGGAAGCATGAAAATCACTTTAAACATGCTAATTTTAGCTCTAACACTGATGATCCACCTACAAATGTGAACTGACGTTCAAAAATAAAACATTTGAAAACGGACCATTTTCCACATTTCTGAAGCATGACGTAATGGGGGGGTGTTATCTCTTTTGTCGAAAATCAGCCGTTTTTGCTCGAACATTAAATGCCTCCAAATGGTATTTAATTAACTTCCCGAGCCCCTGGAAGCATGAAAATCACTTTAAACATGCTAATTTTAGCTCTAACACTGATGATCCACCTACAAATGTGAACTGACGTTCAAAAATAAAACATTTGAAAACGGACCATTTTCCACATTTCTGAAGCATGACGTAATGGGGGGGTGTTATCTCTTTTGTCGAAAATCAGCCGTTTTTGCTCGAACATTAAATGCCTCCAAATGGTATTTAATTAACTTCCCGAGCCCCTGGAAGCATGAAAATCACTTTAAACATGCTAATTTTAGCTCTAACACTGATGATCCACCTACAAATGTGAACTGACGTTCAAAAATAAAACATTTGAAAACGGACCATTTTCCACATTTCTGAAGCATGACGTAATGGGGGGGTGTTATCTCTTTTGTCGAAAATCAGCCGTTTTTGCTCGAACATTAAATGCCTCCAAATGGTATTTAATTAACTTCCCGGGGTGAAGAAACCCTTTTTGAGAACTCAGAGTGAGTAAATTGGCCATTTTCATGCACTTTTAACCATTCCATAAATCTTGTGTTTTGGGCCCCTGGAAGCATGAAAATCACTTTAAACATGCTAATTTTAGCTCTAACACTGATGATCCACCTACAAATGTGAACTGACGTTCAAAAATAAAACATTTGAAAACGGACCATTTTCCACATTTCTGAAGCGTGACGTAATGGGGGGGTGTTATCTCTTTTGTCGAAAATCAGCCGTTTTTGCTCGAACATTAAATTCCTCCAAATGGTATTTAATTAACTTCCCGAGCCCCTGGAAACATGAAAATCACTTTAAACATGCTAATTTTAGCTCTAACACTGATGATCCACCTACAAATGTGAACTGACGTTCAAAAATAAAACATTTGAAAAAGGACCATTTTCCACATTTCTGAAGCATGACGTAATGGGGGGGTGTTATCTCTTTTGTCGAAAATCAACCGTTTTTGCTCGAACATTAAATGCCTCCAAATGGTATTTATTTCACTTCCCGGGGTGAAGAAACCCTTTTTGAGAACTCAGAGTGAGTAAATTGGCCATTTTCATGCACTTTTAACCATTCCATTAATCTTGTGTTTTGGGCCCCTGGAAGCATGAAAATCACTTTAAACATGCTAATTTTAGCTCTAACACTGATGATCCACCTACAAATGTGAACTGACGTTCAAAAATAAAACATTTGAAAACGGACCATTTTCCACATTTCTGAAGCATGACGTAATGGGGGGGTGTTATCTCTTTTGTCGAAAATCAGCCGTTTTTGCTCGAACATTAAATGCCTCCAAATGGTATTTAATTAACTTCCCGAGCCCCTGGAAGCATGAAAATCACTTTAAACATGCTAATTTTAGCTCTAACACTGATGATCCACCTACAAATGTGAACTGACGTTCAAAAATAAAACATTTGAAAACGGACCATTTTCCACATTTCTGAAGCATGACGTAATGGGGGGGTGTTATCTCTTTTGTCGAAAATCAGCCGTTTTTGCTCGAACATTAAATGCCTCCAAATGGTATTTAATTAACTTCCCGGGGTGAAGAAACCCTTTTTGAGAACTCAGAGTGAGTAAATTGGCCATTTTCATGCACTTTTAACCATTCCATAAATCTTGTGTTTTGGGCCCCTGGAAGCATGAAAATCACTTTAAACATGCTAATTTTAGCTCTAACACTGATGATCCACCTACAAATGTGAACTGACGTTCAAAAATAAAACATTTGAAAACAGACCATTTTCCACATTTCTGAAGCATGACGTAATGGGGGGGTGTTATCTCTTTTGTCGAAAATCAGCCGTTTTTGCTCGAACATTAAATGCCTCCAAATGGTATTTAATTAACTTCCCGAGCCCCTGGAAGCATGAAAATCACTTTAAACATGCTAATTTTAGCTCTAACACTGATGATCCACCTACAAATGTGAACTGACGTTCAAAAATAAAACATTTGAAAACGGACCATTTTCCACATTTCTGAAGCATGACGTAATGGGGGGGTGTTATCTCTTTTGTCTAAAATTAGCCGTTTTTGCTCGAACATTAAATGCCTCCAAATGGTATTTAATTAACTTCCCGGGGTGAAGAAACCCTTTTTGAGAACTCAGAGTGAGTAAATTGGCCATTTTCATGCACTTTTAACCATTCCATAAATCTTGTGTTTTGGGCCCCTGGAAGCATGAAAATCACTTTAAACATGCTAATTTTAGCTCTAACACTGATGATCCACCTACAAATGTGAACTGACGTTCAAAAATAAAACATTTGAAAACGGACCATTTTCCACATTTCTGAAGCATGACGTAATGGGGGGTGTTATCTCTTTTGTCGAAAATCAGCCGTTTTTGCTCGAACATTAAATGCCTCCAAATGGTATTTAATTAACTTCCTGAGCCCCTGGAAGCATGAAAATCACTTTAAACATGCTAATTTTAGCTCTAACACTGATGATCCACCTACAAATGTGAACTGACGTTCAAAAATAAAACATTTGAAAACGGACCATTTTCCACATTTCTGAAGCATGACGTAATGGGGGGGGTGTTATCTCTTTTGTCGAAAATCAGCTGTTTTTGCTCGAACATTAAATGCCTCCAAATGGTATTTATTTCACTTCCCGGGGTGAAGAAACCCTTTTTGAGAACTCAGAGTGAGTAAATTGGCCATTTTCATGCACTTTTAACCATTCCATTAATCTTGTGTTTTGGGCCCCTGGAAGCATGAAAATCACTTTAAACATGCTAATTTTAGCTCTAACACTGATGATCCACCTACAAATGTGAACTGACGTTCAAAAATAAAACATTTGAAAACGGACCATTTTCCACATTTCTGAAGCATGACGTAATGGGGGGGTGTTATCTCTTTTGTCGAAAATCAGCCGTTTTTGCTCGAACATTAAATGCCTCCAAATGGTATTTAATTAACTTCCCGAGCCCCTGGAAGCATGAAAATCACTTTAAACATGCTAATTTTAGCTCTAACACTGATGATCCACCTACAAATGTGAACTGACGTTCAAAAATAAAACATTTGAAAACGGACCATTTTCCACATTTCTGAAGCATGACGTAATGGGGGGGTGTTATCTCTTTTGTCGAAAATCAGCCGTTTTTGCTCGAACATTAAATGCCTCCAAATGGTATTTAATTAACTTCCCGAGCCCCTGGAAGCATGAAAATCACTTTAAACATGCTAATTTTAGCTCTAACACTGATGATCCACCTACAAATGTGAACTGACGTTCAAAAATAAAACATTTGAAAACGGACCATTTTCCACATTTCTGAAGCATGACGTAATGGGGGGGTGTTATCTCTTTTGTCGAAAATCAGCCGTTTTTGCTCGAACATTAAATGCCTCCAAATGGTATTTAATTAACTTCCCGGGGTGAAGAAACCCTTTTTGAGAACTCAGAGTGAGTAAATTGGCCATTTTCATGCACTTTTAACCATTCCATAAATCTTGTGTTTTGGGCCCCTGGAAGCATGAAAATCACTTTAAACATGCTAATTTTAGCTCTAACACTGATGATCCACCTACAAATGTGAACTGACGTTCAAAAATAAAACATTTGAAAACGGACCATTTTCCACATTTCTGAAGCATGACGTAATGGGGGGGTGTTATCTCTTTTGTCGAAAATCAGCCGTTTTTGCTCGAACATTAAATTCCTCCAAATGGTATTTAATTAACTTCCCGAGCCCCTGGAAACATGAAAATCACTTTAAACATGCTAATTTTAGCTCTAACACTGATGATCCACCTACAAATGTGAACTGACGTTCAAAAATAAAACATTTGAAAACGGACCATTTTCCACATTTCTGAAGCATGACGTAATGGGGGGGTGTTATCTCTTTTGTCGAAAATCAGCCGTTTTTGCTCGAACATTAAATTCCTCCAAATGGTATTTAATTAACTTCCCGAGCCCCTGGAAACATGAAAATCACTTTAAACATGCTAATTTTAGCTCTAACACTGATGATCCACCTACAAATGTGAACTGACGTTCAAAAATAAAACATTTGAAAACGGACCATTTTCCACATTTCTGAAGCATGACGTAATGGGGGGGTGTTATCTCTTTTGTCGAAAATCAGCCGTTTTTGCTCGAACATTAAATTCCTCCAAATGGTATTTAATTAACTTCCCGAGCCCCTGGAAACATGAAAATCACTTTAAACATGCTAATTTTAGCTCTAACACTGATGATCCACCTACAAATGTGAACTGACGTTCAAAAATAAAACATTTGAAAACAGACCATTTTCCACCTTTCTGAAGCATGACGTAATGGGGGGGTGTTATCTCTTTTGTCGAAAATCAGCCGTTTTTGCTCGAACATTAAATGCCTCCAAATGGTATTTAATTAACTTCCCGAGCCCCTGGAAGCATGAAAATCACTTTAAACATGCTAATTTTAGCTCTAACACTGATGATCCACCTACAAATGTGAACTGACGTTCAAAAATAAAACATTTGAAAACGGACCATTTTCCACATTTCTGAAGCATGACGTAATGGGGGGGTGTTATCTCTTTTGTCTAAAATCAGCCGTTTTTGCTCGAACATTAAATGCCTCCAAATGGTATTTAATTAACTTCCCGGGGTGAAGAAACCCTTTTTGAGAACTCAGAGTGAGTAAATTGGCCATTTTCATGCACTTTTAACCATTCCATAAATCTTGTGTTTTGGGCCCCTGGAAGCATGAAAATCACTTTAAACATGCTAATTTTAGCTCTAACACTGATGATCCACCTACAAATGTGAACTGACGTTCAAAAATAAAACATTTGAAAACGGACCATTTTCCACATTTCTGAAGCATGACGTAATGGGGGGGTGTTATCTCTTTTGTCGAAAATCAGCCGTTTTTGCTCGAACATTAAATGCCTCCAAATGGTATTTAATTAACTTCCTGAGCCCCTGGAAGCATGAAAATCACTTTAAACATGCTAATTTTAGCTCTAACACTGATGATCCACCTACAAATGTGAACTGACGTTCAAAAATAAAACATTTGAAAACGGACCATTTTCCACATTTCTGAAGCATGACGTAATGGGGGGGTGTTATCTCTTTTGTCGAAAATCAGCTGTTTTTGCTCGAACATTAAATGCCTCCAAATGGTATTTATTTCACTTCCCGGGGTGAAGAAACCCTTTTTGAGAACTCAGAGTGAGTAAATTGGCCATTTTCATGCACTTTTAACCATTCCATTAATCTTGTGTTTTGGGCCCCTGGAAGCATGAAAATCACTTTAAACATGCTAATTTTAGCTCTAACACTGATGATCCACCTACAAATGTGAACTGACGTTCAAAAATAAAACATTTGAAAACGGACCATTTTCCACATTTCTGAAGCATGACGTAATGGGGGGGTGTTATCTCTTTTGTCGAAAATCAGCCGTTTTTGCTCGAACATTAAATGCCTCCAAATGGTATTTAATTAACTTCCCGAGCCCCTGGAAGCATGAAAATCACTTTAAACATGCTAATTTTAGCTCTAACACTGATGATCCACCTACAAATGTGAACTGACGTTCAAAAATAAAACATTTGAAAACGGACCATTTTCCACATTTCTGAAGCATGACGTAATGGGGGGGTGTTATCTCTTTTGTCGAAAATCAGCCGTTTTTGCTCGAACATTAAATGCCTCCAAATGGTATTTAATTAACTTCCCGAGCCCCTGGAAGCATGAAAATCACTTTAAACATGCTAATTTTAGCTCTAACACTGATGATCCACCTACAAATGTGAACTGACGTTCAAAAATAAAACATTTGAAAACGGACCATTTTCCACATTTCTGAAGCATGACGTAATGGGGGGGTGTTATCTCTTTTGTCGAAAATCAGCCGTTTTTGCTCGAACATTAAATGCCTCCAAATGGTATTTAATTAACTTCCCGGGGTGAAGAAACCCTTTTTGAGAACTCAGAGTGAGTAAATTGGCCATTTTCATGCACTTTTAACCATTCCATAAATCTTGTGTTTTGGGCCCCTGGAAGCATGAAAATCACTTTAAACATGCTAATTTTAGCTCTAACACTGATGATCCACCTACAAATGTGAACTGACGTTCAAAAATAAAACATTTGAAAACGGACCATTTTCCACATTTCTGAAGCATGACGTAATGGGGGGGTGTTATCTCTTTTGTCGAAAATCAGCCGTTTTTGCTCGAACATTAAATTCCTCCAAATGGTATTTAATTAACTTCCCGAGCCCCTGGAAACATGAAAATCACTTTAAACATGCTAATTTTAGCTCTAACACTGATGATCCACCTACAAATGTGAACTGACGTTCAAAAATAAAACATTTGAAAAAGGACCATTTTCCACATTTCTGAAGCATGACGTAATGGGGGGGTGTTATCTCTTTTGTCGAAAATCAACCGTTTTTGCTCGAACATTAAATGCCTCCAAATGGTATTTATTTCACTTCCCGGGGTGAAGAAACCCTTTTTGAGAACTCAGAGTGAGTAAATTGGCCATTTTCATGCACTTTTAACCATTCCATTAATCTTGTGTTTTGGGCCCCTGGAAGCATGAAAATCACTTTAAACATGCTAATTTTAGCTCTAACACTGATGATCCACCTACAAATGTGAACTGACGTTCAAAAATAAAACATTTGAAAACGGACCATTTTCCACATTTCTGAAGCATGACGTAATGGGGGGGTGTTATCTCTTTTGTCGAAAATCAGCCGTTTTTGCTCGAACATTAAATGCCTCCAAATGGTATTTAATTAACTTCCCGAGCCCCTGGAAGCATGAAAATCACTTTAAACATGCTAATTTTAGCTCTAACACTGATGATCCACCTACAAATGTGAACTGACGTTCAAAAATAAAACATTTGAAAACGGACCATTTTCCAAATTTCTGAAGCATGACGTAATGGGGGGGTGTTATCTCTTTTGTCGAAAATCAGCCGTTTTTGCTCGAACATTAAATGCCTCCAAATGGTATTTAATTAACTTCCCGGGGTGAAGAAACCCTTTTTGAGAACTCAGAGTGAGTAAATTGGCCATTTTCATGCACTTTTAACCATTCCATAAATCTTGTGTTTTGGGCCCCTGGAAGCATGAAAATCACTTTAAACATGCTAATTTTAGCTCTAACACTGATGATCCACCTACAAATGTGAACTGACGTTCAAAAATAAAACATTTGAAAACGGACCATTTTCCACATTTCTGAAGCATGACGTAATGGGGGGGTGTTATCTCTTTTGTCGAAAATCAGCCGTTTTTGCTCGAACAATAAATGCCTCCAAATGGTATTTAATTAACTTCCCGAGCCCCTGGAAGCATGAAAATCACTTTAAACATGCTAATTTTAGCTCTAACACTGATGATCCACCTACAAATGTGAACTGACGTTCAAAAATAAAACATTTGAAAACGGACCATTTTCCACATTTCTGAAGCATGACGTAATGGGGGGGTGTTATCTCTTTTGTCGAAAATCTGCCGTTTTTGCTCGAACATTAAATGCCTCCAAATGGTATTTATTTCACTTCCCGAGCCCCTGGAAGCATGAAAATCACTTTAAACATGCTAATTTTAGCTCTAACACTGATGATCCACCTACAAATGTGAACTGACGTTCAAAAATAAAACATTTGAAAACGGACCATTTTCCACATTTCTGAAGCATGACGTAATGGGGGGGTGTTATCTCTTTTGTCGAAAATCAGCCGTTTTTGCTCGAACAATAAATGCCTCCAAATGGTATTTATTTCACTTCCCGGGGTGAAGAAACCCTTTTTGAGAACTCAGAGTGAGTAAATTGGCCATTTTCATGCACTTTTAACCATTCCATTAATCTTGTGTTTTGGGCCCCTGGAAGCATGAAAATCACTTTAAACATGCTAATTTTAGCTCTAACACTGATGATCCACCTACAAATGTGAACTGACGTTCAAAAATAAAACATTTGAAAACGGACCATTTTCCACATTTCTGAAGCATGACGTAATGGGGGGGTGTTATCTCTTTTGTCGAAAATCAGCCGTTTTTGCTCGAACATTAAATGCCTCCAAATGGTATTTAATTAACTTCCCGAGCCCCTGGAAGCATGAAAATCACTTTAAACATGCTAATTTTAGCTCTAACACTGATGATCCACCTACAAATGTGAACTGACGTTCAAAAATAAAACATTTGAAAACGGACCATTTTCCACATTTCTGAAGCATGACGTAATGGGGGGGTGTTATCTCTTTTGTCGAAAATCAGCCGTTTTTGCTCGAACATTAAATGCCTCCAAATGGTATTTAATTAACTTCCCGAGCCCCTGGAAGCATGAAAATCACTTTAAACATGCTAATTTTAGCTCTAACACTGATGATCCACCTACAAATGTGAACTGACGTTCAAAAATAAAACATTTGAAAACGGACCATTTTCCACATTTCTGAAGCATGACGTAATGGGGGGGTGTTATCTCTTTTGTCGAAAATCAGCCGTTTTTGCTCGAACATTAAATGCCTCCAAATGGTATTTAATTAACTTCCCGGGGTGAAGAAACCCTTTTTGAGAACTCAGAGTGAGTAAATTGGCCATTTTCATGCACTTTTAACCATTCCATAAATCTTGTGTTTTGGGCCCCTGGAAGCATGAAAATCACTTTAAACATGCTAATTTTAGCTCTAACACTGATGATCCACCTACAAATGTGAACTGACGTTCAAAAATAAAACATTTGAAAACGGACCATTTTCCACATTTCTGAAGCATGACGTAATGGGGGGGTGTTATCTCTTTTGTCGAAAATCAGCCGTTTTTGCTCGAACATTAAATTCCTCCAAATGGTATTTAATTAACTTCCCGAGCCCCTGGAAACATGAAAATCACTTTAAACATGCTAATTTTAGCTCTAACACTGATGATCCACCTACAAATGTGAACTGACGTTCAAAAATAAAACATTTGAAAAAGGACCATTTTCCACATTTCTGAAGCATGACGTAATGGGGGGGTGTTATCTCTTTTGTCGAAAATCAACCGTTTTTGCTCGAACATTAAATGCCTCCAAATGGTATTTATTTCACTTCCCGGGGTGAAGAAACCCTTTTTGAGAACTCAGAGTGAGTAAATTGGCCATTTTCATGCACTTTTAACCATTCCATTAATCTTGTGTTTTGGGCCCCTGGAAGCATGAAAATCACTTTAAACATGCTAATTTTAGCTCTAACACTGATGATCCACCTACAAATGTGAACTGACGTTCAAAAATAAAACATTTGAAAACGGACCATTTTCCACATTTCTGAAGCATGACGTAATGGGGGGGTGTTATCTCTTTTGTCGAAAATCAGCCGTTTTTGCTCGAACATTAAATGCCTCCAAATGGTATTTAATTAACTTCCCGAGCCCCTGGAAGCATGAAAATCACTTTAAACATGCTAATTTTAGCTCTAACACTGATGATCCACCTACAAATGTGAACTGACGTTCAAAAATAAAACATTTGAAAACGGACCATTTTCCACATTTCTGAAGCATGACGTAATGGGGGGGTGTTATCTCTTTTGTCGAAAATCAGCCGTTTTTGCTCGAACATTAAATGCCTCCAAATGGTATTTAATTAACTTCCCGGGGTGAAGAAACCCTTTTTGAGAACTCAGAGTGAGTAAATTGGCCATTTTCATGCACTTTTAACCATTCCATAAATCTTGTGTTTTGGGCCCCTGGAAGCATGAAAATCACTTTAAACATGCTAATTTTAGCTCTAACACTGATGATCCACCTACAAATGTGAACTGACGTTCAAAAATAAAACATTTGAAAACAGACCATTTTCCACATTTCTGAAGCATGACGTAATGGGGGGGTGTTATCTCTTTTGTCGAAAATCAGCCGTTTTTGCTCGAACATTAAATGCCTCCAAATGGTATTTAATTAACTTCCCGAGCCCCTGGAAGCATGAAAATCACTTTAAACATGCTAATTTTAGCTCTAACACTGATGATCCACCTACAAATGTGAACTGACGTTCAAAAATAAAACATTTGAAAACGGACCATTTTCCACATTTCTGAAGCATGACGTAATGGGGGGGTGTTATCTCTTTTGTCTAAAATCAGCCGTTTTTGCTCGAACATTAAATGCCTCCAAATGGTATTTAATTAACTTCCCGTGGTGAAGAAACCCTTTTTGAGAACTCAGAGTGAGTAAATTGGCCATTTTCATGCACTTTTAACCATTCCATAAATCTTGTGTTTTGGGCCCCTGGAAGCATGAAAATCACTTTAAACATGCTAATTTTAGCTCTAACACTGATGATCCACCTACAAATGTGAACTGACGTTCAAAAATAAAACATTTGAAAACGGACCATTTTCCACATTTCTGAAGCATGACGTAATGGGGGGTGTTATCTCTTTTGTCGAAAATCAGCCGTTTTTGCTCGAACATTAAATGCCTCCAAATGGTATTTAATTAACTTCCCGAGCCCCTGGAAGCATGAAAATCACTTTAAACATGCTAATTTTAGCTCTAACACTGATGATCCACCTACAAATGTGAACTGACGTTCAAAAATAAAACATTTGAAAACGGACCATTTTCCACATTTCTGAAGCATGACGTAATGGGGGGGTGTTATCTCTTTTGTCGAAAATCAGCTGTTTTTGCTCGAACATTAAATGCCTCCAAATGGTATTTATTTCACTTCCCGGGGTGAAGAAACCCTTTTTGAGAACTCAGAGTGAGTAAATTGGCCATTTTCATGCACTTTTAACCATTCCATTAATCTTGTGTTTTGGGCCCCTGGAAGCATGAAAATCACTTTAAACATGCTAATTTTAGCTCTAACACTGATGATCCACCTACAAATGTGAACTGACGTTCAAAAATAAAACATTTGAAAACGGACCATTTTCCACATTTCTGAAGCATGACGTAATGGGGGGGTGTTATCTCTTTTGTCGAAAATCAGCCGTTTTTGCTCGAACATTAAATGCCTCCAAATGGTATTTAATTAACTTCCCGAGCCCCTGGAAGCATGAAAATCACTTTAAACATGCTAATTTTAGCTCTAACACTGATGATCCACCTACAAATGTGAACTGACGTTCAAAAATAAAACATTTGAAAACGGACCATTTTCCACATTTCTGAAGCATGACGTAATGGGGGGGTGTTATCTCTTTTGTCGAAAATCAGCCGTTTTTGCTCGAACATTAAATGCCTCCAAATGGTATTTAATTAACTTCCCGAGCCCCTGGAAGCATGAAAATCACTTTAAACATGCTAATTTTAGCTCTAACACTGATGATCCACCTACAAATGTGAACTGACGTTCAAAAATAAAACATTTGAAAACGGACCATTTTCCACATTTCTGAAGCATGACGTAATGGGGGGGTGTTATCTCTTTTGTCGAAAATCAGCCGTTTTTGCTCGAACATTAAATGCCTCCAAATGGTATTTAATTAACTTCCCGAGCCCCTGGAAGCATGAAAATCACTTTAAACATGCTAATTTTAGCTCTAACACTGATGATCCACCTACAAATGTGAACTGACGTTCAAAAATAAAACATTTGAAAACGGACCATTTTCCACATTTCTGAAGCATGACGTAATGGGGGGGTGTTATCTCTTTTGTCGAAAATCAGCCGTTTTTGCTCGAACATTAAATGCCTCCAAATGGTATTTAATTAACTTCCCGGGGTGAAGAAACCCTTTTTGAGAACTCAGAGTGAGTAAATTGGCCATTTTCATGCACTTTTAACCATTCCATAAATCTTGTGTTTTGGGCCCCTGGAAGCATGAAAATCACTTTAAACATGCTAATTTTAGCTCTAACACTGATGATCCACCTACAAATGTGAACTGACATTCAAAAATAAAACATTTAAAAACGGACCATTTTCCACATTTCTGAAGCATGACGTAATGGGGGGGTGTTATCTCTTTTGTCGAAAATCAGCCGTTTTTGCTCGAAAATTAAATTCCTCCAAATGGTATTTAATTAACTTCCCGAGCCCCTGGAAACATGAAAATCACTTTAAACATGCTAATTTTAGCTCTAACACTGATGATCCACCTACAAATGTGAACTGACGTTCAAAAATAAAACATTTGAAAAAGGACCATTTTCCACATTTCTGAAGCATGACGTAATGGGGGGGTGTTATCTCTTTTGTCGAAAATCAGCCGTTTTTGCTCGAACATTAAATGCCTCCAAATGGTATTTATTTCACTTCCCGGGGTGAAGAAACCCTTTTTGAGAACTCAGAGTGAGTAAATTGGCCATTTTCATGCACTTTTAACCATTCCATTAATCTTGTGTTTTGGGCCCCTGGAAGCATGAAAATCACTTTAAACATGCTAATTTTAGCTCTAACACTGATGATCCACCTACAAATGTGAACTGACGTTCAAAAATAAAACATTTGAAAACGGACCATTTTCCACATTTCTGAAGCATGACGTAATGGGGGGGTGTTATCTCTTTTGTCGAAAATCAGCCGTTTTTGCTCGAACATTAAATGCCTCCAAATGGTATTTAATTAACTTCCCGAGCCCCTGGAAGCATGAAAATCACTTTAAACATGCTAATTTTAGCTCTAACACTGATGATCCACCTACAAATGTGAACTGACGTTCAAAAATAAAACATTTGAAAACGGACCATTTTCCACATTTCTGAAGCATGACGTAATGGGGGGGTGTTATCTCTTTTGTCTAAAATCAGCCGTTTTTGCTCGAACATTAAATGCCTCCAAATGGTATTTAATTAACTTCCCGGGGTGAAGAAACCCTTTTTGAGAACTCAGAGTGAGTAAATTGGCCATTTTCATGCACTTTTAACCATTCCATAAATCTTGTGTTTTGGGCCCCTGGAAGCATGAAAATCACTTTAAACATGCTAATTTTAGCTCTAACACTGATGATCCACCTACAAATGTGAACTGACGTTCAAAAATAAAACATTTGAAAACAGACCATTTTCCACATTTCTGAAGCATGACGTAATGGGGGGGTGTTATCTCTTTTGTCGAAAATCAGCCGTTTTTGCTCGAACATTAAATGCCTCCAAATGGTATTTAATTAACTTCCCGAGCCCCTGGAAGCATGAAAATCACTTTAAACATGCTAATTTTAGCTCTAACACTGATGATCCACCTACAAATGTGAACTGACGTTCAAAAATAAAACATTTGAAAACGGACCATTTTTCACATTTCTGAAGCATGACGTAATGGGGGGGTGTTATCTCTTTTGTCTAAAATCAGCCGTTTTTGCTCGAACATTAAATGCCTCCAAATGGTATTTAATTAACTTCCCGTGGTGAAGAAACCCTTTTTGAGAACTCAGAGTGAGTAAATTGGCCATTTTCATGCACTTTTAACCATTCCATAAATCTTGTGTTTTGGGCCCCTGGAAGCATGAAAATCACTTTAAACATGCTAATTTTAGCTCTAACACTGATGATCCACCTACAAATGTGAACTGACGTTCAAAAATAAAACATTTGAAAACGGACCATTTTCCACATTTCTGAAGCATGACGTAATGGGGGGGTGTTATCTCTTTTGTCGAAAATCAGCCGTTTTTGCTCGAACATTAAATGCCTCCAAATGGTATTTAATTAACTTCCCGAGCCCCAGGAAGCATGAAAATCACTTTAAACATGCTAATTTTAGCTCTAACACTGATGATCCACCTACAAATGTGAACTGACGTTCAAAAATAAAACATTTGAAAACGGACCATTTTCCACATTTCTGAAGCATGACGTAATGGGGGGGTGTTATCTCTTTTGTCGAAAATCAGCTGTTTTTGCTCGAACATTAAATGCCTCCAAATGGTATTTATTTCACTTCCCGGGGTGAAGAAACCCTTTTTGAGAACTCAGAGTGAGTAAATTGGCCATTTTCATGCACTTTTAACCATTCCATTAATCTTGTGTTTTGGGCCCCTGGAAGCATGAAAATCACTTTAAACATGTTAATTTTAGCTCTAACACTGATGATCCACCTACAAATGTGAACTGACGTTCAAAAATAAAACATTTGAAAACGGACCATTTTCCACATTTCTGAAGCATGACGTAATGGGGGGGTGTTATCTCTTTTGTCGAAAATCAGCCGTTTTTGCTCGAACATTAAATGCCTCCAAATGGTATTTAATTAACTTCCCGAGCCCCTGGAAGCATGAAAATCACTTTAAACATGCTAATTTTAGCTCTAACACTGATGATCCACCTACAAATGTGAACTGACGTTCAAAAATAAAACATTTGAAAACGGACCATTTTCCACATTTCTGAAGCATGACGTAATGGGGGGGTGTTATCTCTTTTGTCGAAAATCAGCCGTTTTTGCTCGAACATTAAATGCCTCCAAATGGTATTTAATTAACTTCCCGAGCCCCTGGAAGCATGAAAATCACTTTAAACATGCTAATTTTAGCTCTAACACTGATGATCCACCTACAAATGTGAACTGACGTTCAAAAGAAAACATTTGAAAACGGACCATTTTCCACATTTCTGAAGCATGACGTAATGGGGGGGTGTTATCTCTTTTGTCGAAAATCAGCCGTTTTTGCTCGAACATTAAATGCCTCCAAATGGTATTTAATTAACTTCCCGGGGTGAAGAAACCCTTTTTGAGAACTCAGAGTGAGTAAATTGGCCATTTTCATGCACTTTTAACCATTCCATAAATCTTGTGTTTTGGGCCCCTGGAAGCATGAAAATCACTTTAAACATGCTAATTTTAGCTCTAACACTGATGATCCACCTACAAATGTGAACTGACGTTCAAAAATAAAACATTTGAAAACGGACCATTTTCCACATTTCTGAAGCATGACGTAATGGGGGGGTGTTATCTCTTTTGTCGAAAATCAGCCGTTTTTGCTCGAACATTAAATTCCTCCAAATGGTATTTAATTAACTTCCCGAGCCCCTGGAAACATGAAAATCACTTTAAACATGCTAATTTTAGCTCTAACACTGATGATCCACCTACAAATGTGAACTGACGTTCAAAAATAAAACATTTGAAAAAGGACCATTTTCCACATTTCTGAAGCATGACGTAATGGGGGGGTGTTATCTCTTTTGTCGAAAATCAGCCGTTTTTGCTCGAACATTAAATGCCTCCAAATGGTATTTATTTCACTTCCCGGGGTGAAGAAACCCTTTTTGAGAACTCAGAGTGAGTAAATTGGCCATTTTCATGCACTTTTAACCATTCCATTAATCTTGTGTTTTGGGCCCCAGGAAGCATGAAAATCACTTTAAACATGCTAATTTTAGCTCTAACACTGATGATCCACCTACAAATGTGAACTGACGTTCAAAAATAAAACATTTGAAAACGGACCATTTTCCACATTTCTGAAGCATGACGTAATGGGGGGGTGTTATCTCTTTTGTCGAAAATCAGCCGTTTTTGCTCGAACATTAAATGCCTCCAAATGGTATTTAATTAACTTCCCGGGCCCCTGGAAGCATGAAAATCACTTTAAACATGCTAATTTTAGCTCTAACACTGATGATCCACCTACAAATGTGAACTGACGTTCAAAAATAAAACATTTGAAAACGGACCATTTTCCACATTTCTGAAGCATGACGTAATGGGGGGATGTTATCTCTTTTGTCGAAAATCAGCCGTTTTTGCTCGAACATTAAATGCCTCCAAATGGTATTTAATTAACTTCCCGAGCCCCTGGAAGCATGAAAATCACTTTAAACATGCTAATTTTAGCTCTAACACTGATGATACACCTACAAATGTGAACTGACGTTCAAAAATAAAACATTTGAAAACGGACCATTTTCCACATTTCTGAAGCATGACGTAATGGGGGGGTGTTATCTCTTTTGTCGAAAATCAGCCGTTTTTGCTCGAACATTAAATGCCTCCAAATGGTATTTATTTCACTTCCCGGGGTGAAGAAACCCTTTTTGAGAACTCAGAGTGAGTAAATTGGCCATTTTCATGCACTTTTAACCATTCCATTAATCTTGTGTTTTGGGCCCCTGGAAGCATGAAAATCACTTTAAACATGCTAATTTTAGCTCTAACACTGATGATCCACCTACAAATGTGAACTGACGTTCAAAAATAAAACATTTGAAAACGGACCATTTTCCACATTTCTGAAGCATGACGTAATGGGGGGGTGTTATCTCTTTTGTCGAAAATCAGCCGTTTTTGCTCGAACATTAAATGCCTCCAAATGGTATTTAATTAACTTCCCAAGCCCCTGGAAGCATGAAAATCACTTTAAACATGCTAATTTTAGCTCTAACACTGATGATCCACCTACAAATGTGAACTGACGTTCAAAAATAAAACATTTGAAAACGGACCATTTTCCACATTTCTGAAGCATGACGTAATGGGGGGGTGATATCTCTTTTGTCGAAAATCAGCCGTTTTTGCTCGAACATTAAATGCCTCCAAATGGTATTTAATTAACTTCCCGGGGTGAAGAAACCCTTTTTGAGAACTCAGAGTGAGTAAATTGGCCATTTTCATGCACTTTTAACCATTCCATTAATCTTGTGTTTTGGGCCCCTGGAAGCATGAAAATCACTTTAAACATGCTAATTTTAGCTCTAACACTGATGATCCACCTACAAATGTGAACTGACGTTCAAAAATAAAACATTTGAAAACGGACCATTTTCCACATTTCTGAAGCATGACGTAATGGGGGGGTGTTATCTCTTTTGTCGAAAATCAGCCGTTTTTGCTCGAACATTAAATGCCTCCAAATGGTATTTATTTCACTTCCCCAGCCCCTGGAAGCATGAAAATCACTTTAAACATGCTAATTTTAGCTCTAACACTGATGATCCACCTACAAATGTGAACTGACGTTCAAAAATAAAACATTTGAAAACGGACCATTTTCCACATTTCTGAAGCATGACGTAATGGGGGGGGTGTTATCTCTTTTGTCGAAAATCAGCCGTTTTTGCTCGAACATTAAATGCCTCCAAATGGTATTTATTTCACTTCCCGAGCCCCTGGAAGCATGAAAATCACTTTAAACATGCTAATTTTAGCTCTAACACTGATGATCCACCTACAAATGTGAACTGACGTTCAAAAATAAAACATTTGAAAACGGACCATTTTCCACATTTCTGAAGCATGAGGTAATGGGGGGTGCTATCTCTTTTGTCGAAAATCAGCCGTTTTTGCTCGAACATTAAATGCCTCCAAATGGTATTTAATTAACTTCCCGAGCCCCTGGAAGCATGAAAATCACTTTAAACATGCTAATTTTAGCTCTAACACTGATGATCCACCAACAAATGTGAACTGACGTTCAAAAATAAAACATTTGAAAACGGACCATTTTCCACATTTCTGAAGCATGACGTAATGGGGGGGTGTTATCTCTTTTGTCGAAAATCAGCCGTTTTTGCTCGAACATTAAATGCCTCCAAATGGTATTTATTTCACTTCCCGAGCCCCTGGAAGCATGAAAATCACTTTAAACATGCTAATTTTAGCTCTAACACTGATGATCCACCAACAAATGTGAACTGACGTTCAAAAATAAAACATTTGAAAACGGACCATTTTCCACATTTCTGAAGCATGACGTAATGGGGGGGTGTTATCTCTTTTGTCAAAAATCAGCCGTTTTTGCTCGAACATTAAATGCCTCCAAATGGTATTTATTTCACTTCCCGGGGTGAAGAAACCCTTTTTGAGAACTCAGAGTGAGTAAATTGGCCATTTTCATGCACTTTTAACCATTCCATAAATCTTGTGTTTTGGGCCCCTGGAAGCATGAAAATCACTTTAAACATGCTAATTTTAGCTCTAACACTGATGATCCACCTACAAATGTGAACTGACGTTCAAAAATAAAACATTTGAAAACGGACCATTTTCCACATTTCTGAAGCATGACTTAATGGGGGGGTGTTATCTCTTTTGTCGAAAATCAGCCGTTTTTGCTCGAACATTAAATGCCTCCAAATGGTATTTAATTAACTTCCCGGGGTGAAGAAACCCTTTTTGAGAACTCAGAGTGAGTAAATTGGCCATTTTCATGCACTTTTAACCATTCCATAAATCTTGTGTTTTGGGCCCCTGGAAGCATGAAAATCACTTTAAACATGCTAATTTTAGCTCTAACACTGATGATCCACCTACAAATGTGAACTGACGTTCAAAAATAAAACATTTGAAAACGGACCATTTTCCACATTTCTGAAGCATGACGTAATGGGGGGGTGTTATCTCTTTTGTCGAAAATCAGCCGTTTTTGCTCGAACATTAAATGCCTCCAAATGGTATTTAATTAACTTCCCGAGCCCCTGGAAGCATGAAAATCACTTTAAACATGCTAATTTTAGCTCTAACACTGATGATCCACCTACAAATGTGAACTGACGTTCAAAAATAAAACATTTGAAAACGGACCATTTTCCACATTTCTGAAGCATGACGTAATGGGGGGGTGTTATCTCTTTTGTCGAAAATCAGCCGTTTTTGCTCGAACATTAAATGCCTCCAAATGGTATTTAATTAACTTCCCGGGGTGAAGAAACCCTTTTTGAGAACTCAGAGTGAGTAAATTGGCCATTTTCATGCACTTTTAACCATTCCATAAATCTTGTGTTTTGGGCCCCTGGAAGCATGAAAATCACTTTAAACATGCTAATTTTAGCTCTAACACTGATGATCCACCTACAAATGTGAACTGACGTTCAAAAATAAAACATTTGAAAACAGACCATTTTCCACATTTCTGAAGCATGACGTAATGGGGGGGTGTTATCTCTTTTGTCGAAAATCAGCCGTTTTTGCTCGAACATTAAATGCCTCCAAATGGTATTTAATTAACTTCCCGAGCCCCTGGAAGCATGAAAATCACTTTAAACATGCTAATTTTAGCTCTAACACTGATGATCCACCTACAAATGTGAACTGACGTTCAAAAATAAAACATTTGAAAACGGACCATTTTCCACATTTCTGAAGCATGACGTAATGGGGGGGTGTTATCTCTTTTGTCGAAAATCAGCCGTTTTTGCTCGAACATTAAATGCCTCCAAATGGTATTTAATTAACTTCCCGGGGTGAAGAAACCCTTTTTGAGAACTCAGAGTGAGTAAATTGGCCATTTTCATGCACTTTTAACCATTCCATAAATCTTGTGTTTTGGGCCCCTGGAAGCATGAAAATCACTTTAAACATGCTAATTTTAGCTCTAACACTGATGATCCACCTACAAATGTGAACTGACGTTCAAAAATAAAACATTTGAAAACGGACCATTTTCCACATTTCTGAAGCATGACGTAATGGGGGGGTGTTATCTCTTTTGTCGAAAATCAGCCGTTTTTGCTCGAACATTAAATGCCTCCAAATGGTATTTAATTAACTTCCCGAGCCCCTGGAAGCATGAAAATCACTTTAAACATGCTAATTTTAGCTCTAACACTGATGATCCACCTACAAATGTGAACTGACGTTCAAAAATAAAACATTTGAAAACGGACCATTTTCCACATTTCTGAAGCATGACGTAATGGGGGGGTGTTATCTCTTTTGTCGAAAATCAGCCATTTTTGCTCAAACATTAAATGCCTCCAAATGGTATTTATTTCACTTCCCGGGGTGAAGAAACCCTTTTTGAGAACTCAGAGTGAGTAAATTGGCCATTTTCATGCACTTTTAACCATTCCATTAATCTTGTGTTTTGGGCCCCTGGAAGCATGAAAATCACTTTAAACATGCTAATTTTAGCTCTAACACTGATGATCCACCTACAAATGTGAACTGACGTTCAAAAATAAAACATTTGAAAACGGACCATTTTCCACATTTCTGAAGCATGACGTAATGGGGGGGGTGTTATCTCTTTTGTCGAAAATCAGCCGTTTTTGCTCGAACATTAAATGCCTCCAAATGGTATTTAATTAACTTCCCGAGCCCCTGGAAGCATGAAAATCACTTTAAACATGCTAATTTTAGCTCTAACACTGATGATCCACCTACAAATGTGAACTGACGTTCAAAAATAAAACATTTGAAAACGGACCATTTTCCACATTTCTGAAGCATGACGTAATGGGGGGGTGTTATCTCTTTTGTCGAAAATCAGCCGTTTTTGCTCGAACATTAAATGCCTCCAAATGGTATTTAATTAACTTCCCGAGCCCCTGGAAGCATGAAAATCACTTTAAACATGCTAATTTTAGCTCTAACACTGATGATCCACCTACAAATGTGAACTGACGTTCAAAAATAAAACATTTGAAAACGGACCATTTTCCACATTTCTGAAGCATGACGTAATGGGGGGGTGTTATCTCTTTTGTCGAAAATCAGCCGTTTTTGCTCGAACATTAAATGCCTCCAAATGGTATTTAATTAACTTCCCGGGGTGAAGAAACCCTTTTTGAGAACTCAGAGTGAGTAAATTGGCCATTTTCATGCACTTTTAACCATTCCATAAATCTTGTGTTTTGGGCCCCTGGAAGCATGAAAATCACTTTAAACATGCTAATTTTAGCTCTAACACTGATGATCCACCTACAAATGTGAACTGACGTTCAAAAATAAAACATTTGAAAACGGACCATTTTCCACATTTCTGAAGCATGACGTAATGGGGGGGTGTTATCTCTTTTGTCGAAAATCAGCCGTTTTTGCTCGAACATTAAATTCCTCCAAATGGTATTTAATTAACTTCCCGAGCCCCTGGAAGCATGAAAATCACTTTAAACATGCTAATTTTAGCTCTAACACTGATGATCCACCTACAAATGTGAACTGACGTTCAAAAATAAAACATTTGAAAAAGGACCATTTTCCACATTTCTGAAGCATGACGTAATGGGGGGGTGTTATCTCTTTTGTCGAAAATCAGCCGTTTTTGCTCGAACATTAAATGCCTCCAAATGGTATTTATTTCACTTCCCGGGGTGAAGAAACCCTTTTTGAGAACTCAGAGTGAGTAAATTGGCCATTTTCATGCACTTTTAACCATTCCATTAATCTTGTGTTTTGGGCCCCTGGAAGCATGAAAATCACTTTAAACATGCTAATTTTAGCTCTAACACTGATGATCCACCTACAAATGTGAACTGACGTTCAAAAATAAAACATTTGAAAACGGACCATTTTCCACATTTCTGAAGCATGACGTAATGGGGGGGTGTTATCTCTTTTGTCGAAAATCAGCCGTTTTTGCTCGAACATTAAATGCCTCCAAATGGTATTTAATTAACTTCCCGAGCCCCTGGAAGCATGAAAATCACTTTAAACATGCTAATTTTAGCTCTAACACTGATGATCCACCTACAAATGTGAACTGACGTTCAAAAATAAAACATTTGAAAACGGACCATTTTCCACATTTCTGAAGCATGACGTAATGGGGGGGTGTTATCTCTTTTGTCGAAAATCAGCCGTTTTTGCTCGAACATTAAATGCCTCCAAATGGTATTTAATTAACTTCCCGGGGTGAAGAAACCCTTTTTGAGAACTCAGAGTGAGTAAATTGGCCATTTTCATGCACTTTTAACCATTCCATAAATCTTGTGTTTTGGGCCCCTGGAAGCATGAAAATCACTTTAAACATGCTAATTTTAGCTCTAACACTGATGATCCACCTACAAATGTGAACTGACGTTCAAAAATAAAACATTTGAAAACGGACCATTTTCCACATTTCTGAAGCATGACGTAATGGGGGGGTGTTATCTCTTTTGTCGAAAATCAGCCGTTTTTGCTCGAACATTAAATGCCTCCAAATGGTATTTAATTAACTTCCCGAGCCCCTGGAAGCATGAAAATCACTTTAAACATGCTAATTTTAGCTCTAACACTGATGATCCACCTACAAATGTGAACTGACGTTCAAAAATAAAACATTTGAAAAAGGACCATTTTCCACATTTCTGAAGCATGACGTAATGGGGGGGTGTTATCTCTTTTGTCGAAAATCAGCCGTTTTTGCTCGAACATTAAATGCCTCCAAATGGTATTTATTTCACTTCCCGGGGTGAAGAAACCCTTTTTGAGAACTCAGAGTGAGTAAATTGGCCATTTTCATGCACTTTTAACCATTCCATTAATCTTGTGTTTTGGGCCCCAGGAAGCATGAAAATCACTTTAAACATGCTAATTTTAGCTCTAACACTGATGATCCACCTACAAATGTGAACTGACGTTCAAAAATAAAACATTTGAAAACGGACCATTTTCCACATTTCTGAAGCATGACGTAATGGGGGGGTGTTATCTCTTTTGTCGAAAATCAGCCGTTTTTGCTCGAACATTAAATGCCTCCAAATGGTATTTAATTAACTTCCCGGGCCCCTGGAAGCATGAAAATCACTTTAAACATGCTAATTTTAGCTCTAACACTGATGATCCACCTACAAATGTGAACTGACGTTCAAAAATAAAACATTTGAAAACGGACCATTTTCCACATTTCTGAAGCATGACGTAATGGGGGGATGTTATCTCTTTTGTCGAAAATCAGCCGTTTTTGCTCGAACATTAAATGCCTCCAAATGGTATTTAATTAACTTCCCGAGCCCCTGGAAGCATGAAAATCACTTTAAACATGCTAATTTTAGCTCTAACACTGATGATACACCTACAAATGTGAACTGACGTTCAAAAATAAAACATTTGAAAACGGACCATTTTCCACATTTCTGAAGCATGACGTAATGGGGGGGTGTTATCTCTTTTGTCGAAAATCAGCCGTTTTTGCTCGAACATTAAATGCCTCCAAATGGTATTTATTTCACTTCCCGGGGTGAAGAAACCCTTTTTGAGAACTCAGAGTGAGTAAATTGGCCATTTTCATGCACTTTTAACCATTCCATTAATCTTGTGTTTTGGGCCCCTGGAAGCATGAAAATCACTTTAAACATGCTAATTTTAGCTCTAACACTGATGATCCACCTACAAATGTGAACTGACGTTCAAAAATAAAACATTTGAAAACGGACCATTTTCCACATTTCTGAAGCATGACGTAATGGGGGGGTGTTATCTCTTTTGTCGAAAATCAGCCGTTTTTGCTCGAACATTAAATGCCTCCAAATGGTATTTAATTAACTTCCCAAGCCCCTGGAAGCATGAAAATCACTTTAAACATGCTAATTTTAGCTCTAACACTGATGATCCACCTACAAATGTGAACTGACGTTCAAAAATAAAACATTTGAAAACGGACCATTTTCCACATTTCTGAAGCATGACGTAATGGGGGGGTGATATCTCTTTTGTCGAAAATCAGCCGTTTTTGCTCGAACATTAAATGCCTCCAAATGGTATTTAATTAACTTCCCGGGGTGAAGAAACCCTTTTTGAGAACTCAGAGTGAGTAAATTGGCCATTTTCATGCACTTTTAACCATTCCATTAATCTTGTGTTTTGGGCCCCTGGAAGCATGAAAATCACTTTAAACATGCTAATTTTAGCTCTAACACTGATGATCCACCTACAAATGTGAACTGACGTTCAAAAATAAAACATTTGAAAACGGACCATTTTCCACATTTCTGAAGCATGACGTAATGGGGGGGTGTTATCTCTTTTGTCGAAAATCAGCCGTTTTTGCTCGAACATTAAATGCCTCCAAATGGTATTTATTTCACTTCCCCAGCCCCTGGAAGCATGAAAATCACTTTAAACATGCTAATTTTAGCTCTAACACTGATGATCCACCTACAAATGTGAACTGACGTTCAAAAATAAAACATTTGAAAACGGACCATTTTCCACATTTCTGAAGCATGACGTAATGGGGGGGGTGTTATCTCTTTTGTCGAAAATCAGCCGTTTTTGCTCGAACATTAAATGCCTCCAAATGGTATTTATTTCACTTCCCGAGCCCCTGGAAGCATGAAAATCACTTTAAACATGCTAATTTTAGCTCTAACACTGATGATCCACCTACAAATGTGAACTGACGTTCAAAAATAAAACATTTGAAAACGGACCATTTTCCACATTTCTGAAGCATGAGGTAATGGGGGGTGCTATCTCTTTTGTCGAAAATCAGCCGTTTTTGCTCGAACATTAAATGCCTCCAAATGGTATTTAATTAACTTCCCGAGCCCCTGGAAGCATGAAAATCACTTTAAACATGCTAATTTTAGCTCTAACACTGATGATCCACCAACAAATGTGAACTGACGTTCAAAAATAAAACATTTGAAAACGGACCATTTTCCACATTTCTGAAGCATGACGTAATGGGGGGGTGTTATCTCTTTTGTCGAAAATCAGCCGTTTTTGCTCGAACATTAAATGCCTCCAAATGGTATTTATTTCACTTCCCGAGCCCCTGGAAGCATGAAAATCACTTTAAACATGCTAATTTTAGCTCTAACACTGATGATCCACCAACAAATGTGAACTGACGTTCAAAAATAAAACATTTGAAAACGGACCATTTTCCACATTTCTGAAGCATGACGTAATGGGGGGGTGTTATCTCTTTTGTCAAAAATCAGCCGTTTTTGCTCGAACATTAAATGCCTCCAAATGGTATTTATTTCACTTCCCGGGGTGAAGAAACCCTTTTTGAGAACTCAGAGTGAGTAAATTGGCCATTTTCATGCACTTTTAACCATTCCATAAATCTTGTGTTTTGGGCCCCTGGAAGCATGAAAATCACTTTAAACATGCTAATTTTAGCTCTAACACTGATGATCCACCTACAAATGTGAACTGACGTTCAAAAATAAAACATTTGAAAACGGACCATTTTCCACATTTCTGAAGCATGACTTAATGGGGGGGTGTTATCTCTTTTGTCGAAAATCAGCCGTTTTTGCTCGAACATTAAATGCCTCCAAATGGTATTTAATTAACTTCCCGGGGTGAAGAAACCCTTTTTGAGAACTCAGAGTGAGTAAATTGGCCATTTTCATGCACTTTTAACCATTCCATAAATCTTGTGTTTTGGGCCCCTGGAAGCATGAAAATCACTTTAAACATGCTAATTTTAGCTCTAACACTGATGATCCACCTACAAATGTGAACTGACGTTCAAAAATAAAACATTTGAAAACGGACCATTTTCCACATTTCTGAAGCATGACGTAATGGGGGGGTGTTATCTCTTTTGTCGAAAATCAGCCGTTTTTGCTCGAACATTAAATGCCTCCAAATGGTATTTAATTAACTTCCCGAGCCCCTGGAAGCATGAAAATCACTTTAAACATGCTAATTTTAGCTCTAACACTGATGATCCACCTACAAATGTGAACTGACGTTCAAAAATAAAACATTTGAAAACGGACCATTTTCCACATTTCTGAAGCATGACGTAATGGGGGGGTGTTATCTCTTTTGTCGAAAATCAGCCGTTTTTGCTCGAACATTAAATGCCTCCAAATGGTATTTAATTAACTTCCCGGGGTGAAGAAACCCTTTTTGAGAACTCAGAGTGAGTAAATTGGCCATTTTCATGCACTTTTAACCATTCCATAAATCTTGTGTTTTGGGCCCCTGGAAGCATGAAAATCACTTTAAACATGCTAATTTTAGCTCTAACACTGATGATCCACCTACAAATGTGAACTGACGTTCAAAAATAAAACATTTGAAAACAGACCATTTTCCACATTTCTGAAGCATGACGTAATGGGGGGGTGTTATCTCTTTTGTCGAAAATCAGCCGTTTTTGCTCGAACATTAAATGCCTCCAAATGGTATTTAATTAACTTCCCGAGCCCCTGGAAGCATGAAAATCACTTTAAACATGCTAATTTTAGCTCTAACACTGATGATCCACCTACAAATGTGAACTGACGTTCAAAAATAAAACATTTGAAAACGGACCATTTTCCACATTTCTGAAGCATGACGTAATGGGGGGGTGTTATCTCTTTTGTCGAAAATCAGCCGTTTTTGCTCGAACATTAAATGCCTCCAAATGGTATTTAATTAACTTCCCGGGGTGAAGAAACCCTTTTTGAGAACTCAGAGTGAGTAAATTGGCCATTTTCATGCACTTTTAACCATTCCATAAATCTTGTGTTTTGGGCCCCTGGAAGCATGAAAATCACTTTAAACATGCTAATTTTAGCTCTAACACTGATGATCCACCTACAAATGTGAACTGACGTTCAAAAATAAAACATTTGAAAACGGACCATTTTCCACATTTCTGAAGCATGACGTAATGGGGGGGTGTTATCTCTTTTGTCGAAAATCAGCCGTTTTTGCTCGAACATTAAATGCCTCCAAATGGTATTTAATTAACTTCCCGAGCCCCTGGAAGCATGAAAATCACTTTAAACATGCTAATTTTAGCTCTAACACTGATGATCCACCTACAAATGTGAACTGACGTTCAAAAATAAAACATTTGAAAACGGACCATTTTCCACATTTCTGAAGCATGACGTAATGGGGGGGTGTTATCTCTTTTGTCGAAAATCAGCCATTTTTGCTCAAACATTAAATGCCTCCAAATGGTATTTATTTCACTTCCCGGGGTGAAGAAACCCTTTTTGAGAACTCAGAGTGAGTAAATTGGCCATTTTCATGCACTTTTAACCATTCCATTAATCTTGTGTTTTGGGCCCCTGGAAGCATGAAAATCACTTTAAACATGCTAATTTTAGCTCTAACACTGATGATCCACCTACAAATGTGAACTGACGTTCAAAAATAAAACATTTGAAAACGGACCATTTTCCACATTTCTGAAGCATGACGTAATGGGGGGGGTGTTATCTCTTTTGTCGAAAATCAGCCGTTTTTGCTCGAACATTAAATGCCTCCAAATGGTATTTAATTAACTTCCCGAGCCCCTGGAAGCATGAAAATCACTTTAAACATGCTAATTTTAGCTCTAACACTGATGATCCACCTACAAATGTGAACTGACGTTCAAAAATAAAACATTTGAAAACGGACCATTTTCCACATTTCTGAAGCATGACGTAATGGGGGGGTGTTATCTCTTTTGTCGAAAATCAGCCGTTTTTGCTCGAACATTAAATGCCTCGAAATGGTATTTAATTAACTTCCCGAGCCCCTGGAAGCATGAAAATCACTTTAAACATGCTAATTTTAGCTCTAACACTGATGATCCACCTACAAATGTGAACTGACGTTCAAAAATAAAACATTTGAAAACGGACCATTTTCCACATTTCTGAAGCATGACGTAATGGGGGGGTGTTATCTCTTTTGTCGAAAATCAGCCGTTTTTGCTCGAACATTAAATGCCTCCAAATGGTATTTAATTAACTTCCCGGGGTGAAGAAACCCTTTTTGAGAACTCAGAGTGAGTAAATTGGCCATTTTCATGCACTTTTAACCATTCCATAAATCTTGTGTTTTGGGCCCCTGGAAGCATGAAAATCACTTTAAACATGCTAATTTTAGCTCTAACACTGATGATCCACCTACAAATGTGAACTGACGTTCAAAAATAAAACATTTGAAAACGGACCATTTTCCACATTTCTGAAGCATGACGTAATGGGGGGGTGTTATCTCTTTTGTCGAAAATCAGCCGTTTTTGCTCGAACATTAAATTCCTCCAAATGGTATTTAATTAACTTCCCGAGCCCCTGGAAGCATGAAAATCACTTTAAACATGCTAATTTTAGCTCTAACACTGATGATCCACCTACAAATGTGAACTGACGTTCAAAAATAAAACATTTGAAAAAGGACCATTTTCCACATTTCTGAAGCATGACGTAATGGGGGGGTGTTATCTCTTTTGTCGAAAATCAGCCGTTTTTGCTCGAACATTAAATGCCTCCAAATGGTATTTATTTCACTTCCCGGGGTGAAGAAACCCTTTTTGAGAACTCAGAGTGAGTAAATTGGCCATTTTCATGCACTTTTAACCATTCCATTAATCTTGTGTTTTGGGCCCCTGGAAGCATGAAAATCACTTTAAACATGCTAATTTTAGCTCTAACACTGATGATCCACCTACAAATGTGAACTGACGTTCAAAAATAAAACATTTGAAAACGGACCATTTTCCACATTTCTGAAGCATGACGTAATGGGGGGGTGTTATCTCTTTTGTCGAAAATCAGCCGTTTTTGCTCGAACATTAAATGCCTCCAAATGGTATTTAATTAACTTCCCGAGCCCCTGGAAGCATGAAAATCACTTTAAACATGCTAATTTTAGCTCTAACACTGATGATCCACCTACAAATGTGAACTGACGTTCAAAAATAAAACATTTGAAAACGGACCATTTTCCACATTTCTGAAGCATGACGTAATGGGGGGGTGTTATCTCTTTTGTCGAAAATCAGCCGTTTTTGCTCGAACATTAAATGCCTCCAAATGGTATTTAATTAACTTCCCGGGGTGAAGAAACCCTTTTTGAGAACTCAGAGTGAGTAAATTGGCCATTTTCATGCACTTTTAACCATTCCATAAATCTTGTGTTTTGGGCCCCTGGAAGCATGAAAATCACTTTAAACATGCTAATTTTAGCTCTAACACTGATGATCCACCTACAAATGTGAACTGACGTTCAAAAATAAAACATTTGAAAACGGACCATTTTCCACATTTCTGAAGCATGACGTAATGGGGGGGTGTTATCTCTTTTGTCGAAAATCAGCCGTTTTTGCTCGAACATTAAATGCCTCCAAATGGTATTTAATTAACTTCCCGAGCCCCTGGAAGCATGAAAATCACTTTAAACATGCTAATTTTAGCTCTAACACTGATGATCCACCTACAAATGTGAACTGACGTTCAAAAATAAAACATTTGAAAACGGACCATTTTCCACATTTCTGAAGCATGACGTAATGGGGGGGTGTTATCTCTTTTGTCTAAAATCAGCCGTTTTTGCTCGAACATTAAACGCCTCCAAATGGTATTTAATTAACTTCCCGTGGTGAAGAAACCCTTTTTGAGAACTCAGAGTGAGTAAATTGGCCATTTTCATGCACTTTTAACCATTCCATAAATCTTGTGTTTTGGGCCCCTGGAAGCATGAAAATCACTTTAAACATGCTAATTTTAGCTCTAACACTGATGATCCATCTACAAATGTGAACTGACGTTCAAAAATAAAACATTTGAAAACGGACCATTTTCCACATTTCTGAAGCATGACGTAATGGGGGGGTGTTATCTCTTTTGTCGAAAATCAGCCGTTTTTGCTCGAACATTAAATGCCTCCAAATGGTATTTAATTAACTTCCCGAGCCCCTGGAAGCATGAAAATCACTTTAAACATGCTAATTTTAGCTCTAACACTGATGATCCACCTACAAATGTGAACTGACGTTCAAAAATAAAACATTTGAAAACGGACCATTTTCCACATTTCTGAAGCATGACGTAATGGGGGGGTGTTATCTCTTTTGTCGAAAATCAGCTGTTTTTGCTCGAACATTAAATGCCTCCAAATGGTATTTATTTCACTTCCCGGGGTGAAGAAACCCTTTTTGAGAACTCAGAGTGAGTAAATTGGCCATTTTCATGCACTTTTAACCATTCCATTAATCTTGTGTTTTGGGCCCCTGGAAGCATGAAAATCACTTTAAACATGCTAATTTTAGCTCTAACACTGATGATCCACCTACAAATGTGAACTGACGTTCAAAAATAAAACATTTGAAAACGGACCATTTTCCACATTTCTGAAGCATGACGTAATGGGGGGGTGTTTTCTCTTTTGTCGAAAATCAGCCGTTTTTGCTCGAACATTAAATGCCTCCAAATGGTATTTAATTAACTTCCCGAGCCCCTGGAAGCATGAAAATCACTTTAAACATGCTAATTTTAGCTCTAACACTGATGATCCACCTACAAATGTGAACTGACGTTCAAAAATAAAACATTTGAAAACGGACCATTTTCCACATTTCTGAAGCATGACGTAATGGGGGGGTGTTATCTCTTTTGTCGAAAATCAGCCGTTTTTGCTCGAACATTAAATGCCTCCAAATGGTATTTAATTAACTTCCCGAGCCCCTGGAAGCATGAAAATCACTTTAAACATGCTAATTTTAGCTCTAACACTGATGATCCACCTACAAATGTGAACTGACGTTCAAAAATAAAACATTTGAAAACGGACCATTTTCCACATTTCTGAAGCATGACGTAATGGGGGGGTGTTATCTCTTTTGTCTAAAATCAGCCGTTTTTGCTCGAACATTAAACGCCTCCAAATGGTATTTAATTAACTTCCCGTGGTGAAGAAACCCTTTTTGAGAACTCAGAGTGAGTAAATTGGCCATTTTCATGCACTTTTAACCATTCCATAAATCTTGTGTTTTGGGCCCCTGGAAGCATGAAAATCACTTTAAACATGCTAATTTTAGCTCTAACACTGATGATCCATCTACAAATGTGAACTGACGTTCAAAAATAAAACATTTGAAAACGGACCATTTTCCACATTTCTGAAGCATGACGTAATGGGGGGGTGTTATCTCTTTTGTCGAAAATCAGCCGTTTTTGCTCGAACATTAAATGCCTCCAAATGGTATTTAATTAACTTCCCGAGCCCCTGGAAGCATGAAAATCACTTTAAACATGCTAATTTTAGCTCTAACACTGATGATCCACCTACAAATGTGAACTGACGTTCAAAAATAAAACATTTGAAAACGGACCATTTTCCACATTTCTGAAGCATGACGTAATGGGGGGGTGTTATCTCTTTTGTCGAAAATCAGCTGTTTTTGCTCGAACATTAAATGCCTCCAAATGGTATTTATTTCACTTCCCGGGGTGAAGAAACCCTTTTTGAGAACTCAGAGTGAGTAAATTGGCCATTTTCATGCACTTTTAACCATTCCATTAATCTTGTGTTTTGGGCCCCTGGAAGCATGAAAATCACTTTAAACATGCTAATTTTAGCTCTAACACTGATGATCCACCTACAAATGTGAACTGACGTTCAAAATTAAAACATTTGAAAACGGACCATTTTCCACATTTCTGAAGCATGACGTAATGGGGGGGTGTTATCTCTTTTGTCGAAAATCAGCCGTTTTTGCTCGAACATTAAATGCCTCCAAATGGTATTTAATTAACTTCCCGAGCCCCTGGAAGCATGAAAATCACTTTAAACATGCTAATTTTAGCTCTAACACTGATGATCCACCTACAAATGTGAACTGACGTTCAAAAATAAAACATTTGAAAACGGACCATTTTCCACATTTCTGAAGCATGACGTAATGGGGGGGTGTTATCTCTTTTGTCGAAAATCAGCCGTTTTTGCTCGAACATTAAATGCCTCCAAATGGTATTTAATTAACTTCCCGAGCCCCTGGAAGCATGAAAATCACTTTAAACATGCTAATTTTAGCTCTAACACTGATGATCCACCTACAAATGTGAACTGACGTTCAAAAATAAAACATTTGAAAACGGACCATTTTCCACATTTCTGAAGCATGACGTAATGGGGGGGTGTTATCTCTTTTGTCGAAAATCAGCCGTTTTTGCTCGAACATTAAATGCCTCCAAATGGTATTTAATTAACTTCCCGGGGTGAAGAAACCCTTTTTGAGAACTCAGAGTGAGTAAATTGGCCATTTTCATGCACTTTTAACCATTCCATAAATCTTGTGTTTTGGGCCCCTGGAAGCATGAAAATCACTTTAAACATGCTAATTTTAGCTCTAACACTGATGATCCACCTACAAATGTGAACTGACGTTCAAAAATAAAACATTTAAAAACGGACCATTTTCCACATTTCTGAAGCATGACGTAATGGGGGGGTGTTATCTCTTTTGTCGAAAATCAGCCGTTTTTGCTCGAACATTAAATTCCTCCAAATGGTATTTAATTAACTTCCCGAGCCCCTGGAAACATGAAAATCACTTTAAACATGCTAATTTTAGCTCTAACACTGATGATCCACCTACAAATGTGAACTGACGTTCAAAAATAAAACATTTGAAAAAGGACCATTTTCCACATTTCTGAAGCATGACGTAATGGGGGGGTGTTATCTCTTTTGTCGAAAATCAGCAGTTTTTGCTCGAACATTAAATGCCTCCAAATGGTATTTATTTCACTTCCCGGGGTGAAGAAACCCTTTTTGAGAACTCAGAGTGAGTAAATTGGCCATTTTCATGCACTTTTAACCATTCCATTAATCTTGTGTTTTGGGCCCCTGGAAGCATGAAAATCACTTTAAACATGCTAATTTTAGCTCTAACACTGATGATCCACCTACAAATGTGAACTGACGTTCAAAAATAAAACATTTGAAAACGGACCATTTTCCACATTTCTGAAGCATGACGTAATGGGGGGGTGTTATCTCTTTTGTCGAAAATCAGCCGTTTTTGCTCGAACATTAAATGCCTCCAAATGGTATTTAATTAACTTCCCGAGCCCCTGGAAGCATGAAAATCACTTTAAACATGCTAATTTTAGCTCTAACACTGATGATCCACCTACAAATGTGAACTGACGTTCAAAAATAAAACATTTGAAAACGGACCATTTTCCACATTTCTGAAGCATGACGTAATGGGGGGGTGTTATCTCTTTTGTCGAAAATCAGCCGTTTTTGCTCGAACATTAAATGCCTCCAAATGGTATTTAATTAACTTCCCGGGGTGAAGAAACCCTTTTTGAGAACTCAGAGTGAGTAAATTGGCCATTTTCATGCACTTTTAACCATTCCATAAATCTTGTGTTTTGGGCCCCTGGAAGCATGAAAATCACTTTAAACATGCTAATTTTAGCTCTAACACTGATGATCCACCTACAAATGTGAACTGACGTTCAAAAATAAAACATTTGAAAACAGACCATTTTCCACATTTCTGAAGCATGACGTAATGGGGGGGTGTTATCTCTTTTGTCGAAAATCAGCCGTTTTTGCTCGAACATTAAATGCCTCCAAATGGTATTTAATTAACTTCCCGAGCCCCTGGAAGCATGAAAATCACTTTAAACATGCTAATTTTAGCTCTAACACTGATGATCCACCTACAAATGTGAACTGACGTTCAAAAATAAAACATTTGAAAATGGACCATTTTTCACATTTCTGAAGCATGACGTAATGGGGGGGTGTTATCTCTTTTGTCTAAAATCAGCCGTTTTTGCTCGAACATTAAATGCCTCCAAATGGTATTTAATTAACTTCCCGTGGTGAAGAAACCCTTTTTGAGAACTCAGAGTGAGTAAATTGGCCATTTTCATGCACTTTTAACCATTCCATAAATCTTGTGTTTTGGGCCCCTGGAAGCATGAAAATCACTTTAAACATGCTAATTTTAGCTCTAACACTGATGATCCACCTACAAATGTGAACTGACGTTCAAAAATAAAACATTTGAAAACGGACCATTTTCCACATTTCTGAAGCATGACGTAATGGGGGGGTGTTATCTCTTTTGTCGAAAATCAGCCGTTTTTGCTCGAACATTAAATGCCTCCAAATGGTATTTAATTAACTTCCCGAGCCCCTGGAAGCATGAAAATCACTTTAAACATGCTAATTTTAGCTCTAACACTGATGATCCACCTACAAATGTGAACTGACGTTCAAAAATAAAACATTTGAAAACGGACCATTTTCCACATTTCTGAAGCATGACGTAATGGGGGGGTGTTATCTCTTTTGTCGAAAATCAGCTGTTTTTGCTCGAACATTAAATGCCTCCAAATGGTATTTATTTCACTTCCCGGGGTGAAGAAACCCTTTTTGAGAACTCAGAGTGAGTAAATTGGCCATTTTCATGCACTTTTAACCATTCCATTAATCTTGTGTTTTGGGCCCCTGGAAGCATGAAAATCACTTTAAACATGCTAATTTTAGCTCTAACACTGATGATCCACCTACAAATGTGAACTGACGTTCAAAAATAAAACATTTGAAAACGGACCATTTTCCACATTTCTGAAGCATGACGTAATGGGGGGGTGTTATCTCTTTTGTCGAAAATCAGCCGTTTTTGCTCGAACATTAAATGCCTCCAAATGGTATTTAATTAACTTCCCGAGCCCCTGGAAGCATGAAAATCTCTTTAAACATGCTAATTTTAGCTCTAACACTGATGATCCACCTACAAATGTGAACTGACGTTCAAAAATAAAACATTTGAAAACGGACCATTTTCCACATTTCTGAAGCATGACGTAATGGGGGGGTGTTATCTCTTTTGTCGAAAATCAGCCGTTTTTGCTCGAACATTAAATGCCTCCAAATGGTATTTAATTAACTTCCCGAGCCCCTGGAAGCATGAAAATCACTTTAAACATGCTAATTTTAGCTCTAACACTGATGATCCACCTACAAATGTGAACTGACGTTCAAAAATAAAACATTTGAAAACGGACCATTTTCCACATTTCTGAAGCATGACGTAATGGGGGGGTGTTATCTCTTTTGTCGAAAATCAGCCGTTTTTGCTCGAACATTAAATGCCTCCAAATGGTATTTAATTAACTTCCCGAGCCCCTGGAAGCATGAAAATCACTTTAAACATGCTAATTTTAGCTCTAACACTGATGATCCACCTACAAATGTGAACTGACGTTCAAAAATAAAACATTTGAAAACGGACCATTTTCCACATTTCTGAAGCATGACGTAATGGGGGGGTGTTATCTCTTTTGTCGAAAATCAGCCGTTTTTGCTCGAACATTAAATGCCTCCAAATGGTATTTAATTAACTTCCCGGAGTGAAGAAACCCTTTTTGAGAACTCAGAGTGAGTAAATTGGCCATTTTCATGCACTTTTAACCATTCCATAAATCTTGTGTTTTGGGCCCCTGGAAGCATGAAAATCACTTTAAACATGCTAATTTTAGCTCTAACACTGATGATCCACCTACAAATGTGAACTGACGTTCAAAAATAAAACATTTGAAAACGGACCATTTTCCACATTTCTGAAGCATGACGTAATGGGGGGGTGTTATCTCTTTTGTCGAAAATCAGCCGTTTTTGCTCGAACATTAAATGCCTCCAAATGGTATTTAATTAACTTCCCGAGCCCCTGGAAGCATGAAAATCACTTTAAACATGCTAATTTTAGCTCTAACACTGATGATCCACCTACAAATGTGAACTGACGTTCAAAAATAAAACATTTGAAAACGGACCATTTTCCACATTTCTGAAGCATGACGTAATGGGGGGGTGTTATCTCTTTTGTCGAAAATCAGCCGTTTTTGCTCGAACATTAAATGCCTCCAAATGGTATTTAATTAACTTCCCGGGGTGAAGAAACCCTTTTTGAGAACTCAGAGTGAGTAAATTGGCCATTTTCATGCACTTTTAACCATTCCATAAATCTTGTGTTTTGGGCCCCTGGAAGCATGAAAATCACTTTAAACATGCTAATTTTAGCTCTAACACTGATGATCCACCTACAAATGTGAACTGACGTTCAAAAATAAAACATTTGAAAACGGACCATTTTCCACATTTCTGAAGCATGACGTAATGGGGGGGTGTTATCTCTTTTGTCGAAAATCAGCCGTTTTTGCTCGAACATTAAATGCCTCCAAATGGTATTTATTTCACTTCCCGGGGTGAAGAAACCCTTTTTGAGAACTCAGAGTGAGTAAATTGGCCATTTTCATGCACTTTTAACCATTCCATTAATCTTGTGTTTTGGGCCCCTGGAAGCATGAAAATCACTTTAAACATGCTAATTTTAGCTCTAACACTGATGATCCACCTACAAATGTGAACTGACGTTCAAAAATAAAACATTTGAAAACGGACCATTTTCCACATTTCTGAAGCATGACGTAATGGGGGGGTGTTATCTCTTTTGTCGAAAATCAGCCGTTTTTGCTCGAACATTAAATGCCTCCAAATGGTATTTAATTAACTTCCCGAGCCCCTGGAAGCATGAAAATCACTTTAAACATGCTAATTTTAGCTCTAACACTGATGATCCACCTACAAATGTGAACTGACGTTCAAAAATAAAACATTTGAAAACGGACCATTTTCCACATTTCTGAAGCATGACGTAATGGGGGGGTGTTATCTCTTTTGTCGAAAATCAGCCGTTTTTGCTCGAACATTAAATGCCTCCAAATGGTATTTAATTAACTTCCCGGGGTGAAGAAACCCTTTTTGAGAACTCAGAGTGAGTAAATTGGCCATTTTCATGCACTTTTAACCATTCCATAAATCTTGTGTTTTGGGCCCCTGGAAGCATGAAAATCACTTTAAACATGCTAATTTTAGCTCTAACACTGATGATCCACCTACAAATGTGAACTGACGTTCAAAAATAAAACATTTGAAAACAGACCATTTTCCACATTTCTGAAGCATGACGTAATGGGGGGGTGTTATCTCTTTTGTCGAAAATCAGCCGTTTTTGCTCGAACATTAAATGCCTCCAAATGGTATTTAATTAACTTCCCGAGCCCCTGGAAGCATGAAAATCACTTTAAACATGCTAATTTTAGCTCTAACACTGATGATCCACCTACAAATGTGAACTGACGTTCAAAAATAAAACATTTGAAAATGGACCATTTTTCACATTTCTGAAGCATGACGTAATGGGGGGGTGTTATCTCTTTTGTCTAAAATCAGCCGTTTTTGCTCGAACATTAAATGCCTCCAAATGGTATTTAATTAACTTCCCGTGGTGAAGAAACCCTTTTTGAGAACTCAGAGTGAGTAAATTGGCCATTTTCATGCACTTTTAACCATTCCATAAATCTTGTGTTTTGGGCCCCTGGAAGCATGAAAATCACTTTAAACATGCTAATTTTAGCTCTAACACTGATGATCCACCTACAAATGTGAACTGACGTTCAAAAATAAAACATTTGAAAACGGACCATTTTCCACATTTCTGAAGCATGACGTAATGGGGGGGTGTTATCTCTTTTGTCGAAAATCAGCCGTTTTTGCTCGAACATTAAATGCCTCCAAATGGTATTTAATTAACTTCCCGAGCCCCTGGAAGCATGAAAATCACTTTAAACATGCTAATTTTAGCTCTAACACTGATGATCCACCTACAAATGTGAACTGACGTTCAAAAATAAAACATTTGAAAACGGACCATTTTCCACATTTCTGAAGCATGACGTAATGGGGGGGTGTTATCTCTTTTGTCGAAAATCAGCTGTTTTTGCTCGAACATTAAATGCCTCCAAATGGTATTTATTTCACTTCCCGGGGTGAAGAAACCCTTTTTGAGAACTCAGAGTGAGTAAATTGGCCATTTTCATGCACTTTTAACCATTCCATTAATCTTGTGTTTTGGGCCCCTGGAAGCATGAAAATCACTTTAAACATGCTAATTTTAGCTCTAACACTGATGATCCACCTACAAATGTGAACTGACGTTCAAAAATAAAACATTTGAAAACGGACCATTTTCCACATTTCTGAAGCATGACGTAATGGGGGGGTGTTATCTCTTTTGTCGAAAATCAGCCGTTTTTGCTCGAACATTAAATGCCTCCAAATGGTATTTAATTAACTTCCCGAGCCCCTGGAAGCATGAAAATCTCTTTAAACATGCTAATTTTAGCTCTAACACTGATGATCCACCTACAAATGTGAACTGACGTTCAAAAATAAAACATTTGAAAACGGACCATTTTCCACATTTCTGAAGCATGACGTAATGGGGGGGTGTTATCTCTTTTGTCGAAAATCAGCCGTTTTTGCTCGAACATTAAATGCCTCCAAATGGTATTTAATTAACTTCCCGAGCCCCTGGAAGCATGAAAATCACTTTAAACATGCTAATTTTAGCTCTAACACTGATGATCCACCTACAAATGTGAACTGACGTTCAAAAATAAAACATTTGAAAACGGACCATTTTCCACATTTCTGAAGCATGACGTAATGGGGGGGTGTTATCTCTTTTGTCGAAAATCAGCCGTTTTTGCTCGAACATTAAATGCCTCCAAATGGTATTTAATTAACTTCCCGAGCCCCTGGAAGCATGAAAATCACTTTAAACATGCTAATTTTAGCTCTAACACTGATGATCCACCTACAAATGTGAACTGACGTTCAAAAATAAAACATTTGAAAACGGACCATTTTCCACATTTCTGAAGCATGACGTAATGGGGGGGTGTTATCTCTTTTGTCGAAAATCAGCCGTTTTTGCTCGAACATTAAATGCCTCCAAATGGTATTTAATTAACTTCCCGGGGTGAAGAAACCCTTTTTGAGAACTCAGAGTGAGTAAATTGGCCATTTTCATGCACTTTTAACCATTCCATAAATCTTGTGTTTTGGGCCCCTGGAAGCATGAAAATCACTTTAAACATGCTAATTTTAGCTCTAACACTGATGATCCACCTACAAATGTGAACTGACGTTCAAAAATAAAACATTTGAAAACGGACCATTTTCCACATTTCTGAAGCATGACGTAATGGGGGGGTGTTATCTCTTTTGTCGAAAATCAGCCGTTTTTGCTCGAACATTAAATGCCTCCAAATGGTATTTAATTAACTTCCCGAGCCCCTGGAAGCATGAAAATCACTTTAAACATGCTAATTTTAGCTCTAACACTGATGATCCACCTACAAATGTGAACTGACGTTCAAAAATAAAACATTTGAAAACGGACCATTTTCCACATTTCTGAAGCATGACGTAATGGGGGGGTGTTATCTCTTTTGTCGAAAATCAGCCGTTTTTGCTCGAACATTAAATGCCTCCAAATGGTATTTAATTAACTTCCCGGGGTGAAGAAACCCTTTTTGAGAACTCAGAGTGAGTAAATTGGCCATTTTCATGCACTTTTAACCATTCCATAAATCTTGTGTTTTGGGCCCCTGGAAGCATGAAAATCACTTTAAACATGCTAATTTTAGCTCTAACACTGATGATCCACCTACAAATGTGAACTGACGTTCAAAAATAAAACATTTGAAAACGGACCATTTTCCACATTTCTGAAGCATGACGTAATGGGGGGGTGTTATCTCTTTTGTCGAAAATCAGCCGTTTTTGCTCGAACATTAAATTCCTCCAAATGGTATTTAATTAACTTCCCGAGCCCCTGGAAACATGAAAATCACTTTAAACATGCTAATTTTAGCTCTAACACTGATGATCCACCTACAAATGTGAACTGACGTTCAAAAATAAAACATTTGAAAAAGGACCATTTTCCACATTTCTGAAGCATGACGTAATGGGGGGGTGTTATCTCTTTTGTCGAAAATCAACCGTTTTTGCTCGAACATTAAATGCCTCCAAATGGTATTTATTTCACTTCCCGGGGTGAAGAAACCCTTTTTGAGAACTCAGAGTGAGTAAATTGGCCATTTTCATGCACTTTTAACCATTCCATTAATCTTGTGTTTTGGGCCCCTGGAAGCATGAAAATCACTTTAAACATGCTAATTTTAGCTCTAACACTGATGATCCACCTACAAATGTGAACTGACGTTCAAAAATAAAACATTTGAAAACGGACCATTTTCCACATTTCTGAAGCATGACGTAATGGGGGGGTGTTATCTCTTTTGTCGAAAATCAGCCGTTTTTGCTCGAACATTAAATGCCTCCAAATGGTATTTAATTAACTTCCCGGGGTGAAGAAACCCTTTTTGAGAACTCAGAGTGAGTAAATTGGCCATTTTCATGCACTTTTAACCATTCCATAAATCTTGTGTTTTGGGCCCCTGGAAGCATGAAAATCACTTTAAACATGCTAATTTTAGCTCTAACACTGATGATCCACCTACAAATGTGAACTGACGTTCAAAAATAAAACATTTGAAAACGGACCATTTTCCACATTTCTGAAGCATGACGTAATGGGGGGGTGTTATCTCTTTTGTCGAAAATCAGCCGTTTTTGCTCGAACATTAAATTCCTCCAAATGGTATTTAATTAACTTCCCGAGCCCCTGGAAGCATGAAAATCACTTTAAACATGCTAATTTTAGCTCTAACACTGATGATCCACCTACAAATGTGAACTGACGTTCAAAAATAAAACATTTGAAAAAGGACCATTTTCCACATTTCTGAAGCATGACGTAATGGGGGGGTGTTATCTCTTTTGTCGAAAATCAACCGTTTTTGCTCGAACATTAAATGCCTCCAAATGGTATTTAATTAACTTCCCGAGCCCCTGGAAGCATGAAAATCACTTTAAACATGCTAATTTTAGCTCTAACACTGATGATCCACCTACAAATGTGAACTGACGTTCAAAAATAAAACATTTGAAAACGGACCATTTTCCACATTTCTGAAGCATGACGTAATGGGGGGGTGTTATCTCTTTTGTCGAAAATCAGCCGTTTTTGCTCGAACATTAAATGCCTCCAAATGGTATTTAATTAACTTCCCGGGGTGAAGAAACCCTTTTTGAGAACTCAGAGTGAGTAAATTGGCCATTTTCATGCACTTTTAACCATTCCATAAATCTTGTGTTTTGGGCCCCTGGAAGCATGAAAATCACTTTAAACATGCTAATTTTAGCTCTAACACTGATGATCCACCTACAAATGTGAACTGACGTTCAAAAATAAAACATTTGAAAACGGACCATTTTCCACATTTCTGAAGCATGACGTAATGGGGGGGTGTTATCTCTTTTGTCGAAAATCAGCCGTTTTTGCTCGAACATTAAATGCCTCCAAATGGTATTTAATTAACTTCCCGGGGTGAAGAAACCCTTTTTGAGAACTCAGAGTGAGTAAATTGGCCATTTTCATGCACTTTTAACCATTCCATAAATCTTGTGTTTTGGGCCCCTGGAAGCATGAAAATCACTTTAAACATGCTAATTTTAGCTCTAACACTGATGATCCACCTACAAATGTGAACTGACGTTCAAAAATAAAACATTTAAAAACGGACCATTTTCCACATTTCTGAAGCATGACGTAATGGGGGGGTGTTATCTCTTTTGTCGAAAATCAGCCGTTTTTGCTCGAACATTAAATTCCTCCAAATGGTATTTAATTAACTTCCCGAGCCCCTGGAAACATGAAAATCACTTTAAACATGCTAATTTTAGCTCTAACACTGATGATCCACCTACAAATGTGAACTGACGTTCAAAAATAAAACATTTGAAAAAGGACCATTTTCCACATTTCTGAAGCATGACGTAATGGGGGGGTGTTATCTCTTTTGTCGAAAATCAGCAGTTTTTGCTCGAACATTAAATGCCTCCAAATGGTATTTATTTCACTTCCCGGGGTGAAGAAACCCTTTTTGAGAACTCAGAGTGAGTAAATTGGCCATTTTCATGCACTTTTAACCATTCCATTAATCTTGTGTTTTGGGCCCCTGGAAGCATGAAAATCACTTTAAACATGCTAATTTTAGCTCTAACACTGATGATCCACCTACAAATGTGAACTGACGTTCAAAAATAAAACATTTGAAAACGGACCATTTTCCACATTTCTGAAGCATGACGTAATGGGGGGGTGTTATCTCTTTTGTCGAAAATCAGCCGTTTTTGCTCGAACATTAAATGCCTCCAAATGGTATTTAATTAACTTCCCGAGCCCCTGGAAGCATGAAAATCACTTTAAACATGCTAATTTTAGCTCTAACACTGATGATCCACCTACAAATGTGAACTGACGTTCAAAAATAAAACATTTGAAAACGGACCATTTTCCACATTTCTGAAGCATGACGTAATGGGGGGGTGTTATCTCTTTTGTCGAAAATCAGCCGTTTTTGCTCGAACATTAAATGCCTCCAAATGGTATTTAATTAACTTCCCGGGGTGAAGAAACCCTTTTTGAGAACTCAGAGTGAGTAAATTGGCCATTTTCATGCACTTTTAACCATTCCATAAATCTTGTGTTTTGGGCCCCTGGAAGCATGAAAATCACTTTAAACATGCTAATTTTAGCTCTAACACTGATGATCCACCTACAAATGTGAACTGACGTTCAAAAATAAAACATTTGAAAACAGACCATTTTCCACATTTCTGAAGCATGACGTAATGGGGGGGTGTTATCTCTTTTGTCGAAAATCAGCCGTTTTTGCTCGAACATTAAATGCCTCCAAATGGTATTTAATTAACTTCCCGAGCCCCTGGAAGCATGAAAATCACTTTAAACATGCTAATTTTAGCTCTAACACTGATGATCCACCTACAAATGTGAACTGACGTTCAAAAATAAAACATTTGAAAATGGACCATTTTTCACATTTCTGAAGCATGACGTAATGGGGGGGTGTTATCTCTTTTGTCTAAAATCAGCCGTTTTTACTCGAACATTAAATGCCTCCAAATGGTATTTAATTAACTTCCCGTGGTGAAGAAACCCTTTTTGAGAACTCAGAGTGAGTAAATTGGCCATTTTCATGCACTTTTAACCATTCCATAAATCTTGTGTTTTGGGCCCCTGGAAGCATGAAAATCACTTTAAACATGCTAATTTTAGCTCTAACACTGATGATCCACCTACAAATGTGAACTGACGTTCAAAAATAAAACATTTGAAAACGGACCATTTTCCACATTTCTGAAGCATGACGTAATGGGGGGGGTGTTATCTCTTTTGTCGAAAATCAGCCGTTTTTGCTCGAACATTAAATGCCTCCAAATGGTATTTAATTAACTTCCCGAGCCCCTGGAAGCATGAAAATCACTTTAAACATGCTAATTTTAGCTCTAACACTGATGATCCACCTACAAATGTGAACTGACGTTCAAAAATAAAACATTTGAAAACGGACCATTTTCCACATTTCTGAAGCATGACGTAATGGGGGGGTGTTATCTCTTTTGTCGAAAATCAGCTGTTTTTGCTCGAACATTAAATGCCTCCAAATGGTATTTATTTCACTTCCCGGGGTGAAGAAACCCTTTTTGAGAACTCAGAGTGAGTAAATTGGCCATTTTCATGCACTTTTAACCATTCCATTAATCTTGTGTTTTGGGCCCCTGGAAGCATGAAAATCACTTTAAACATGCTAATTTTAGCTCTAACACTGATGATCCACCTACAAATGTGAACTGACGTTCAAAAATAAAACATTTGAAAACGGACCATTTTCCACATTTCTGAAGCATGACGTAATGGGGGGGTGTTATCTCTTTTGTCGAAAATCAGCCGTTTTTGCTCGAACATTAAATGCCTCCAAATGGTATTTAATTAACTTCCCGAGCCCCTGGAAGCATGAAAATCTCTTTAAACATGCTAATTTTAGCTCTAACACTGATGATCCACCTACAAATGTGAACTGACGTTCAAAAATAAAACATTTGAAAACGGACCATTTTCCACATTTCTGAAGCATGACGTAATGGGGGGGTGTTATCTCTTTTGTCGAAAATCAGCCGTTTTTGCTCGAACATTAAATGCCTCCAAATGGTATTTAATTAACTTCCCGAGCCCCTGGAAGCATGAAAATCACTTTAAACATGCTAATTTTAGCTCTAACACTGATGATCCACCTACAAATGTGAACTGACGTTCAAAAATAAAACATTTGAAAACGGACCATTTTCCACATTTCTGAAGCATGACGTAATGGGGGGGTGTTATCTCTTTTGTCGAAAATCAGCCGTTTTTGCTCGAACATTAAATGCCTCCAAATGGTATTTAATTAACTTCCCGAGCCCCTGGAAGCATGAAAATCACTTTAAACATGCTAATTTTAGCTCTAACACTGATGATCCACCTACAAATGTGAACTGACGTTCAAAAATAAAACATTTGAAAACGGACCATTTTCCACATTTCTGAAGCATGACGTAATGGGGGGGTGTTATCTCTTTTGTCGAAAATCAGCCGTTTTTGCTCGAACATTAAATGCCTCCAAATGGTATTTAATTAACTTCCCGGGGTGAAGAAACCCTTTTTGAGAACTCAGAGTGAGTAAATTGGCCATTTTCATGCACTTTTAACCATTCCATAAATCTTGTGTTTTGGGCCCCTGGAAGCATGAAAATCACTTTAAACATGCTAATTTTAGCTCTAACACTGATGATCCACCTACAAATGTGAACTGACGTTCAAAAATAAAACATTTGAAAACGGACCATTTTCCACATTTCTGAAGCATGACGTAATGGGGGGGTGTTATCTCTTTTGTCGAAAATCAGCCGTTTTTGCTCGAACATTAAATGCCTCCAAATGGTATTTAATTAACTTCCCGAGCCCCTGGAAGCATGAAAATCACTTTAAACATGCTAATTTTAGCTCTAACACTGATGATCCACCTACAAATGTGAACTGACGTTCAAAAATAAAACATTTGAAAACGGACCATTTTCCACATTTCTGAAGCATGACGTAATGGGGGGGTGTTATCTCTTTTGTCGAAAATCAGCCGTTTTTGCTCGAACATTAAATGCCTCCAAATGGTATTTAATTAACTTCCCGAGCCCCTGGAAGCATGAAAATCACTTTAAACATGCTAATTTTAGCTCTAACACTGATGATCCACCTACAAATGTGAACTGACGTTCAAAAATAAAACATTTGAAAACGGACCATTTTCCACATTTCTGAAGCATGACGTAATGGGGGGGTGTTATCTCTTTTGTCGAAAATCAGCCGTTTTTGCTCGAACATTAAATGCCTCCAAATGGTATTTAATTAACTTCCCGGGGTGAAGAAACCCTTTTTGAGAACTCAGAGTGAGTAAATTGGCCATTTTCATGCACTTTTAACCATTCCATAAATCTTGTGTTTTGGGCCCCTGGAAGCATGAAAATCACTTTAAACATGCTAATTTTAGCTCTAACACTGATGATCCACCTACAAATGTGAACTGACGTTCAAAAATAAAACATTTGAAAACGGACCATTTTCCACATTTCTGAAGCATGACGTAATGGGGGGGTGTTATCTCTTTTGTCGAAAATCAGCCGTTTTTGCTCGAACATTAAATTCCTCCAAATGGTATTTAATTAACTTCCCGAGCCCCTGGAAACATGAAAATCACTTTAAACATGCTAATTTTAGCTCTAACACTGATGATCCACCTACAAATGTGAACTGACGTTCAAAAATAAAACATTTGAAAAAGGACCATTTTCCACATTTCTGAAGCATGACGTAATGGGGGGGTGTTATCTCTTTTGTCGAAAATCAACCGTTTTTGCTCGAACATTAAATGCCTCCAAATGGTATTTATTTCACTTCCCGGGGTGAAGAAACCCTTTTTGAGAACTCAGAGTGAGTAAATTGGCCATTTTCATGCACTTTTAACCATTCCATTAATCTTGTGTTTTGGGCCCCTGGAAGCATGAAAATCACTTTAAACATGCTAATTTTAGCTCTAACACTGATGATCCACCTACAAATGTGAACTGACGTTCAAAAATAAAACATTTGAAAACGGACCATTTTCCACATTTCTGAAGCATGACGTAATGGGGGGGTGTTATCTCTTTTGTCGAAAATCAGCCGTTTTTGCTCGAACATTAAATGCCTCCAAATGGTATTTAATTAACTTCCCGGGGTGAAGAAACCCTTTTTGAGAACTCAGAGTGAGTAAATTGGCCATTTTCATGCACTTTTAACCATTCCATAAATCTTGTGTTTTGGGCCCCTGGAAGCATGAAAATCACTTTAAACATGCTAATTTTAGCTCTAACACTGATGATCCACCTACAAATGTGAACTGACGTTCAAAAATAAAACATTTGAAAACGGACCATTTTCCACATTTCTGAAGCATGACGTAATGGGGGGGTGTTATCTCTTTTGTCGAAAATCAGCCGTTTTTGCTCGAACATTAAATTCCTCCAAATGGTATTTAATTAACTTCCCGAGCCCCTGGAAGCATGAAAATCACTTTAAACATGCTAATTTTAGCTCTAACACTGATGATCCACCTACAAATGTGAACTGACGTTCAAAAATAAAACATTTGAAAAAGGACCATTTTCCACATTTCTGAAGCATGACGTAATGGGGGGGTGTTATCTCTTTTGTCGAAAATCAACCGTTTTTGCTCGAACATTAAATGCCTCCAAATGGTATTTAATTAACTTCCCGAGCCCCTGGAAGCATGAAAATCACTTTAAACATGCTAATTTTAGCTCTAACACTGATGATCCACCTACAAATGTGAACTGACGTTCAAAAATAAAACATTTGAAAACGGACCATTTTCCACATTTCTGAAGCATGACGTAATGGGGGGGTGTTATCTCTTTTGTCGAAAATCAGCCGTTTTTGCTCGAACATTAAATGCCTCCAAATGGTATTTAATTAACTTCCCGGGGTGAAGAAACCCTTTTTGAGAACTCAGAGTGAGTAAATTGGCCATTTTCATGCACTTTTAACCATTCCATAAATCTTGTGTTTTGGGCCCCTGGAAGCATGAAAATCACTTTAAACATGCTAATTTTAGCTCTAACACTGATGATCCACCTACAAATGTGAACTGACGTTCAAAAATAAAACATTTGAAAACGGACCATTTTCCACATTTCTGAAGCATGACGTAATGGGGGGGTGTTATCTCTTTTGTCGAAAATCAGCCGTTTTTGCTCGAACATTAAATGCCTCCAAATGGTATTTAATTAACTTCCCGAGCCCCTGGAAGCATGAAAATCACTTTAAACATGCTAATTTTAGCTCTAACACTGATGATCCACCTACAAATGTGAACTGACGTTCAAAAATAAAACATTTGAAAACGGACCATTTTCCACATTTCTGAAGCATGACGTAATGGGGGGGTGTTATCTCTTTTGTCTAAAATCAGCCGTTTTTGCTCGAACATTAAATGCCTCCAAATGGTATTTAATTAACTTCCCGTGGTGAAGAAACCCTTTTTGAGAACTCAGAGTGAGTAAATTGGCCATTTTCATGCACTTTTAACCATTCCATAAATCTTGTGTTTTGGGCCCCTGGAAGCATGAAAATCACTTTAAACATGCTAATTTTAGCTCTAACACTGATGATCCATCTACAAATGTGAACTGACGTTCAAAAATAAAACATTTGAAAACGGACCATTTTCCACATTTCTGAAGCATGACGTAATGGGGGGGTGTTATCTCTTTTGTCGAAAATCAGCCGTTTTTGCTCGAACATTAAATGCCTCCAAATGGTATTTAATTAACTTCCCGAGCCCCTGGAAGCATGAAAATCACTTTAAACATGCTAATTTTAGCTCTAACACTGATGATCCACCTACAAATGTGAACTGACGTTCAAAAATAAAACATTTGAAAACGGACCATTTTCCACATTTCTGAAGCATGACGTAATGGGGGGGTGTTATCTCTTTTGTCGAAAATCAGCTGTTTTTGCTCGAACATTAAATGCCTCCAAATGGTATTTATTTCACTTCCCGGGGTGAAGAAACCCTTTTTGAGAACTCAGAGTGAGTAAATTGGCCATTTTCATGCACTTTTAACCATTCCATTAATCTTGTGTTTTGGGCCCCTGGAAGCATGAAAATCACTTTAAACATGCTAATTTTAGCTCTAACACTGATGATCCACCTACAAATGTGAACTGACGTTCAAAAATAAAACATTTGAAAACGGACCATTTTCCACATTTCTGAAGCATGACGTAATGGGGGGGTGTTATCTCTTTTGTCGAAAATCAGCCGTTTTTGCTCGAACATTAAATGCCTCCAAATGGTATTTAATTAACTTCCCGAGCCCCTGGAAGCATGAAAATCACTTTAAACATGCTAATTTTAGCTCTAACACTGATGATCCACCTACAAATGTGAACTGACGTTCAAAAATAAAACATTTGAAAACGGACCATTTTCCACATTTCTGAAGCATGACGTAATGGGGGGGTGTTATCTCTTTTGTCGAAAATCAGCCGTTTTTGCTCGAACATTAAATGCCTCCAAATGGTATTTAATTAACTTCCCGAGCCCCTGGAAGCATGAAAATCACTTTAAACATGCTAATTTTAGCTCTAACACTGATGATCCACCTACAAATGTGAACTGACGTTCAAAAATAAAACATTTGAAAACGGACCATTTTCCACATTTCTGAAGCATGACGTAATGGGGGGGTGTTATCTCTTTTGTCGAAAATCAGCCGTTTTTGCTCGAACATTAAATGCCTCCAAATGGTATTTAATTAACTTCCCGAGCCCCTGGAAGCATGAAAATCACTTTAAACATGCTAATTTTAGCTCTAACACTGATGATCCACCTACAAATGTGAACTGACGTTCAAAAATAAAACATTTGAAAACGGACCATTTTCCACATTTCTGAAGCATGACGTAATGGGGGGGTGTTATCTCTTTTGTCGAAAATCAGCCGTTTTTGCTCGAACATTAAATGCCTCCAAATGGTATTTAATTAACTTCCCGGGGTGAAGAAACCCTTTTTGAGAACTCAGAGTGAGTAAATTGGCCATTTTCATGCACTTTTAACCATTCCATAAATCTTGTGTTTTGGGCCCCTGGAAGCATGAAAATCACTTTAAACATGCTAATTTTAGCTCTAACACTGATGATCCACCTACAAATGTGAACTGACGTTCAAAAATAAAACATTTAAAAACGGACCATTTTCCACATTTCTGAAGCATGACGTAATGGGGGGGTGTTATCTCTTTTGTCGAAAATCAGCCGTTTTTGCTCGAACATTAAATTCCTCCAAATGGTATTTAATTAACTTCCCGAGCCCCTGGAAACATGAAAATCACTTTAAACATGCTAATTTTAGCTCTAACACTGATGATCCACCTACAAATGTGAACTGACGTTCAAAAATAAAACATTTGAAAAAGGACCATTTTCCACATTTCTGAAGCATGACGTAATGGGGGGGTGTTATCTCTTTTGTCGAAAATCAGCAGTTTTTGCTCGAACATTAAATGCCTCCAAATGGTATTTATTTCACTTCCCGGGGTGAAGAAACCCTTTTTGAGAACTCAGAGTGAGTAAATTGGCCATTTTCATGCACTTTTAACCATTCCATTAATCTTGTGTTTTGGGCCCCTGGAAGCATGAAAATCACTTTAAACATGCTAATTTTAGCTCTAACACTGATGATCCACCTACAAATGTGAACTGACGTTCAAAAATAAAACATTTGAAAACGGACCATTTTCCACATTTCTGAAGCATGACGTAATGGGGGGGTGTTATCTCTTTTGTCGAAAATCAGCCGTTTTTGCTCGAACATTAAATGCCTCCAAATGGTATTTAATTAACTTCCCGAGCCCCTGGAAGCATGAAAATCACTTTAAACATGCTAATTTTAGCTCTAACACTGATGATCCACCTACAAATGTGAACTGACGTTCAAAAATAAAACATTTGAAAACGGACCATTTTCCACATTTCTGAAGCATGACGTAATGGGGGGGTGTTATCTCTTTTGTCGAAAATCAGCCGTTTTTGCTCGAACATTAAATGCCTCCAAATGGTATTTAATTAACTTCCCGGGGTGAAGAAACCCTTTTTGAGAACTCAGAGTGAGTAAATTGGCCATTTTCATGCACTTTTAACCATTCCATAAATCTTGTGTTTTGGGCCCCTGGAAGCATGAAAATCACTTTAAACATGCTAATTTTAGCTCTAACACTGATGATCCACCTACAAATGTGAACTGACGTTCAAAAATAAAACATTTGAAAACAGACCATTTTCCACATTTCTGAAGCATGACGTAATGGGGGGGTGTTATCTCTTTTGTCGAAAATCAGCCGTTTTTGCTCGAACATTAAATGCCTCCAAATGGTATTTAATTAACTTCCCGAGCCCCTGGAAGCATGAAAATCACTTTAAACATGCTAATTTTAGCTCTAACACTGATGATCCACCTACAAATGTGAACTGACGTTCAAAAATAAAACATTTGAAAATGGACCATTTTTCACATTTCTGAAGCATGACGTAATGGGGGGGTGTTATCTCTTTTGTCTAAAATCAGCCGTTTTTGCTCGAACATTAAATGCCTCCAAATGGTATTTAATTAACTTCCCGTGGTGAAGAAACCCTTTTTGAGAACTCAGAGTGAGTAAATTGGCCATTTTCATGCACTTTTAACCATTCCATAAATCTTGTGTTTTGGGCCCCTGGAAGCATGAAAATCACTTTAAACATGCTAATTTTAGCTCTAACACTGATGATCCACCTACAAATGTGAACTGACGTTCAAAAATAAAACATTTGAAAACGGACCATTTTCCACATTTCTGAAGCATGACGTAATGGGGGGGTGTTATCTCTTTTGTCGAAAATCAGCCGTTTTTGCTCGAACATTAAATGCCTCCAAATGGTATTTAATTAACTTCCCGAGCCCCTGGAAGCATGAAAATCACTTTAAACATGCTAATTTTAGCTCTAACACTGATGATCCACCTACAAATGTGAACTGACGTTCAAAAATAAAACATTTGAAAACGGACCATTTTCCACATTTCTGAAGCATGACGTAATGGGGGGGTGTTATCTCTTTTGTCGAAAATCAGCTGTTTTTGCTCGAACATTAAATGCCTCCAAATGGTATTTATTTCACTTCCCGGGGTGAAGAAACCCTTTTTGAGAACTCAGAGTGAGTAAATTGGCCATTTTCATGCACTTTTAACCATTCCATTAATCTTGTGTTTTGGGCCCCTGGAAGCATGAAAATCACTTTAAACATGCTAATTTTAGCTCTAACACTGATGATCCACCTACAAATGTGAACTGACGTTCAAAAATAAAACATTTGAAAACGGACCATTTTCCACATTTCTGAAGCATGACGTAATGGGGGGGTGTTATCTCTTTTGTCGAAAATCAGCCGTTTTTGCTCGAACATTAAATGCCTCCAAATGGTATTTAATTAACTTCCCGAGCCCCTGGAAGCATGAAAATCTCTTTAAACATGCTAATTTTAGCTCTAACACTGATGATCCACCTACAAATGTGAACTGACGTTCAAAAATAAAACATTTGAAAACGGACCATTTTCCACATTTCTGAAGCATGACGTAATGGGGGGGTGTTATCTCTTTTGTCGAAAATCAGCCGTTTTTGCTCGAACATTAAATGCCTCCAAATGGTATTTAATTAACTTCCCGAGCCCCTGGAAGCATGAAAATCACTTTAAACATGCTAATTTTAGCTCTAACACTGATGATCCACCTACAAATGTGAACTGACGTTCAAAAATAAAACATTTGAAAACGGACCATTTTCCACATTTCTGAAGCATGACGTAATGGGGGGGTGTTATCTCTTTTGTCGAAAATCAGCTGTTTTTGCTCGAACATTAAATGCCTCCAAATGGTATTTAATTAACTTCCCGAGCCCCTGGAAGCATGAAAATCACTTTAAACATGCTAATTTTAGCTCTAACACTGATGATCCACCTACAAATGTGAACTGACGTTCAAAAATAAAACATTTGAAAACGGACCATTTTCCACATTTCTGAAGCATGACGTAATGGGGGGGTGTTATCTCTTTTGTCGAAAATCAGCCGTTTTTGCTCGAACATTAAATGCCTCCAAATGGTATTTAATTAACTTCCCGGGGTGAAGAAACCCTTTTTGAGAACTCAGAGTGAGTAAATTGGCCATTTTCATGCACTTTTAACCATTCCATAAATCTTGTGTTTTGGGCCCCTGGAAGCATGAAAATCACTTTAAACATGCTAATTTTAGCTCTAACACTGATGATCCACCTACAAATGTGAACTGACGTTCAAAAATAAAACATTTGAAAACGGACCATTTTCCACATTTCTGAAGCATGACGTAATGGGGGGGTGTTATCTCTTTTGTCGAAAATCAGCCGTTTTTGCTCGAACATTAAATGCCTCCAAATGGTATTTAATTAACTTCCCGAGCCCCTGGAAGCATGAAAATCACTTTAAACATGCTAATTTTAGCTCTAACACTGATGATCCACCTACAAATGTGAACTGACGTTCAAAAATAAAACATTTGAAAACGGACCATTTTCCACATTTCTGAAGCATGACGTAATGGGGGGGTGTTATCTCTTTTGTCGAAAATCAGCCGTTTTTGCTCGAACATTAAATGCCTCCAAATGGTATTTAATTAACTTCCCGAGCCCCTGGAAGCATGAAAATCACTTTAAACATGCTAATTTTAGCTCTAACACTGATGATCCACCTACAAATGTGAACTGACGTTCAAAAATAAAACATTTGAAAACGGACCATTTTCCACATTTCTGAAGCATGACGTAATGGGGGGGTGTTATCTCTTTTGTCGAAAATCAGCCGTTTTTGCTCGAACATTAAATGCCTCCAAATGGTATTTAATTAACTTCCCGGGGTGAAGAAACCCTTTTTGAGAACTCAGAGTGAGTAAATTGGCCATTTTCATGCACTTTTAACCATTCCATAAATCTTGTGTTTTGGGCCCCTGGAAGCATGAAAATCACTTTAAACATGCTAATTTTAGCTCTAACACTGATGATCCACCTACAAATGTGAACTGACGTTCAAAAATAAAACATTTGAAAACGGACCATTTTCCACATTTCTGAAGCATGACGTAATGGGGGGGTGTTATCTCTTTTGTCGAAAATCAGCCGTTTTTGCTCGAACATTAAATTCCTCCAAATGGTATTTAATTAACTTCCCGAGCCCCTGGAAACATGAAAATCACTTTAAACATGCTAATTTTAGCTCTAACACTGATGATCCACCTACAAATGTGAACTGACGTTCAAAAATAAAACATTTGAAAAAGGACCATTTTCCACATTTCTGAAGCATGACGTAATGGGGGGGTGTTATCTCTTTTGTCGAAAATCAACCGTTTTTGCTCGAACATTAAATGCCTCCAAATGGTATTTATTTCACTTCCCGGGGTGAAGAAACCCTTTTTGAGAACTCAGAGTGAGTAAATTGGCCATTTTCATGCACTTTTAACCATTCCATTAATCTTGTGTTTTGGGCCCCTGGAAGCATGAAAATCACTTTAAACATGCTAATTTTAGCTCTAACACTGATGATCCACCTACAAATGTGAACTGACGTTCAAAAATAAAACATTTGAAAACGGACCATTTTCCACATTTCTGAAGCATGACGTAATGGGGGGGTGTTATCTCTTTTGTCGAAAATCAGCCGTTTTTGCTCGAACATTAAATGCCTCCAAATGGTATTTAATTAACTTCCCGGGGTGAAGAAACCCTTTTTGAGAACTCAGAGTGAGTAAATTGGCCATTTTCATGCACTTTTAACCATTCCATAAATCTTGTGTTTTGGGCCCCTGGAAGCATGAAAATCACTTTAAACATGCTAATTTTAGCTCTAACACTGATGATCCACCTACAAATGTGAACTGACGTTCAAAAATAAAACATTTGAAAACGGACCATTTTCCACATTTCTGAAGCATGACGTAATGGGGGGGTGTTATCTCTTTTGTCGAAAATCAGCCGTTTTTGCTCGAACATTAAATGCCTCCAAATGGTATTTAATTAACTTCCCGAGCCCCTGGAAGCATGAAAATCACTTTAAACATGCTAATTTTAGCTCTAACACTGATGATCCACCTACAAATGTGAACTGACGTTCAAAAATAAAACATTTGAAAACGGACCATTTTCCACATTTCTGAAGCATGACGTAATGGGGGGGTGTTATCTCTTTTGTCGAAAATCAGCCGTTTTTGCTCGAACATTAAATGCCTCCAAATGGTATTTATTTCACTTCCCGGGGTGAAGAAACCCTTTTTGAGAACTCAGAGTGAGTAAATTGGCCATTTTCATGCACTTTTAACCATTCCATTAATCTTGTGTTTTGGGCCCCTGGAAGCATGAAAATCACTTTAAACATGCTAATTTTAGCTCTAACACTGATGATCCACCTACAAATGTGAACTGACGTTCAAAAATAAAACATTTGAAAACGGACCATTTTCCACATTTCTGAAGCATGACGTAATGGGGGGGTGTTATCTCTTTTGTCGAAAATCAGCCGTTTTTGCTCGAACATTAAATGCCTCCAAATGGTATTTAATTAACTTCCCGAGCCCCTGGAAGCATGAAAATCACTTTAAACATGCTAATTTTAGCTCTAACACTGATGATCCACCTACAAATGTGAACTGACGTTCAAAAATAAAACATTTGAAAACGGACCATTTTCCACATTTCTGAAGCATGACGTAATGGGGGGGTGTTATCTCTTTTGTCGAAAATCAGCCGTTTTTGCTCGAACATTAAATGCCTCCAAATGGTATTTAATTAACTTCCCGGGGTGAAGAAACCCTTTTTGAGAACTCAGAGTGAGTAAATTGGCCATTTTCATGCACTTTTAACCATTCCATAAATCTTGTGTTTTGGGCCCCTGGAAGCATGAAAATCACTTTAAACATGCTAATTTTAGCTCTAACACTGATGATCCACCTACAAATGTGAACTGACGTTCAAAAATAAAACATTTGAAAACAGACCATTTTCCACATTTCTGAAGCATGACGTAATGGGGGGGTGTTATCTCTTTTGTCGAAAATCAGCCGTTTTTGCTCGAACATTAAATGCCTCCAAATGGTATTTAATTAACTTCCCGAGCCCCTGGAAGCATGAAAATCACTTTAAACATGCTAATTTTAGCTCTAACACTGATGATCCACCTACAAATGTGAACTGACGTTCAAAAATAAAACATTTGAAAACGGACCATTTTCCACATTTCTGAAGCATGACGTAATGGGGGGGTGTTATCTCTTTTGTCTAAAATCAGCCGTTTTTGCTCGAACATTAAATGCCTCCAAATGGTATTTAATTAACTTCCCGTGGTGAAGAAACCCTTTTTGAGAACTCAGAGTGAGTAAATTGGCCATTTTCATGCACTTTTAACCATTCCATAAATCTTGTGTTTTGGGCCCCTGGAAGCATGAAAATCACTTTAAACATGCTAATTTTAGCTCTAACACTGATGATCCATCTACAAATGTGAACTGACGTTCAAAAATAAAACATTTGAAAACGGACCATTTTCCACATTTCTGAAGCATGACGTAATGGGGGGGTGTTATCTCTTTTGTCGAAAATCAGCCGTTTTTGCTCGAACATTAAATGCCTCCAAATGGTATTTAATTAACTTCCCGAGCCCCTGGAAGCATGAAAATCACTTTAAACATGCTAATTTTAGCTCTAACACTGATGATCCACCTACAAATGTGAACTGACGTTCAAAAATAAAACATTTGAAAACGGACCATTTTCCACATTTCTGAAGCATGACGTAATGGGGGGGTGTTATCTCTTTTGTCGAAAATCAGCTGTTTTTGCTCGAACATTAAATGCCTCCAAATGGTATTTATTTCACTTCCCGGGGTGAAGAAACCCTTTTTGAGAACTCAGAGTGAGTAAATTGGCCATTTTCATGCACTTTTAACCATTCCATTAATCTTGTGTTTTGGGCCCCTGGAAGCATGAAAATCACTTTAAACATGCTAATTTTAGCTCTAACACTGATGATCCACCTACAAATGTGAACTGACGTTCAAAAATAAAACATTTGAAAACGGACCATTTTCCACATTTCTGAAGCATGACGTAATGGGGGGGTGTTATCTCTTTTGTCGAAAATCAGCCGTTTTTGCTCGAACATTAAATGCCTCCAAATGGTATTTAATTAACTTCCCGAGCCCCTGGAAGCATGAAAATCACTTTAAACATGCTAATTTTAGCTCTAACACTGATGATCCACCTACAAATGTGAACTGACGTTCAAAAATAAAACATTTGAAAACGGACCATTTTCCACATTTCTGAAGCATGACGTAATGGGGGGGTGTTATCTCTTTTGTCGAAAATCAGCCGTTTTTGCTCGAACATTAAATGCCTCCAAATGGTATTTAATTAACTTCCCGAGCCCCTGGAAGCATGAAAATCACTTTAAACATGCTAATTTTAGCTCTAACACTGATGATCCACCTACAAATGTGAACTGACGTTCAAAAATAAAACATTTGAAAACGGACCATTTTCCACATTTCTGAAGCATGACGTAATGGGGGGGTGTTATCTCTTTTGTCGAAAATCAGCCGTTTTTGCTCGAACATTAAATGCCTCCAAATGGTATTTAATTAACTTCCCGAGCCCCTGGAAGCATGAAAATCACTTTAAACATGCTAATTTTAGCTCTAACACTGATGATCCACCTACAAATGTGAACTGACGTTCAAAAATAAAACATTTGAAAACGGACCATTTTCCACATTTCTGAAGCATGACGTAATGGGGGGGTGTTATCTCTTTTGTCGAAAATCAGCCGTTTTTGCTCGAACATTAAATGCCTCCAAATGGTATTTAATTAACTTCCCGGGGTGAAGAAACCCTTTTTGAGAACTCAGAGTGAGTAAATTGGCCATTTTCATGCACTTTTAACCATTCCATAAATCTTGTGTTTTGGGCCCCTGGAAGCATGAAAATCACTTTAAACATGCTAATTTTAGCTCTAACACTGATGATCCACCTACAAATGTGAACTGACGTTCAAAAATAAAACATTTAAAAACGGACCATTTTCCACATTTCTGAAGCATGACGTAATGGGGGGGTGTTATCTCTTTTGTCGAAAATCAGCCGTTTTTGCTCGAACATTAAATTCCTCCAAATGGTATTTAATTAACTTCCCGAGCCCCTGGAAACATGAAAATCACTTTAAACATGCTAATTTTAGCTCTAACACTGATGATCCACCTACAAATGTGAACTGACGTTCAAAAATAAAACATTTGAAAAAGGACCATTTTCCACATTTCTGAAGCATGACGTAATGGGGGGGTGTTATCTCTTTTGTCGAAAATCAGCCGTTTTTGCTCGAACATTAAATGCCTCCAAATGGTATTTATTTCACTTCCCGGGGTGAAGAAACCCTTTTTGAGAACTCAGAGTGAGTAAATTGGCCATTTTCATGCACTTTTAACCATTCCATTAATCTT